>NC_091993.1:1048537-1399026 GCF_044704955.1 Pristiophorus japonicus
AAATGAGGAGGAATTTCTTCTCTCAGAGGGTCGTGAATCTTTGGCATTCTCTGCCCCAGAGAGCTGTGGAGGCTGGGTCATTGAATATATTTAAGGTGGAGATAGACAGATTTTTGAACTACAGGGGAGTCAAGGGTTATGGGGAGCGGGCGGGGAAGTGGAGTTGAGGCCAAGATTAGATCAACCATGATCTTATTGAATGGCGGAGCAGGCTCGAGGGGCCGTATGGCCGACTCCTGCTCCTATTTCTTATGTTCTTATGAATCCGACCTGCTCCTGGGCTGCAGCGTCTCCCACCCGGCAGGGAGCCAAGCCTGTCAATCAGTGTGGCGTCCGGGCGGGGATCCTGTTGAAAACATACCACGCCCTGTGTCCAAGGGGAAGGGTGGTTGAGCCCACAGCCTGCACGGCCCCAGTGTGAGCATTGCTGAGAGATACTAGGACTGGTGCCACCGACTCCTGTGGGGCAAGAGAGGGAGGTTAGCTGCAGCGACCACTGAGGTGAGCACATGGCCCACAGTTAACTGCAGTGTTTCAATGCTGTGCACCAGAACCCCACACAGGTAGCTTGTGAACTCAACCATACCATTCGACATGAACATCTCCTTTGGCGCACTGCCCATTTTTCTTTACGCCGCTGTAAATCTTTCTTCTATGAAACATTAAAAAGAGAAATGTATAAATACTTGAAGGGGACGTATTCACAGAGCCACGGGGAACGAGCAGGGGGCGTGGGACTAATCGGAGAGCTCCACCAAAGAGGCGACAGAGGTACGATGGGCCGAATGCCTCCTTTTGTGCTGTGTCATTCCATGATTCTAAAGGCACTATAAAAATGCAAGTTGCTGTTACTTTTGTTGTTGTTGCTTCCGTCCTCCTGGCAGCCAGTTCAATGCATTGAGCAATCGCTGGTCCACGGAACTCGTCTTTCTTTTAAAGGCTGGGTCTCTGAAATCAGCATCTCCTTCCCCTTCAGTCGGGCCCAGGCTTGAGCTAGCTCTCCGGCTAGCTTGTCCCTGAGCCTTCCCTGCCACCGTCACCTGCTCCTGCTCACCTGCTGCGCAAATTCCCCCAGTGCATTTACGTGTCTTTCCTGGGAGCAGATTTAATGAGCGCTTTATCTGAAGTACTTTTTCCTATTTTAAATTTACATAAATAAGCAACTATTCAGAAAACTCTTACGGGCCGAAATTGGTGAAGGGCAAGGGCCGCCCAAAGGAGTGCCGATGGCCGCCGAGATACCTGACGGTACTTTGGGCAGGAGTTTCGGCAAAAAGGTCCTTGAAAGGGCGTTCAGCGGCAAAAGAGGGACTTGCGCCGTCAATCTGGACGGCAGCAGGCGGGAGCTCTCATTTTCGGTGGCAAAGGCTCTTGCTGCCCAAGTGCCGCCGAGGATGGAGTCGGGCCCAGGGAGGGTTGAAGAGCTGAAAAGAAATATCGATGCAAAAAAAGCCGGAATATCTTCAGGGGACCCCATCCAGGTAAGTCGCTGTAAGAATTTAAAAAAAAATGTTCACAAACCCTTTTTTTGCAAGTCTTCATACCTACCGTCGGGGATAGACCTGCCTCCACGCAGCGCTCCTTCACCGTTCTGGCATCGATTCCCACATGCACCAATCTGGCATCTCGGCGAGCGGGAGATCACTCGGCCGTCCGCTGACGTCAGCGGATAGTCCCCGCCCGCTCCAGCCCAAGTGCAAACTAGCCCAGGGCGGAACCCGCAGAGGAATGTCGGTGAATCGCGGCCGCAGTCAGCAGTAAGGCCATCAATTTCGGCCCCACAGACCCTGAATTTCCGCTGTGGAATACAAATGTACAGACAGTTAACATATTCATCTAAAATTCCTCTTTCCAGTATTTTAGCAGAGACATTAACCCATTTATTTAAATGTACTAACGCTTTTCTGTTCCTTCAGTGACTTCGCCCACCACCCCTCCCCCGAGAGAGGGGAAGTGGGACAGGGGAGAGAGGAAACTCAGGGAAGACGGATCATGTTCTTCCAACCCGATTTTTCAGAACGCTCGGTGTATGTGTTACAAGGGATATTGTTGGAGTGGATGAAATCCAGAAGTCACGACACTGTCACAAAAGCCCAGCGGGAGATCGAGAGCCAGCGGCAGTGGGTGAGAGGGGAGCGACCTATCAAAAGCCCAGCGGGAGATCGAGAGCCAGCGTACCGGTGCAGCTACAGCGGGAGAGAAAGCAAAATAGAAGTAGAAAGTAATCAAAAAGTGACGTCACAGCCAATGTGGTAAGTGATTGGCTGGTGATTGGTGAGTAGCTTTTCTTTTCTTTTTATTGTTATTACCAATTTAAGGGTATCTAAGGTTAAGACAGGGCAGGAGAGCTCGGCCATGTGATATGCTCCTCCTGTACCATGTGGGAACTCGGGGACACTTCCGGTGTCCCTGGGCGCTACGTGTGTGGGAAGTGTATCCGCCTCGAGCTCTTGACGGTCCGCGTTGCGGAATTGGAGCTGAGGGTGGATTCACTCTGGAGCATCCACGATGCTGAGAATGACGTGAGTATCACGTGTAGTGAGTTGGTCTTACCGCAGGAGAAGGGTCCACAGCCAGATAGGGAATGGAAGACCAGCAGGAAGAGCAGTGCAAGAAAGATAGTGCAGGGGTCCCCTGTGGTCATCCCCCTGCAAAACAGATACACTGCTTTGAGTACTGTTGGGGAGGATGACTCATCAGGGGAGGGCAGCAGCAGCCAAGTTCATGGCACCGTAGGTGGCTCTGCTGCAAAGGAGGGCAGGAAAAAGAGTGGGAGCGCGATAGTGATAGGGGATTCGATGGTGAGGGGAATAGATAGGCGTTTCTGCGGACGCAACCGAGACTCCAGGATTGTATGTTGCCTCCCTGGTGCAAGGGTCAAGGATGTCTCGGAGCGGGTGCAGGACATTCTGAAATGGGAGGGAGAACAGCCAGTTGTCGTGGTGCACATTGGTACCAACGACATAGGTAAAAAAAGGGATGAGATCCTACGAAAAGAATTTAAGGAGCTAGGAGCTAAATTAAAAAGTAGGACCTCAAAAGTAGTAATCTCGGGATTGCTACCAGTGCCACGTGCTAGTCAGAGTAGGAATCGCAGGATAGCGCAGATGAATACATGGCTTGAGCAGTGGTGCAGCAGGGAGGGATTCAAATTCTTGGGGCATTGGAACCGGTTCTGGGGGAGGTGAGACCAGTACAAACCGGACGGTCTGCACCTGGGCAGGTCCGGAACCAATGTCCTAGGGGGAGTGTTTGCTAGTGCTGTTGGGGAGGAGTTAAACTAATATTGCAGGGGGATGGGAACCTATACAGGGAGACAAAAATGAGGCAAAAGCAAAAGACAGAAAGGAGATGAGGAAAAGTGGAGGGCAGAGAAACCCAAGACAAAGAACAAAAAGGGCCACTGTACAGCAAAATTCTAGAAGGACAAAGGGTGTTAAAAAAGCAAGCCTGAAGGCTTTGTGTCTTAATGCAAGGAGTATCCACAATAAGGTGGATGAATTAACTGTGCAAATAGATGTTAACAAATATGATGTGATTGGGATTACGGAGACGTGGCTCCAGGATGATCAGGGCTGGGAACTCAACATCCAGGGGTATTCAACATTCAGGAAGGATAGAATAAAAGGAAAAGGAGGTGGGGTAGCATTGCTGGTTAAAGAGGAGATTAATGCAATAGTTAGGAAAGACATTAGCTTGGATGATGTGGAATCTATATGGGTAGAGCTGCAGAACACTAAAGGGCAAAAATCATTAGTGGGAGTTGTGTACAGACCTCCAAACAGTAGTAGTGATGTTGGGGAGGGCATCAAACAGGAAATTAGGAGTGCATGCAATAAAGGTGCAGCAGTTATAATGGGTGACTTTAATATGCACATAGATTGGGCTAGCCAAACTGGAAGCAATACGGTGGAGGATGATTTCCTGGAATGCATAAGGGATGGTTTTCTAGACCAATATGTCGAGGAACCAACTAGGGGGGAGGCCATCTTAGACTGGGTGTTGTGTAATGAGAGAGGATTAATTAGCAATCTCAGTGTGCGAGGCCCCTTGGGGAAGAGTGACCATAATATGGTGGAATTCTGCATTAGGATGGAGAATGAAACAGTTAATTCAGAGACCATGGTCCAGAACTTAAAGAAGGGTAACTTTGAAGGTATGAGGCATGAATTGGCTAAAATAGATTGGCTAATGATACTTAAGGGGTTGACTGTGGATGGGCAATGGCAGACATTTAGAGACCGCATGGATGAATTACAACAATTGTACATTCCTGTCTGGCGTAAAAATAAAAAAGGGAAGGTGGCTCAACCGTGGCTATCTAGGGAAATCAGGGATAGTATTAAAGCCAAGGAAATGGCATACAAATAGGCCAGAAATAGCAGCGAACCTGGGGACTGGGAGAAATTTAGAACTCAGCAGAGGAGGACAAAGGGTTTGATTAGGGCAGGGAAAATGGAGTACGAGAAGAAGCTTGCAGGGAACATTAAGGCGGATTGCAAAAGTTTCTATAGGTATGTAAAGAGAAAAAGGTTAGTAAAGACAAACGTAGGTCCTCTGCAGTCAGAATCAGGGGAAGTCATAACGGGGAACAAAGAAATGGCAGACCAATTGAACAAGTACTTTGGTTCAGTATTCACTAAGGAGGACACAAACAACCTTCCGGATATAAAAGTGGTCAGAGGGTCTATTAAGGAGGAGGAACTGAGGGAAATCTTTATTAGTCGGGAAATTGTGTTGGGGAAATTGATGGGATTGAAGGCCGATAAATCCCCAGGGCCTGATGGACTGCATCCCAGAGTACTTAAGGAGGTGGCCTTGGAAATAGCGGATGCATTGACAGTCATTTTCCAACATTCCATTACTCTGGATCAGTTCCTATCGAGTGGAGGGTAGCCAATGTAACCCCACTTTTTAAAAAAGGAGGGAGAGAGAAAGCAGGGAATTATAGACCGGTCAGCCTGACCTCAGTAGTGGGTAAAATGATGGAATCAATTATTAAGGATGTCATAGCAGCGCATTTGGAAAATGGTGACATGATAGGTCCAAGTCAGCATGGATTTGTGAAAGGGAGATCATGCTTGACAAATCTTCTGGAATTTTTTGAGGATGTTTCCAATAAAGTGGGCAAAGGAGTACCAGTTGATGTGGTATATTTGGACTTTCAGAAGGCTTTCGACAAGGTCCCACACAGGAGATTAATGTGCAAAGTTAAAGCACATGGGATTGGGGGTAGTGTGCTGACGTGGATTGAGAACTGGTTGTCAGACAGGAAGCAAAGACTAGGAGTAAATGGGTACTTTTTGGAATGGCAGGCAGTGACTAGTGGGGTACCGCAGGGTTCTGTGCTGGGGCCCCAGCTGTTTACATTGTACATTAATGATTTAGACGAGGGGATTAAATGTAGTATCTCCAAATTTGCAGATGACACTAAGTTGGGTGGCAGTGTGAGCTGCGAGGAGGATGCTATGAGGCTACAGAGTGACTTGGATAGGTTAGGTGAGTGGGCAAATGCGTGGCAGATGAAGTATAATGTGGATAAATGTGAGGTTATCCACTTTGGTGGTAAAAACAGAGAGACAGATTATTATCTGAATGGTGACAGATTAGGAAAAGGGAAGGTGCAACGAGACCTGGGTGTCATGGTACATCAGTCATTGAAGGTTGGCATGCAGGTACAGCAGGCGGTTAAGAAAGCAAATGGCATGTTGGCCTTCATAGCGAGGGGATTTGAGTACAGGGGCAGGGAGGTGTTGCTACAGTTGTACAGGGCCTTGGTGAGGCCACACCTGGAGTATTGTGTACAGTTTTGGTCTCCTAACTTGAGGAAGGACATTCTTGCTATTGAGGGAGTGCAGCGAAGATTCACCAGACTGATTCCCGGGATGGTGGGACTGACCTATCAAGAAAGACTGGATCAACTGGGCTTGTATTCACTGGAGTTCAGAAGAGTGAGAGGGGACCTCATAGAAACGTTTAAAATTCTGACAGGTTTGGACAGGTTGGATGCAGGAAGAATGTTCCCAATGTTGGGGAAGTCCAGAACCAGGGGTCACAGTCTAAGGATAAGGGGTAAGCCATTTAGGACCGAGATAAGGAGAAACTTCTTCACCCAGAGAGTGGTGAACCTGTGGAATTCTCTACCACAGAAAGTAGTTGAGGCCAATTCACTAAATATATTCAAAAGGGAGTTAGATGAAGTCCTTACTACTCGGGGGATCAAGGGGTATGGCGTGAAAGCAGGAAGTGGGTACTGAAGTTTCATGTTCAGCCATGAACTCATTGAATGGCGGTGCAGGCTAGAAGGGCTGAATGGCCTGCTCCTGCACCTATTTTCTATGTTTCTATGTTTCTATTCACTTCATACCCAATAAACCTGTTAACAATCCGTGACCTGCACAATGTCCCATCTATGGCGGGGGGGGGGGGGGGGCACTTGTGCTGGGGTAAAGTACTACGGCTGGGGGAGGGATACACTTACGCTGGGGTAAGGGACTTCGGCTGGGGGAGGGATACACTTACGCTGGGGTAAGGGACTTCGGCTGGGGGAGGGATACACTTACGCTGGGGTAAGGGACTTCGGCTGGGGGAGGGATACACTTACGCTGGGGTAAGGGACTTCGGCTGGGGGAGGGATACACTTACGCTGGAGTAAGGGACTTCAGCTGGGGGAGGGATACACTTACGCTGGGGTAAGGGACTTCGGCTGGGGGAGGGATACACTTACGCTGGGGTAAGGGAGTTCAGCTGGCACTTGGTTCGGAATTTGTCCGATCTGGCTTCTGAAGTCAGAATGGATCAAATTACAATTTGCAAAATCAGTCAGGACTTCGGCTGGGTGTTTCCAGTTACACAATCCAGAGAAAATTGTGGCTTATCCTCCAAGGGGACCAATCAGCAAAAGGTCACGTGATAATGGAGAGCCAATCAGAGACATGGCAGCCATTTTGTTAGTACAAATAACTGCATCCGTAATTTAAACTATTATATTAATATATCTAGGCTGACACTAGAGTGCAGTACTGAAGGAGTGCTGCACTGTCAGAGGTGCTGTCTTTCAGATGAAATGTTAAACCGAGGCCCCGTCTACTCTCTCAGGTGGATGTAAAAGATCCCATGGCACTATTTGAAGAAGAGCAGGGGAGTACTTTCTGGCATCCTGGCCAACATTTATATCTCAATAAACATCTAAAGCACATGATCTGGGCATTTATTTCATTGCTGTTTTTGGGATCTTTCTGTGTGCAAATTGGGACCTTTCTGTGCCACATTTCCTATGTTATAACTGTACCTGCACTTCAAAAGTACTTCATTGGTTGTAAAGTGCTTTGGGACATCTTGAGGAGCTATATAAGTGAAAGTCTTTTTTTCGTTAAGAATTTGTACATTAATATCCCATGGATAAATCGCAGGGTCTTAAACTTTCATATTGGAACTTGTATTGTTACCAGCAGAGGGCGCTCTTATTATAGATGTTCGGTCCGATCAAATGAACTCCTGACTTCTTCCCTGCGCACAGTACTCTAGATTTAGGCACTAACGTGCATGAAGAGTTGAGAGAGCAGCACTAGGACCCCACACCGCCAATGTCAGGTCTCTCCAATAAGCCTGACTTAATGGCAGGTCAATGTTGTTTCCTTCTGCATTACAAACATATCTATTCTCACTTTAAAGCAAGGGCCTTCCTCAACCTCTGCTGCATTGCACTGTCTCCATCACCGCATGTGGATCCAATATAAATGGATACTGACTCTCCCTGTGAGAGAGATCAGCCTCGACTGCTCCCTAGCCATGTCAGTCACATGCAGCTACCTACATGGTGACCAATTGGAAGAAGGGACTGAGTGTAACGTAGCCAAGTTTGCTGACGATACAAAGATGGGAGAAAAAGCAATGTGTGAGGAGGGCACAAAAATCCTGCAAAAGGACATAGACAGGCTAAGTGAGTGGGCAAAAATTTGGCAGATGGAGTATAATGTTGGAAAGTATGAAGTTATGCATTTTAGCAGAAAAAAATCGAAGATCAAGTTATTATTTAAATGGAGAAAGATTGCAAAGTGCCGCAGTACAGCGGGACCTGGGGATACTTGTGCATGAAACACAAAAGGATAGTATGCAGGTACAGCAAGTGATCAGGAAGGCCAATGGAATCTTGGCCTTTATTGCAAAGAGGATGGAGTATAAAAGTAGGGAAGTCTTGCTACAGTTATACAGAGTATTGGTGAGGCCACACCTGGAATACTGTGTACAGTTTTGGTTCCCATATTTAAGAAAGGATATACTTGCTTTGGAGGCAGTTCAGAGAAGGTTCACTCGGTTGATTCCGGAGATGAGGGGGTTGACTTATGAGGAACGGTTGAGTAGGTTGGGCCTCTCTCTGCTCATTGGAATTCAGAAGAATGAGAGGTGATCTTATCGAAATGTATAAGATTATGAGGGGGCTTAACAAGGTGGATGCAGAGAAGATGTTTCCACTGATGGGGGAGACTAGAACTAGAGGCCATAATCTTAAAATAAGGGGCCGCCCATTTGAAACTGAGATGAGGAGAAATTTCTTCTCTCAGAGGGTTGTAAATCTGTAGAATTCACTGCCTCAGAGAGCTATGGAAGCTGGGTCATTGAATATATTTAGACAGAAATAGACAGTTTCTTAATCAATAAGGAAATAAGGGGTTATGGGGAACGGGCAGGGAAGTGGACCTGAGTCCATGATTGGATCAGCCATGATTGTGTGGCCTGCTCCTGCTCCTGTTTTTTATGTCCTTATGTCTAACAGCCCAGCCCCGAGTGGCTGTGTGCAAAATTGTGAACCAAAATTGAATCGACACCCTCCCTCCTGTGTGGGTTGTACAGAACACATGCCATGCTGGCAGTCAGAATGATGCCTCATTGTGCTCTGAGAATGGCAGCGCACTGCACCCTTGACATGACTCTTGGGTTTACCGAGCCCTGTTGGAGCTGATGATTATGGAGAGATGAACCAATGTCCTATTATAGAATCACAGAAGTTTACAGCACAGAAGCAGCTCATGCTGCCCATCGTGCCTGTGCCGGTTCTTTGAAAGAGCTATCCAATTAATCCTATTCCCCTGTTCTTTCCCCATAGATTTTTCCACCTCAAGTATTTATCCAATTCCCCTTTGAAAGTTACTATTGAATTTGCTGTCACCCGCCTTTCAGGCAGCGCATTCCAGATCGGAACCACTCACTGCGTAAAATACATTTCATCTGAAGTGAAATTTTGGGGTGAATTTTCCCACCAAGTGAACTTCCAATGATTAGAAGTGAATAAGCCTCAGCGTGATAGGAGAAAAATGCAGGTAAACTGCTTGTGCATGATTTTCAGCGTCAGATTTCACTGCACATTGATAATAATATGTTGAACTTAACGCCACCAGAGCGTTCTAATTGTGCTGAAAGAACCAGAATCCATTTAATCCCTCCAGCAGCGAGAGTCACACACCACCAATCAGAAGATCCATTGGGAATAGCAGGAATTTCCATTACCTGAGTACCTGCTCTGGGCCAAGCATCAGTTACCCACGGAGAATGGGACAGTTGCTGCCAGCTATTGGCAGTTCTGAAATTGATAGGAGGGGCAGCCTGATATGTGGCAAAACCAGATTCTACCCATACCAGGTCGATGGAGCTTGTACATTCTCAGCCTCATCATGTTCCTACTAATACGTTTCCAAAACTTACGGTAAATCACTGGCAATGAAAGAATGTCTTAAATTATAAGCCGCCCAGTGTTGCTACAACAATCAAATCTGCAACTGATACTTGCAGAACAACCAACAACACCAACCGCAACAATACTCAACGCTCAAAGTTACACGCGTTAGGGGTCATTTTACCCAGAAAGTGGTTGAAATGTGGAACGCGCTATCACAGGGAGTTGTAGAGGTGAATGGCAGAACGGGGAAGCTCGATAAACACACGAGGGACAAAGGAATAGAAGGATATGTTGATGGGGTGAGATGAAGAGAGGTTGGAGGAGGCTCGTGTGGAGCATAAACACCGGCATAGACCAAGTGAAAATGTCATTAAAAATAGACATCACAAACTATTGAAACCAACGCAAATACGAAAAAGGTACAGTGACAATTAGGAGGCACGGAGAAACATTACGAGCCTGTGCTGTGCCACCAGATCCAATTGCAACATGAGACCTGAAATTGCAAGTCTGCCCTCGCAGCTCAGGGCTGGGTTTTGTGGGGGAGGGGGAGGGGGTCAGCGGGTGTGATCGGTGGCGGGTTGGGTGGAAAAGTGTTTTTTTCCCCAGCAGGTCGAGACTCCCCTGTGAGCCTGCCGCCACGCGTCTTTCCCTGATGGTGGGACCGTGAGCGTTGAGCAGACCTGCGTGCAGCGGTGGGTCTACAGCGGGGGATCCAATCCGTGACTTGTTTAAAGCCACTTACAAATGAATTTCAGCTCACCTTCTGTATTTGACAGCTTGCCCACGGGATTCACGCTGTTCATGGACCACGTCTGTCAAGCTGAGGCAGGAGGTCAGTGGTCATTGAATCAGTTGATGAGTGGGCAGCTTCATAGATCAAGTTAAAGCTCCCACCTTACAGAGATATCTTCCCTCAGCCACAAGCTCTTCCTCACTGTATTTCCACAACTGATTCACTATGCTGCAAGTCTTTACACAAGTCTCCATCCATTCTGATCTCATTACCTCCCTCACCATTGACAGATCGCTTCTGTCACCTCTCCTTCCCATGCTGACTATTCCTTCAGCATGCGTGCCCTTTATACTCTCTCACCTTGGTCATTAGAATTCCACCATGATTAGCCCCAACACCAGCAGCACCAACAACCTTTTCCGCAATCACCTGATGCTGCACAGGACACAGGGCATCAGCACCTGACCACATTGCTGCCGGGAGACCAGGGATGGTCTCACCATGGCCACATTTACTTCATGTGGCAGCCAGGGTGTACAGCATCAAGTGATGCAACAGGTTGGCACCACCCCACACTAATAACCATAAAGCATCCCGACAAGGCCCAAGCCATTCCTTTCACACACATCACCATTGTGGGGTTACCGTTATGTCTCACCATTCACTGCAACTCACTAAGCCACTTCAAAAGGTGCACACAAATCTGGCCAAGAGCACAAAGTGTTGAAAATAAAGGTTTCAATGTTTGACACCACATTAACAAAAACTTTACATGAACATTGTATAAAACACCCAAGTGCCTACCCTTGTGTGTTGTTAGTTGGTATGATTGCACTAGGATGAGGGTCAGTGTGAGGGGTGACTAATGAGATGGGGAAGTGACAATGTAGATAGAGAGGGATGGTTGGAGGTGCAAGGTACGTTGGTGTGAGTAAGGATGTGCAGCAGTAGGGTAGGGAAGGCAGAATGATGGGGATGTGATGAGTGGCACAGCAGGATAAGGTTGAGTGTGGTTTTGTACTTACGTTCTGTGATCTACTAAGATCATTGAAAGGTTTGCAGTACTGCAGCCTGGCCCTCCTGATCACATCCCTGCTTGTGCCCTCCTGTGCAATGTGCAACCAGGCTGTATTGATCTCCTGGGGAGATCTCCTCCGCGCATGGAAAGGGAAGAGAACATCCCTGCGTGCTCCATATGGAGGGAGTCGTGGGAGAGCCTGGGTGCAGCCCTGTGCCTCTGTGTAGTCAGTGTCAGTGTTTGCAGCACCTCAATGCTGTAGAACACCGACAGCACAACTGTCAAAATAAAGTTGGCCATGATCCCTTTAAAGAAACCGGCTGATGACGCATCATCAAATGACATCACCAGAACCGCTTCCTCTAATTGGCCAGGAAACATGCTGGGCAGGATTAACAAGTCCTATCAAGGGAAATTCATTTCAGAGGCCAGGATGGAGACAACAGTGGGGTCGGGACCCGCTACCGATGTCGCCCGCCATGGACCCGCTGAGGTTAGTAAAACTGCGACCAAAGAGCTTTGTTCGACAGGAGTCGGGAGCAGAATTCGGGTGCGACAATCAGTGATTCCCCATTTGCACACTTCTGAATTGCCATCCATTAAAATCAATAAAATCCCCTCAAACAATAGTCTGCACCAGAACCACAAGCTCACAAACTTAGTACACTGGAGCGTGACTTCAGCTCATTCAAAATAGGCTTTCGGGGCAAACAGTGCCATACCAATGAAAAAGCCAGGAAATCTCATTGTAGGTACTGATTGAAATATCACTATTATATTAAAGGTGTAATGAATAGCACATACTTCCTGTAAGTGTCACAATTACTTCCTGTCACAGTTTATCTGTCACACACCAGATGTCACACTTCAGCATATCCTCATGAGCAACGCCATGGGCGATCTGCTAGATTTAAAATAAATTCTGTGGTCTTAGTGAGGCTTTTGACCAAATGCAAGTCATTCTTTCTTACATGCAGATGTAAGTCTAGTTTTCAGTCTCACTCCCAGCACATGCCTGGAACATAAGAACATGCGAACATAAGAAATAGGAGCAGGAGAAGGCTATTTGGCCCCTCGAGTCTGCTCCGCCATTCAATAAGATCATGGCTGATCTGATCTTGGAAGTCCTACCTGTGTTTGTACACCTGTCTATTCTACACTATTTAATAAAACCAATAAACTGACATCATCCCTGGCATAATGAGCTTTGTATTAAAGCTTCCCAATACCAATCACAAGGGTTATTTTGTGTTTTGTTCAGGCAAATGAAAGCAGCTCTGTAAAATCATGTGACCAAAGCCCCCCTCCCCCGCCCCAAGTTAAACGCGATCATCTATCAATTTGGCAGGACCCAGAAAGGCCATGAGCATACATGGAGATTCCTGAAACTAAACAAGATGGCGGGACCGTGTACCAGCTACTTGTCCAGCCTCTGTGTAGTCTTTGTATGTTACAACAACTTGTTTCATTATGGATATATTTCTAATGTGTTACATTTGAGCACATAAATCCAGGCTGACACTCCAGTGCAGTGCTGAGGGAGCGCTGGACTGTCAGAGGTGCTGTCTTGCGGATAAATCGAGGCCCCTTCTGCTCTCCCAAGTGGACATAAAAGATCCCATGGCACTATTCTAAAGAAGAGCAGGGGAGTTATCCCCGGTGTCCTGGCCAATATTTATCCCTCAATCAACATAACAAAAACAGATTATCTGGTCATTTTCATGTTGCTGTTTGTGGGAGCTTGCTGTGCGCAAATTGGCTGCCGTGTTTCTCACATTACAACAGTGACTACACTCCAAAAGTACTTCATTGGCTGTAAAGCGCTTTGAGACATCTGGTGGTTTTGAAAGGTGCTATGCAAATGCAAGTCTTTCTTTCTTGCTTTACCTGATCTTTCTGCACGTTTAACTTGGGATCAATAATTTGCTTCAGCATCGTAAATTCTATAACATCAAATTTAATAACAGATGAGAAGTACACTGAGGTCCTTTTCAGTCCCAATTCCAGCACCTAGCTGAATATCCTGTTAATCATTCCATAGTTACAGTGCCGATAGAGTCACCCATCAGGTAACAATCCAAAAATGGTCTCGTTCCTTTTAGGAAGTTTTGTTTCAATTCTCTCCACCCCCAAATGTCCTTCTTTACTCTCCGAAGTGCCTTGGGACGTTTTACTACATCAAAGGCACTATATAAATACAGTTGTTGTTGTTGTTGAAGTTGCTGTTGTTGGGATACAGTTCCATAGTTACTGGCAGGCCATGGGTGCTCTGTTCAAGTGAGTCTTACCGGACACATATATGCAGCAGGGACAGTGTATAGCAATCAGGAGCTGGATACCCTGCGCTATATGTTTCTCCCACGACGAGAAGAATAGTTGTCAGCACCTTCAGTTACAAGGTACAGGGAAGGCCAATACATTTGCTCTGAATCCTCCAACCTATTCATTCATGGAATGTCGGCGTCATTGGCAAAGCCAGCATTTATTGCCCATGCTTGAGAAGGTGGTGGTGAGCTGTTGTCTTGAACCACTGCAGTCCGTGTGGTGAACGTACACATTTGTAGCAGTTTGGTACAAAGTGGCTTGTTAGACCATTTCAGGGGGCAGTTAAGAGTCAACCATATTGCTGTGGATCTGGAGTCACATATAGGCCAGACCGGGTAAGGGCGACAGATTTCCTTCCCTCAAGGACATTAGTGAACTAGATGGGTTTTTATGACAATCCGGTAGACCACACAATTTAACTATGGAAATATGTTTGGTGCATGCACTTTCATATCTTTAATTTTTATACAACTATACAGGGCAGAAAAAACAACTTTTATTTATATAGCGCCTTTAACGTAGTAAAATGTCCCAAGATGCTTCACAGCAGTGTTATAGGACAAAACAGACAAATTTGACACCGAGCCACATAAGAAGATATTACAGCAGACGACCAAAAGCTTGGTCAAAGAGGTAGGTTTTAAGGAGTGTCTTAAAGGAGGAAAGAGTGGTAGAGGGGCAGGGAGGTTTAGGGAGGGAGTTCCAGAGCAAATAAAGAAGAAGACTTTCAGTAGTAGTGAACAGTTCAGAGAAGATCAGTGGAACTGGGTCATCTGATAGTTGCTGTCAACCATCTCTTGTGGTGAAAAGTAACGGTTGTTTCTAAAGTGCATTTATGCCAAACAGGATTAGATCATCTCACACTCTGCTGTTCAATCCTAACTGTGTCATGTGTCATTGTTAGATCTTTCAAAGTTCAGGTAAACTATTTAATAGAGTATGATTTCATACAGTTTTCTGTCTATCAGTCTATTTCTGTATCCATTCATTTATCAATCCACATTGTTAAATAACATTCATTTTACACAATACAAATATATAGGACCTTATTGTAAACAGAAGAAAAACCTTTCTGAAACATCAGCAGATTATTGCATTAGCAGTTGAAGTTAAACTTTTTCCCATAAACATAATGACTCTCTCCTGGGTGGCTCCACCATATTAACCCTCCCCCAACCCCCACCCCAGTTATCTGTTTATCATCCTTACGATGATAAGCTTTATTAGAAAGAAATGGATCAGAAGTTCCACTCTCCTGAAACTCCTCGACCCCTTAGAACAAGAAGGTAGGGGAGAAAGTTGTTGAATTTATAGAAACAAATCTTAGATCAATTTGCGGAAACAATATCTCAGTGAGCAAGTGGCCAGTCTACGGAACAGGCTCCCGAGGGAGGCAGTGGAAGCAGATAGTGTTCATTCATTCAAATGTAAACTTGATAGATTTCTTGCAGAAAGTAATACTTTGGATAAGTATATGTGTCATTTGAGGCATGACGTGTGGGAAATATAGCGTGCTTGGGAGGAACAGGTGACTTTGGACTTATGATTCCCAAAAGCTTCCCCCCACTGGGGATATTCCTCACCTCATGTCTGGGTCTGTTGTTGACAGAGATCGGTTGCCATGATAACTCTATTCATCATCATCATCATCATCATCATCATCATAGGCAGTCCCTCGGAATCGAGGAAGACTTGCTTCCACTCTTAAAATGAGTCCTTAGGTGGCTGAACAGTCCAATACGAGAGCCACAGTCCCTGTCACAGGTGGGACAGACAGTCGTTGAGGATAATGGAGGATGGGACAGGTTTGCCGCACGTTCCTTCCACTGCCTGCGCTTGGTTTCTGCATGTTCTCTGCGATGAGACTCGAGGTGCTCAGCACCCTCCCGGATACACTTCCTCAACTTAGGGTGGTCTTTGGCCAGGGACTCCCAGGTGTCAGTGGGGATGTTGCACTTTTTCAGGGAGGCTTTGAGAGTGGTCCCTGTAACGTTTCCTCTGCCCACCTTTAGCTCGTTTGCCGTGAAGGAGTTCCGAGTAGAGCGTTTGCTTTGGGAGTCTCGTGTCTGGCATGCGAACGATGTGGCCTGCCCAGTGGAACTGATCAAAAGTGTGGTCAGTGCGTCAATGATGGGGATGTTGGCCTGGTCGAGGACGCTAATGTTGGTGCGTCTGTCCTCCTAGGGGATTTGTAGGATCTTGTGGAGGCATCGTTGGTGATATTTCTCCAGCGACTTAGCAACTATTATTGTTGTATCATGTGACTACTGTCACAATCTCGACTCACAATATACGACTCAGACACCTTCAGCCAGGCAGTTGTTCCTTTAATTTTACTTGCTAGCAAGAGAAAGGTCACACTCAGTCAACGGCTAAGTGAACACCTTCGAAATGGTACAATTTCGCGAGATATTTATACAGTAAAAACCCAAGTTATGGCCTCTTCCTGTATATTGGCTGTGTCTTGTAGTCAGTGAATACAGATAAAGAATTAATTACTACATCCTTGTCCTGACATGGTTTCCAAATATTTCCTTTTGTCAGGGTTATTAGTTGTCCAGTCAGCCATTACTCGATGAGAGTGTGGTAATGAGCTATTACTGGCATTGCATTGTGTCAGGATTGTCCAGTTTCATGGTCAGTTATCTTTTTGCATGAAATGGATGAGGTCTGTACAAGAGATAATGGCTGGTGGTTTGAGTATCTCGAAAAGGGTGGGGCGGAGTGGAACTGGTGTCGTATAGATAATAGGAGAGCACCATGGGGGGTACTTGTCTCAGCAGGACTTGTCTCCTAGCTGTCTGGTGGCCATTGATTAGTTATCAGCTGTTTCAAGCCAGGTTTAGCCGTTTATGCAAACCGACTATCTGTTGCAGAAATTTCTGGAAGGACCAGGACTCCATTTTGTTTTATATCAAAAGGGCACAAAAATACAGTGTGATACAGCTTAGATAAAAATACATTTCCACACTACCAGGATGGTAGAAGGCGAACTAGATGGACTTTCTCTACTTTCGTCCAGCAATTCCTCTGTTCCTCTGATCCTATTAGCCATTCAATTGCCATCAATTCCCACTTACAGGAATGAAGAAATCACTTACAAAAGTATTTTTATGTCCCTTTTTGCTGCCTTTGAGGGTATCAAGAGTTTTTTTGAGATCCTGTAACTAGTGCGTTTTGTTCGGACTGTGGATGAAGGGTTTATTTTTCACATTGCTAGCCCAGCATTCATCAAACAATCACTCGAGAAAATCAAAGCGAATGTTCTTTGACTGAAGAGGAACAAGGAAAACATTCTTATGGATAGTTCATCAACACAATTCAAATAAATACATGCAGGAAAGTCACCACTTTGATTTCATGTTAATGATGACAAGTCATCTTTACAAATGATCCTTCTGCAGATTTTGAAAAGAATGACAATATTAAAATATACATCATCTTTACGCAAATAAGAGATCATCGTGGTCACAATGAGCGACAGCAGTCCTTTATCAAGTACATAACAACCCAAACAAACCAACACAAGTAAAATGGAATGAAAACAGAAAATTCTGGAAATCTCAGCGGGTCAGGCAGCATCTGTGGAGAGAGACAAAGTTAACGTTTCAGGTCGATGACCCTTCGTCAGAAGTAAAATTGAATTTGATTTCCTTCTCCCCCACCACTGATGTTGTGCCTACAGCTGCTTAGGTTACACCCTCTGGCATTCCCTCACTCAACCTCTCTGCCTCTCCACTTGCCTCTTCTCCTTTAAGACCCTCTTTCATCAAGCTTTCGATCACCCATCATAATCTCTCCTGCTTTGGCTCTGCGTCCATTCCCTTCACATTTCAGGGAAGTGCATTGGGACAACTTTCTATGTTAAATACATTGTTGTTGATGTTGTTATGGGTGAATAGATATCTGGAGCTCATTATAACCTCTCAGATTCTCGGTTTATTCTACGCATGTTCACTTATTGGCCTCTCAAGGATCTAGTTTTCTCCATAACTGTGCAAGCCATTACCTTGAGTGCAAGTTACAAAGAATTGCCAATCTGTTGGTTTCTCTCACTGCCGCCAACACAAGTATTCATGGCCTTTCCTCTTAATTTTAGTTAAAAAAAACATATTTAGAAACATAATCGTCTCATCAACTTCTGTAGCAATGGAACTTTTTTCTCCGATTTGGTTCAAAGGGTTGGCCAAACGGTCTGAAAGCTGGACAAGGTTGGTATCATGGAGTAGATTGGGGTAAGTCCATGCCAGCAGCAAAATGCCTCACCCACCGCCAGTGGGTATTGAGACATGGTGGCCACACTGCACGTGAGATTCTGGCACGTACTTGTGGGCAGAGTATTATGCCAGCTTGGGACATTTACCCTTACATGTTCACAGACAATGAATGCAGCCACTGTTGGATGGAGTTATGCATCCACTTACAGGGGCAGGGGTTACCAAACTGCACAAAACCTTGTGCCGGAAACTCCTCGGAGCTGTTTCCATTCCGTTACTTGACACGAAGTGTGGCGGAACCCCCATTTACATACATCAACCAAAGCCTCATCCACTTTAGGTGAACTTCAACAGTTGACTGAAATTACAGACTACATCTTCGTAAAAGAGCAACAAATCACAACTGGAGATGTCGCGAAAGTATAAATCCAAAGTAAGGAACATTACTGGTGAACTACCAATGAGGAAAGTCTAAGGACAATCACAAAAATATCAAGCACATGTTGTTGGCAACACTTACAAATAAAATAATGGAGAAGCTGAACCATTCAAATTGCTTCCAAATAGTTTTAAAATTTCTTTCAGCTACCACCTGATTTCTACCGCTATGCTAAGCATTAATTATTTGTATTGTAATAAAGACAGAAAAAAATTACAAGAACAAGATTAAATCTAACTTTACAATAGGCTTTACAGTGTTTGGAAAACTACAACAGTGCCTTCAAACTACATCAGAGGCCTGTGCCCATGTTAGAAGCCTGAATCATTTTCCCAGATGCATGGCTGTTAGCTGAAGAGACTCCGATGAGCAGGTTACAGCTCCCAGCATGCACCTACGCGTCAAACTTCAAGAAATGTTCACACATTGTCAACAGGATTGGCCAATCATGGATTGTCAACAGGATTGGCCAATCACGGATTGTCAACAGGATTGGTCATTCATGGATTGTCAACAGGATTGGTCATTCACGGATTGTCAACAGGATTGGCCAATCATGGATTGTCAACAGGATTGGCCAGTCACGGATTGTCAACAGGATTGGCCAATCACGGATTGTCAACAGGATTGGCCAATCACGGATTGTCAACAGGATTGGCCAATCATGGATTGTCAACAGGATTGGCCAGTCATGCATTGTTAGCGGGATGGTAAACTGCGTTTCCTGCAAGGGAACATTGCTAACAATGAAATCTCCCAAGAAAACCTCGTTAGTACAGTGAAAGCAGCCAGAATATATTTTGGTATAAAACATCAAAGTTGAGGTGAAGCATAATCTCTTCACATTTTCTGAGGTAATTTTCATGAAAAAATAAAATTTGGGTTTACTCCATTAACCATTGGTGGCTATGCCTTCTGTTGCCAAGGCCCTAAGCTCTGCAATTCCCGGTCTAAGCCTCTCCGCCTCCCTGCCTCTCTTTCTTCCTTCAAGACTCTCCTTAAAACCTATCTCTTTGAACAAGCTTTTGGTCACCTGCCCTAATTTCTACTTGTGCAGCTCGGTGTCAAATTAAAAAAAAAATGTTGCTCTCATAATACTCCTGTGAAGCGCCTTGGGATGTTTCACTATGTAAAGGTGCTATATAAAGGCTAGTTGTTGTTGTTGTAAATAGTTGTTTAATGTGTGTTCAATGTGTGACAAATAAAACTTTAAACAGTGTCAAACCTCAAAATGCAATCTTAACAATTATTAATGTATTCCAATTGTTTACATTGATTGCTTTTCTTTTATTTTTTTATATTAAGAGCATCTATCATGTCAAGCCCTCTCAGAATCTTATATGTTTCTATTTTTTTAAATTAATTCACGGGATGTGGTGTCACTAGCAAGGCCAGCATTTATTGCCCATCCCTAATTGCCCTCGAGAAGGTGGTGGCGAGCCGTTTCCTTGATGACTGAGTGGCTTGCTAGGCAATTTCAGAGAGGCAACCACCTTAAGGGCTGGATTTTACCAGACTCGGCAGGTCCGGTGCGGTCGGGGTCGGTTATGGGTCCTGACCCCGCTGTTGGCTCCAGCCCGCTGTGTAGAAATGATTTTGCGCTGATTGGTCTTGTTAAGCCACCACAACGCATTTCCCGGCCCAATTGAAGGAAATGGTCTGATGATGTCGTTTGATGGTGCGTCATCAGCTGGTTTCCTTAAAGGGACCATGTACAAACTTACTTTGACAGTTGTGCTGTCAGTGTTCTACAGCATTGAGGTGCTGCACACACTGCCAATGTCTGCACAGAGATACAGGGCTGCACCCAGGCTCTCCCATGACTCACTTCATATGCTTATGGAAGGAGTCACAGCACACAAGGAGGTTCTCTTCCCTTCCAGTGGGCGAAAGAGACCTCCCCAGGACACCAACGCAGCCTGGTTGCACATTGCACAGGAGGGCACAAGCAGGCATATCGTCAGGAGGACCAGGCTGCAATGGTGCAAACCTTTCAATGATCTCAGTGGATCACGAAACATTATGCAAAGCCAGACTCAACCTCATACGCAAACATAAGAACATAAGAAATAGGAGCAGGAGTCGGCCATTGGTGCCCTCGACCCTGCTCTGCCATCAATAAGATCATGGCTGGTCTGATCTTGGTCTCAACTCCACTTCCCTGCCTGTTCCCCATAACCCTTGACTCCCTTATCGTTCAGAAATCTGTCTATCTCCACCTTAAATATATTCAATGACCCAGCCTCCACAGCTCTCTGGGGTAGAGAATTCCGAAGAGTCACGACCCTCTGAGAGAAGAAATTCCTCCTCATTTCCGTTTTAAATGGGCGACCCCTCATTCTGAAACTATGCCCCCTAGTTCTAGATTCACCCACGAGGGGAAATGTCCTCTCTGCATCTACCCTGCCAAGCCATCTCAGAATGCTATACGTCTCAATAAGACCACCTCTCAGTCTTCTAAACTCCAATGAGTATAGGCCCAACCTTTCTTCATATGACAACCCCTTCATCTCAGGAATCAACCTAGTGAACCTTCTCTGAACTGCCTCCAATGCAAGTATATCCCTCCTTAAATAAGGAGATCAAAACTGTAAGCAGTACTCCAGGTGTGGTCTCACCAACGCCCTGTACAGTTGTAGCAAGACTTCCCTACTTTTATACTCCATCCCCCTTGCAATAAAGGACAACGTTCCATTTGCCTTCCTAATTACTTGCTGTACCTGCATGCTAACTTTTTGTGTTTCATGTACAAGAACTCCCAGATCCCTCTTTACTGCAGCATTTTGTAATCTCTCTCCATTTAAATAATAATTTGCTTTTTTATTTTTCCTAACAAAGTGGATAACCTCACACTTTCCCACATTATACTCCATCTGACAAATTTTCGACCACTCATTGAACTTATCTATATCCCTTTGCAGATTCTTTGCATCCTCCTCACAATTTGCTTTCCCACCTATCTTTGTATTATCAGCAAATTACTCTTGGTCCCTTCATCCAAGTCATTAATATAGATTGTAAATAGTTGAGGACCCAGCACTGATCCCTGCAGCACCCCATTAGTCACTGTTTGCCAACCTGCAAATAACCCATTTATCCCAACTTTCTGTTTTCTGTTAGTTAGCCAATCCTCTATCCACGCTAATATATTACCTCCAACCCCGTGAGCTCTTACCACGTGCAGTAACCTTTTATGTGGCATCTTATCGAATGCCTTCTGGAAATCCAAATACATGACATCTATTGGTTCCCCTTTATCCACTCTGCTCATTACATCCTCAAAGAACTCCAGCAAATTTATCAAACATGATTTCCTTTTCATAAACCCATGCTGACTCTCTTGACTGAATTATGATTTTCCAAATGTCCTGCTACAGCTTCCTTAATAATAGACTCCAGCATTTTCCCAATAACAGATTTTATGTTAGCTGGTCTATAGTTTCCTGCTTTCTATCTCCCTTCTTTCTTAAATAGGGGCATTACATTTGCGGTTTTCCAATCCGCTGGGACCTCTCCAGAATCCAGGGAATTTTGGTAGATTACAACCAATTCATTCTGCTGTGCAACTCATCACATTCCCATCACTCTGCCTTCCCTACTCTACTCCTGCACATCCTTACTCACACCAATTTACCTTACACCACCACCCATCCCTCTCTATCTATATTATCACTTTCCCATGCAACCCCTCACACTCACCCTCATCCTAGTCCAATCATACCAACTAGTTTAGCCAATGGCCACGTAAAGTTTCTGTTAATGTACAGTCAAGTATTGAAATCTTTATTTTCAACATGTTACCTTCTTGGACAGATTTGTGTGCACCTTTGGAAGTGGCTTAGTAAGTTGCAGTGAATGGTGAGATATAACGGTACCCCCCCCCCTGCAATGGTGATGAGTGTGAAAGGAATGGTTTGGGCATTGTAGGGATGCTTTATGGTGCTGGTGTGGGGTGGTGCCAACTTGGCGCATCATGTGGCAGCCAGGGTGTACAGTGTCAAGTGAAGTAAACCTGGCCATGGTGAGGCCGTCCATGGCAGCAATGGGGTTGGGTGCTGATGTCCTGTGTCCTGTGCAGTATCAGTTGATTGTGGAGAATGTTGGTGGTGTTGTTGGTGCTGCTGGTGTGCCCGGTGCTGCTGGTGTTGGGGCTGATCATGGTGGGATTGTAAGGATCAAGGTGAGATAGTTTCAAAGGTACCAATGTTAATGTACTAGATGGCAGGTGAAATAGAGGTGAAAGAAGTGATCTGTCACTGGTGAGAGAGGTTGTTGCAATGATGTGAAACTGGATAGAGAGATTGCTCCAAACACGTGCAATCTGCATAAAGCTCAATGTGCCTTCCAAATGAAGTATTGTGGAATTTGATCTTGGAAAGTGAACAGCTGGGAGCTTTTATAGCACTATTGCACTATTGCACTATTGAAGAAATGAATTCATGGTCACACTTCTCCTGACGCCCTTTCCTGACATGATCCCAAACAGCATAAACCCCTGTGGACAACCTGGTAAAATGGTAAGTTCAACTCAGAATTCTTTTGACCTAACTTGCCTCTCCCGCCGCTGCGTGTCGCATCTGTTCAGCATTGACAGACCCGATATCTGGGAACGTAGTGTGGTGGTGGGTTGACAGTGAGGTCCCGACCCACTATCAATCAATTAAAATTTAACAGCTGATCCGCCACCCAGCCCATCCTCTGAGTGCCAGCAAAATTCTGGTTTCAGATTCAACCACATTGCTGTGAGTCTGGAGTCACGTATAGGCCAATCTGGGTAAGGGCGGCAAGTTTCCTTCCCTAAAGGACATTTATGAACCAGATGTTTTTTTTAACAATGATCCAATAGTTTTAGGGTCATCATTACTGATACTAACTTTTTATTCAAGATTTATTCAATTAACTGAATTTAAATTCCCCAGGTGCTGTGGTGGGATTTGAACTCATGTCCCCAGATCATTAGTCCAGACCTCTAGATTTTGAGTCCAGTAACATAACCACTATACCACCATTCCCATAGAGAGCAATGAGGTCACCTCTCGTCCTTCTAAACTCCAGAGAGTATAGACCCACTCTACTCAATCTCTCCTCATAAAACAACTCTCTCATCCCAGGAATCAATCTAGTGAATCGTTGTTGCATGTAAGGCAAGTATATCCTTCCTTAAGTATGGAGATCAAAACAGTACACAGTACCCCAATGTGGTCTCATCCATACTCTTGTACTCCAACCCCCTTTCAACAAAGGCCAACATACCATTTGTCTTCCTAATTTTTCTATTACTACTAGGGGGATCAAGGGGTATGGCGAGAAAGCAGGAATGGGGTACTGAAGTTGAATGTTCAGCCATGAACTCATTGAATGGTGGTGCAGGCTAGAAGGGCCGAATGGTCTGCTCCTGCACCTATTTTCTATGTTTCTATGTTTCTAATTGCTTGCTGTACCTGCACGTTAAAAGTCAGTGTTTCGTGTACAAGGTTACCCAAATCCCTCTGAACACCAACACTTAATAGTTATTCACCATTTAAAATGTTTCTATTCTTCCTCCCAAAGTGAATAACCTCACAGCTCCCCACATTATACTCCATCTGCATTCACCAACAAGTTCTGCTCAAATACACCACAAACTGGTTCAGAGATATTTGGTAAAGTAGGAAAGATGAAAATAAGGAACGGTTGTTGGTACCAGACCACAGGACATCCGTGCTGCTAAACCCCAGCCTCGACTCTATAAGAAAGGTCTAGTATTGGGTCACTGTTACATCCTGTGATGTGATGCTGGAGTAGAAAGAGGAAGAGAGGAAATGAGCAAGAACAAAGAAACAATGGTGGAACTTGTTCCTTTGTAATCCAAAAATAATGAAAATGATGAACTTTATTAAGGATTTGAAACAACATCATGCACAAGGGCTCACAGCAGATCTCATCGCACGCTATCAAAATTGACAAGCAGTACTCTGCCGGGTACAATCTGCTTCAAACTCGTCACTGAATTGAAACATTGTCAGATACTGATTGATTAGATACTAGTTGATCAGATATTGATTGATTAGATATTGATTGATCAGATACTGGTTGATCAGATACTGGTTGATCAATCAATATCTCGGGCCCTGGGCAGTACCTCAGCCATGGGCCCCCTGCTCCCATTCACATCCTGCAGTAAATGACATTAGTGAGCTAAGTCACAGGACACTATACTGAGTATGCATCAGGTCAAGGTCAGGTCAGGTTATGTTCTGATTGATACTATGACAACACTCATTTAATATTTTATTACGTTTCCAAACAATCAAACCGATATCTTGATGAAACCCTGTATAACAATGTTTTAATTTTTTAAAATTCTTACATTTTGAAACTAAATCGACAATGGCAACAATTTAGAACAAGACAGCACAATTATTTTCGAACACCATCATTTGTAATTTGCATTCCATTTTCTCCACAGAGGCAACTACAAGTATAACATTACATTGGTCTTTTCCCAGATTTTGTCAGCTAAACTCGTCAATGATTTTCAAGAAGTCATGTCCTCTCAGTACTTCGCGCAGTGAGTGCGCTGTGCATGGTATAAATGTTGCATCTGGGCATTGCTCTTTGATCATAGTTTGGACACCAATGTATTTCCCACTCATATTTGAAGCATTATCATAAGATTGTCTGTGACAATTTTATATGTCGATCCCGTTCTAATCTAGAAAGGCCAGTATTATTACTGCTATTTCTTGTCCAGTATTATTGGCAAGAACTTTAGGAACCTTTCTTCAGGACCAGTCGGTAGAACAAAGCCGACGACAAATGTCAGCTGATCTGAGTGTGTGACATCTGGTGTTGAATCAATAGATATTGAATAGTACTTTGCTGGTTTCAATTCCTGGATAATCGGCTCAAGTACTTTGCCACACATCAGACGAATCAGTTCTTCACAAGTGGTGGAAGACAAGTATGAAGTATGTCCCTTGCCTTTGTTGGTGAACCGCTTGATGTGTTCGGCAAGAAATGCATCGTAGTTTGCAAGAACCTCCACACACCCAGATAATTACCATTAATTGGAGATCCAACAATCTCGTTTCTGCCTTGCAATGAAAGACCTCACTCACAAAGAAACGTTATCACACAGGCAGCCCGCTCTAGGACCTTGTGTCAGTATTGCCGTTCATTTTCAAACTGGAAGAAAATATGATCATCTACACAACCAGTGCCTGCTTGTCTAGTGCACATTACTACCATGGCTTCTCTATGCCGGTGGCTGTTTTCGTGAGATGAAATCCTCTCATCTCCATGCTTCCAGTCATTAAACCCATGAGTAAAGTGGCCACTTGTCGTGCTGTGACCTTGCAAGCAAAGCAATATACTCTACCGTGTGAAGGTGAATAACAGAGCCACCATCACCCCACACCTTCCCCTGTCAGCGGGTGCACAGTGTGAAGAAGGACTTCGAGCAGTATCGGTGACATCCTTCCTTGGCATGAATCACACCGGAGTTTTGGAAGTCTTTACCACAGTTTCGGCAGTTCTCACTACCTTTTGCAAACCAATGGCTTGGCATGTCTTCTGAGATATTGTCTCCCCGCAGCCCAATGTCACTCACAGGTTGCGTCTCTTTCAGCTCAGTATGCGGCAGTTGGTTTTCATCTTCTTCAACTTTTTGAACTTGGAGCTCTAACCCGGCCAACTCTGGGTCCAGGGCCACGAGTGGTTCCGTTGCTGAAGTTGACTGCACAGTGTCGTCTTGGCCTTCATCTTCATGATCTTGAGTTTTCTAGTTGGAAAAAATAATCTAGCTTAAGCAGTTTAGCTACTTCTCGTCTCACGTAGTTGGTGCTCTTTCCTTTTTTCGCCCCCAATTTGTGTAGAATGCATCTCTAGAAAAAGGGCATCCAGAGTCTGTTTCCATCAAGTCGAGAATAACATGCACCTGAGCCCTCGCGACTTCGCCCCGCTCTTGCTATGTCACTAATGTCAATACTGTTTACCCTTACCCTTAATCCCACCCTGTATGGACCCCACTCTGGGCTTGGGCCTCAGGTGACTGTCCCATCTGCCTCCCCCCACCCCCTTTAATCCGTCCCTGGATCAGATACTGCTTGCTAAGGGAATGTTTCTAAATTACATATCCAAATAGATATGAACTACTGACACAGACACAAAGGAACATTTATAAATGCTCATACTGTGGGGCCAATATTGCTGGTCTCCCTCTGCTGTACCACGAGGCGCAGAGTCCCAGGGCCACACCTGAACAGATCCAAGTGGACCTGAACTTTCTGTCCTAGGCCGTTAACATTGTGGTGAACTTCTCCAATTCAGTGGACATACAAATCTTTAGTTTAAATTCCTGAGAAGCAGGCTTCTCCCTTAACTTTTGTGCCTGGAATGATTGGTTTGGCTGATGTTTGGTACCATTGTTCATTATAAACTCAGGTCACTATAGAATGGGGCCAGAGATACAAAACCATGAATGAGACTTGATACGCAAGGCTGATCTGTGTAACATACAAATAGCATTGCATGACTTCCTTGAATATTTTACAGGTCACATGATGTTGTCATATGATCATAAAATTTTGCTAGCACAAAATCTTATTTGTTCTGCTATTTCCTGGTATTGATATAAATCTTGGGTCAGGTTTCAAAGTAAATAATGTTAGAATGAAAGCACCTATTTAGGTGTTTGGAGCAAACATGTGACTCATTGTGTAAATCGAAAGGGAGGTGGCTGCAACAACTGTTGGGACCTCCACTATTTGAATAAAAATAAAGAATGGGCCTCAAAATCAGGAATGTGTTTACTGAGGGATAATAAATCCAATCAGAGCTTCAGGAATGCATCTTGGGCCGCGGCCAATTATTGGGGTGTACATTCTTTGACGTCTGGTCTTTTGGAGCCACCTTTGGTACAGATATTCGAGTCCAGGAATTGCTGCTGACAAAGAGTGCTTCTGTCGAGGGGAATTGGTGAGCAGGAGCCAGACATTTGCCAGCTTGGCAAGAGCTCGAGTCACACACCAGGCTCATTTCCTGGACTGGTTGCCAGCCACTGGTGTAGTGGCTCACACAGAATGAGAGAGAGCCTCCTTTCATAATCACGTCCCTTGCAAATAGCAAATAACGGAAAGGCTGAGAAATATCCCATTCTCTTGCACTCCCCCATGCCTACATGACCAATTGAAATGGATGCTAAAGTTGACAGCCAGCATTTTGCCTGTCAGCAAGGGATCTTTTGAAGCTACAAAAGCAAAATACTGCTAGAAATCTGAAATAGAATCGTAGAATGTTTACAGCACAGAAACGTAAAGCCCATGCTGCTCCATGCAAGAGCACTTTAGCTAGCCCCACTGTCCTGCCCTTTCCCCCGTAACCCAAAGCAAGCGCTCTACTCAGAACTCCTACACGGCAAGTGAGCCCAAGGTGGACAGAGGAAACGTTTCAAGGACACCCACAAAGTCTCCCTGATAAAATGCAACATCCCCACTGACACCTGGGAGTCCCTGGCCAAAGACTGCCCTAAGTGGAGGAAATGCATCCGGGAGGGCGCTGAGCACCTCGAGTCTTGTCGCCGAGAGCATGCAGAAATCAAGCGCAGGCAGCGGAAGGAGCATGCGGCAAACCAGTCCCACCCACCCCGTCCCACCTGTGACAGAGACTGTAATTCCCGTATTGGACTGTACAGCCACCTGAGAACTCACTTTTAGAGCGGAAGCAAGTCTTCCTCGATTTCGAGCGTCTGCCTATGACGATGATGAGCCCTGCAAATCTTTTTCCTTCAGGTACTTTACCAATTCTCTTTTGAAAGTCAGGATTGAGTCTGCCTCCACCATCCTTTCCTGCAGTCCATTCCAGATCTCAACCACTTGCTGCATAAAAAGGTTTTTCCTCGTGTCGCTTTTGGTTCTTCTGCCTATCACCTTAAATCTGTGTCCTCTGGTTCTCGACCCTTTTGCCAATGGGAACAGTTTCTCTCGGTCTACTCTGTCCAGACCCCTCATGATTTTGAACATGTCTATCAAATTTCCTCTCAACCTTCTCTGCTCTAAGGGGAACAACTCCAGCTTCTCCAGTCTATCCACGTAACTTTTAAAGGATAAGGGAATCAAGGGTTATGGGGAGCGGGCAGGGAAGTGGAGTTGAGGCTAAGATCAGATCAGCCATGATCTTATTGAATGGTGGAGCAGGCTCGAGGGGCCCAATGGCCGACTCATGCTCCTATTTATTATGTTCTTATGTTCTGCATTAAATTTCATCTGTCACATGTCCGCCCATTTCACCAGCCTGTCTATATCTTCTTGAAGTCTATCACTATCCTCCTCACTGTTCACTATACTTCCAAGTCTTGTGTCATCTGCAAATTTTGAAATTGTGCCCTGTCTAAGTCATTAATATATATCAAGAAAAGCAGTGGTCCTGGTCCCGACCCCTGAAGAACACCACTGTATACCTTCCTCCAGTTTGAACAACAACCGTTTCCTGTCACTTAGCCAATTTCGTATCCATGCTACCACTGTCCTGTTTATTCCATGGGCTTCAACTTTGCTGGCAAGCCTATTACGTGGTGCTTTATCAAACTCCTTTGGAAGTCCATGTACGAGTCTAAAAGTTTCCCCACTACTGAGATTAAACTGACTGGCCTGTAGTTGCTGGGTTTATCTTTATACCCTTTTTTGAACAAGGGATGTAACATTTGCAATTCTCCAGTCCTCTGCTACCAGCCCAGTATCCAAGGAAGATTGGAAGATTATGGCCAGTACCTCCACAATTTCCACCTTTACTTCCCTCAGCATCCTGGGATGCATCCCATCTGGTCCTGGTGACTTAGCTACTTTAAGTACAGCCAGCCTTGCTGATACCTGCTCCTTATCAATTTTTATCCCATCCAGTATCTCAACTATTTCCTCTTTCACTATGACTTAAACAGAAAATGCTGGAAATACTCAGCAGGTCAGGGATCATCTGTGGAGAGAAAAGGAGAGTTAATGTTTCAGGCCGATGACCTTTCGTCAGAACTGGAACAAGTCAGAGATGGAACAGATTTTAAGCCAGTGCATGGGGCAGAAAAAGGGGAGTGGGGAGGAAAGAACAAAAAGAAAGGTCTGTGATAGGGTAGAAGGCAGGAGTGATTAAATGACAAAAGGGATGATAGTACAAAACAAAAAGAGATGGTAATAGGACAGGTAAAGAAACTAAAGATAAGTCTCGAAGAGATGTAAAAGGGAATTACAGAGTCATCAACAACTGCCATGTGAAAAAATAGGGGCAGAGGTTATGGTCTGAAATTATTGAACTTGATGTTGAGTCCAGAAGGCTACAAAGTCCCTCATTGAAAGATGAGGTGCTCTTTCTCGAGCTTCCACTGAGCTTAGTTGGAACAGTGGAGGAAGCTGAGGATGGAGAGGTCAGAGTGGGAGTGGAGGGGAGAATTAAAGTGACAGGCGACCGGAAGCTCGGGTCACACTTACGGACTGAACGGAGGTGTTCCACAAAGCGGTCACCCAATTTGCATTTGGTCTCCCCAATGTAGAGGAGACCACATTGTGAGCAGCGAATACAGTATATTAAATTGCAAGAAGTACAAGTAAATCGCTGTTTCTCCTGGAAGGAATGTTTGGGGCCCTGGATGGTGGGAAGGGAGGAGGTAAAAGGGCAGGTGTTGCATCTCCTGCGCTTGCCTTGGGAAGGGGAGGGGGTGTTGGGGGTGATTGAGGAGTGGACCAGGGAGTGGTGGAGGGAACAGTCCCTTTAGAATGCTGAAAGGGGAGGGGAGGGGGTGTTGGGGGTGATTGAGGAGTGGACCAGGGAGTGGTGGAGGGAACAGTCCCTTTAGAATGCTGAAAGGGGAGGGGAGGGGAAGATGTGTGGGAGGTGGTAGAAATGGCGGAGGATGATCCATCGGATTTGAAGGCTGGTAGGGTGAAAGGTGAGCAGAAGGGGAGCCATGTCGTGGTTCTGGGAGGGTGGGGAAGGGGTGAGAGCAGAAGTGCGGGAAATGGAATGGACACAGTCAAGGGCCATGTCAACCATGGTAGAGGGGAATCCTCCATTGAGGAAACAGAAAGACATATCGGAATTACTAGTATGGAATGTGACACCGTCAGAACATGCGACAAGACAGAGAAACTGGGAGAATGGAACAGAGTCCTTACAGGAAACGGGTGAGAGGAAGTGTAGTCCACATCGCTGTGGGAGACAGTGGATCTTTTGAAGCTGTACTGTCTATTCCTTTTGTCTGTCATTTATTTACAAGACATGGGGGTAGAGTTTGAATTTACGATAGTGTCGGATGGATGATAGTGAGTTGGCAGCCTGAGGCCAATTGGAATAAAAATGGGAACGAGAGATGTAAAACGGATTGCCGACTCACTATCACACATCTTACATTGTCGCACAACGCCACGATCTACCCCGTCACTGGATATAATCAAAGTTGACGAAAAACAATAAATAAGGAATGACAAGGATATCTGATGGTACCAGATATGGGCAGCTCATAACCAGGATTATCTATAGCCCACAGCTACCTGGCAATGATGGAGAAGAACTACTTCCAAAGGCCTCTGTAGGTTCAGATTCAGCAGCTACGCAGATAGCTTATCATCTGCTGCATACTGTGGAGATGGCACTGCCAATGGCAGTCAAAGTGACTCTGGCCCTCACCACTTCTGCTTCCAGCTCCTACCAGGCTAATAAGGAACATTGACAATATCAGCCAACTTGCCGTCCACTAGTGCATCAATCAGGTGACTGGGGAATTGTGTAGCATGGTCAAAACTTTCATATCCTTTCCCACAGCAGGGCTTCCGAACTGTACTAGACTGGAGCATTGCTGAAAGAGCATGGAGTCATTGATGGCTTTCGTGGGGCCATTCGGGACCCTTAGCACAATATGATGCCGACATAAGTAGAAAGAGTTTCTACTCCACGGGGGTCAAATTCAACATCGATGAGGGCACAAAATGGGCAGTCGCAAATCGGCCGCCCCTTATACACCCCGCTCAATGTTTCTTTCCAAAATTGAATCTCATACCCCACAAATGTACAGTTACATTGGCCACGAGTTTAGGCAGAGTGGAAGTCAAAGCAACAACTGGACAAGTCCTTATAATTGATGGGAATTGTGTGAAGCTAGGACTAACCCACTGTAACAAGTGAGTCCCTAGGGTGGATCAAAGACTATACCAGACCAAGCTCAGAAACAAAGACATGGGGCAGATCTTCAGTTACAGTACAATCTGATAAAAGTTGTATTATTGTATTACTTTTGGAAAGGATGCAGAGCGCCCACCCCATGTATAACCGCTGCATGTATTAGCAGATTTATATTTTGATTTTTTTTAATGAATTCTCAGGATGTGGGCATTGCTGGCAAGGCTGGCATTCCTTGGCCAGCCCTAGTCGCCCTGTACAACCGAATGATTTGGGAACAGCAGAAGGCCGTTAAGAGTCACCCATGTTGATATGGGACTGCAGTCACATTTAGGATTTTAAAATTCAAGTTCTCGGACTGCGATTGTGGGGTTTGAACCCACGATCTCTGGACTATTAGTCCAGTAACGTAGCCACTCATTTTCAAAAAGTATATGTTTCCCCTTATAAATGTTCTAAATAAAAACTTGTTACTAATGTAATATTTTTATTTAAATCCACTATTAATTAAAATGAAATAGAAAAGACCAGCTAATCGTCGATGTTTAAAACTTCTTTCATGTACCTGCCATTGCACAGAAACAACTGGCTTATAAAGATTTGCATTTGCAGCCCCAGGATGTCTCAAAGTGCTTTACAACCAAAGAAGTACTTTTGAAGCAGTGTTGTCATGTAGGAAATGCAGCAGCCAAATTGTGCAAAGCAAGGTCCTACAAATAGCAATGTGATAATGATCAGATAATCTATTTTAGTGATGCTGGTTGAGGGATAAATATTGGACAGCACAGCAGGGAGAACTCCCCTGCTCTTCTTCGGAATAGCGCCATGGGATCTTTTATTTCCACCTGAGAGGGAAGACAGCTCTTCGGTTTAACATCTCATCTGAAAGATGGCACCTCCAACAGTGCAGCACTCCCACAGTACAGGACTGGACTGTTAGCCTAAATTATGTGCTCAAGTCTCTCAAGTGGGACTTGAACCCACAACCTTCTGACTCAGAGGCGAGAGTGCTGCCCACTGAGCCACAGCTGAAACCAAGGACAAGCAAATAAAGAAGATAGAAATGGATGAGGTAAACATACAAATAAAAAGTATTTAGCAAAAAGTACATGACCAGATAATTTGATTTAGTTATGTTAGTTGAGAGATAAATAACGGCCAGGACACATTTATGCCTCATTTCCTACTGCACCTTCTCAATAAATGAATAATTTCCCACTCAGTGCTCCGGGACTGCACCATTGCCTCCCAGAATTGATATCCAATGCCTAAAAATTGTGCCTGTGCCGATTCTTTGAAAGAGCTATCCAATTAGTCCCACACCCCTGCTCTTTCCCCATAGCCCAGCAAATGGTTGGTTAGACCGGCTGGTGATTTGTTACACATAGGACGGAGCTTTGGACTTTGCATGGGGCATAAAATGGGCGGCAACAGATCGGCGCACTGTTATAATTCTCTGCAAAAAAGAAATACCTCATTGAAAAATAAACATTTGCTGGGCTATGGGGAAAGAACAGGGGTGTGGGACTAATTGGATAGCTCTTTCAAAGAATCAGCACAGGCACAATTTTTTTGAAAAATAAATGTACATGTTGTAATGGGGCTAAAAATAACCTTACCTTATTGCACAAGAAACAGAAAATGCTAGAAATACTCGGCAGGCATAAGAATTTCACGGGCATTTGCTGGGCAGAAGTTGGGTAAATAGCCCCGCTCTATCCTTTTTCCTGGGGATACGGTGGAAATTCTTGACAGATCACAAGTCCGGGGTTTGAGTGCACACGCATCGCACGTGAAAGCCCGGACCTTGCGCGGCCTGTACAGGCACGTACGCACCTCGTGACCCACCCGCGGGGACCGTGAAGTTTTACGGTGTAAAAGAGTGAAAGTGTTTTTCAGCACTGTGCCCAAGCACAGTAAGTTTTTGCCCAGTGCAAGGTTTGAACCCAGACATTGCCTCTGATAAAAGCAACATGCCACATTCCTTTGCTCTAAGAAATGAACACTGTCAAAAACTCTGGTTCAGTCCCTTCAGAATGAGTGACAAGGAATGAGGAACTAATACTTTTATAAAACTTGGCTCCTGCCAAGATATTTCTATTTATTATATGTAAATAAAGAGGTAGGGTGTGGAAAGATAGATAGAAAATAAATGTGCATGATGTTAAATTGATTGTCACGGCAAGAGTTTCACTGGGACTAATCCTTTAGTTTTAAATGCAGAATGTCGTACAAAATAATTTTGTCTGATTTGACTGATAGATTTCTGAGACACCTCCCCATTTATGGTTATCCTTTACATTCAATAATGATTGACTTTAGTCAATCAATCTTTAAAATGGCTTCATTTTGCCCCTCATCTATGTAATAAAGTATGCTTTCATTAAAATTATCATGTCAAGATAAAACATTACTGATCAGGAACAGAACATTACAAAAACGTGGTTGCAGGGTGGCCAAGACTGGGAATTAAACATACAGGGGTATCTTACAATTCGAAAAGATAGACAAGAAGAGAAAGGAGGTGGGGTAGCTCTGTTAATAAAGGATGATATCAGGGCAGTTGTGAGAGACGATATTGGCTCTAATGAACAAAATGTTGAATCATTGTGGATGGAGATTAGAGATAGTAAGGGGAAAAAGTCACTGGTGGGCGTAGTTTATAGGCCCCCAAATAATAACTTCACGGTGGGGCGGACAATAATAAAGGGAATAATGGGGGCATGTGAAAAAGGAACGGCAGTAATCATGGGGGATTTTAACCTACATATCGATTGGTCAAACCAAATCGTACGGGGTAGCCTGGAGGAGGAATTCATAGAATGCATATGGGATTGTTTCTTAGAACAGTATGTTACAGAACCTACAAGGGAGCAAGCTATCTTAGATCTGGTCCTGTGTAATGAGACAGGAATAATAAACGATCTCCGAGTAAAAGATCCTCTCGGAATGAGTGATCACAGTATGGTTGAATTTGTAATACAGATTGAGGGTGAGGAAGTAGTGTCTCAAACGAGCATACTATGCTTAAACAAAGGGGACTACAGTGGGATGAGGGCAGAGTTGGCTAAAGTAGACTGGGAACACAGACTAAACGGTGGCACAATTGAGGAACAGTGGAGGACTTTTAAGGAGCTCTTTCATAGTGCTCAACAAAAATATATTCCAGTGAAAAAGAAGGGCGGTAAGAGAAGGGATAACCAGCCGTGGATAACCAAGGAAATAAAGGAGAGTATCAAATTAAAAACCAATGCGTATAAGGTGGCCAAGGTTAGTGAGAAACTAGAAGATTGGGAAAATTTTAAACGACAGCATAGAATGACTAAGAAAGCAATAAAGAAAGGAAAGATAGATTACGAAAGTAAACTTGCGCAAAACATAAAAACGGATAGTAAAAGCTTTTACAGAAAAGAGTGACTAAAGTAAATGTTGGTCCCTTAGAAGATGAGAAGGGGGATTTAATAATGGAAAATGTGGAAATGGCTGAGACCTTAAACAATTATTTTGCTTCGGTCTTCACAGTGGAAGACACAAAAACCATGCCAAAGATTGCTGGTCACGGGAATGTGGGAAGGGAGGACCTTGAGACAATCACTATCACTAGGGGGGTAGTGCTGACAGGCTAATGGGACTCAAGGTAGACAAGTCCCCTGGTCCTGATGAAATGCATCCCAGGGTATTAAAAGAAATGGCGGAAGTTATAGCAGATGCATTCGTTATAATCTACCAAAATTCTCTGGACTCTGGGGAGGTACCAGCGGATTGGAAACCAGCTAATGTAATGCCTCTATTTAAAAAAGGGGGCAGACAAAAGGCAGGTAACTATAGGCCGGTTAGTTTAACATCTGTAGTGGGGAAAATGCTTGAAGCTATCATTAAGGAAGAAATAGCGGGACATCTAGATAGGAATAGTGCAATCAAGCAGACTCAACATGGATTCATGAAGGGGAAATCATGTTTAACTAATTTACTGGAATTCTTTGAGGATATAACGAGCATGGTGGATAGAGGTGTAGCGATGGATGTGATGTATTTAGATTTTCAAAAGGCATTCGATAAGGTGCCACACAAAAGGTTACTGCAGAAGATAAAGGTACGCGGAGTCAGAGGAAATGTATTAGCATGGATCGAGAATTGGCTGGCTAACAAGAAGCAGAGAATCGGGATAAATGGGTCCTTTTCGGGTTGGAAATCGGTGGTTAGTGGTGTGCCACAGGGATCGGTGCTGGGACCACAACTGTTTACAATATACATAGATGACCTGGAAGAGGGGATGGAGTGTAGTGTAACAAAATTTGCAGATGACACAAAGATTAGTGGGAAAGCAGGTTGTGTAGAGGACACAGTGAGGCTTCAAAGAGATTTAGATAGGTTAAGCGAATGGGCTAAGGTTTGGCAGATGGAATACAATGTTGGAAAATGTGAGGTCATCCAACTTGGAAAAAAAAACAGTAAAAGGGAATACTATTTGAATGAGGAGAAATTACAACATGCTGCGGTGCAGAGGGACCTGGGGGTCCTTGTGCATGAATCCCAAAAAGTTAGTTTGCAGGTGCAGCAGGTAATCAGGAAGGTGAATGGAATGTTGGCCTTCATTGCGAGAGGGATGGAGTACAAAAGCAGGGAGGTCTTGCTGCAACTGTACAGGGTATTGGTGAGGCCGCACCTGGAGTACTGCGTGCAGTTTTGGTCACCTTACTTAAGGAAGGATATACAAGCTTTGGAGGGGGTACAGAGACGATTCACTAGGCTGATTCCGGAGATGAGGGGGTTACTTTATGATGATAGATTGAGTAGACTGGGTCTTTACTCGTTGGAGTTCAGAAGGATGAGGAGTGATCTTAAAGAAACATTTAAAATAATGAAAGGGATAGACAAGATAGAGGCAAAGAGGTTGTTTCCACTGGTCGGGGAGACTAGAGCTAGGGGGCACAGCCTCAAAATACGGGGGAGCCAATTTAAAACCGAGTTGAGAAGGTATTTCTTCTCCCAGAGGGTTATGAATCTGTGGAATTCTCTGCCCAAGGAAGCAGTTGAGGCGAGCTCATTGAATGTATTCAAATCACAGATCAAATAACCAATAAGGGAATTAAGGGTTATGGGGAGCGGGTGGGTAAGTGGAGTTGAGTCCACGGCCAGATCAGCCATGATCTTGTTGAATGGCGGAGCAGGCTCGAGGGGCTAGATGGCCTACTCCTGTTCCTAATTCTTATGTTCTTATGTTCTTATATGCAGATAGGGTGAGATGAAGAGGCTCGTGCAGAGCATAAACACCGGCATCGACCTGTTGGGCCTAAAGGCCTGTTTCTGGGCTGTAATGAACTGGGAGCAAGTTTAATAAATGAAATGTTGAAAAGTTTGAGCTGCCAAACTCCAGATTGGAATCAGAACCACAAGGGAAGCCATCGAGGAGCTCAGACCACTGAATATGTTGGTTATTGTGTTCCTAACACAGATAAGACTGTACACAAGGAGGTTAAAGTAACAGTGACCACAGTCTTTATAAAGACACTCCAGAGAGAGGAACAGGCCTCAGGGGCCGGCTTATATACAGTGCTCCCAAGGGATGCTGGGGTCCCTTGGGACTTCAGGGGATGCGCTCCCTGGTGGCAGAACATGGGAGTGCATGCTTTACAGATACACAACATCGCTCCCCCCCCCAAAGTCAAAGTGAAAACTATTTACAAGGTGAGGCGGTCGGGAGCCTTTCTTTCCCTGGTGGACCGCCTCGGTACAAATGTCTGTTCTGGTGTGTTGGCTGTGCCCTCGCTGGGCTGGCGTGTTGTTGGCCCTGCAGGGCTGCTGGGTGAGCCTAGCCTTGCTGGGCTGTTGGACGTGATGGGTTCGATTTCCTGGTCCAGGGTGGTATTGTTGATCCTTTGGGTGTGTGTTGTGGGCTCGAAAAAGGTGGTGTCTGCTGTGGGTTGTTCAGGGCAGTCTGTGAACCGCAGCCTCGTTTGGTCCAGGTGCTTTCTGCAAATTTGTCCATTGTCTGAGGAAGGACATTCTTGCTATTGAGGGAGTGCAGCGAAGGTTCACCAGACTGATTCCAAGGATGGCTGGGCTGTCATATGAGGAGAGACTGGATCAACTGGGCCTTTATTCAATGGAGTTTAGAAGGATGAGAGGGGATCTCATAGAAACTTACAAGATTCTGACGGGACTGGACAGGTTAGATGCGGGAAGAATGTTCCCGATGATGGGGAAGTCCAGAACCAGGGGACACAGTCTTAGGATAAGGGGTAGGCCATTTAGTACTGAGATGAGGAGAAACTTCTTCACTCAGAGAGTTGTTAACCTGTGGAATTCCCTACCATAGAGAGTTGTTGATGCCAGTTCATTGGATATATTTAAGAAGGAGTTAGATATGGCCCTTGAGGCCAAAGGGATCAAGGGGTATGGAGAGAAAGCAAGAAAGGGGTACTGAGGGAATGATCAGCCATGATCTTATTGAATGGTGGTACAGGCTCGAAGGGCCGAATGGCCTACTCCTGCACCTATTTTCTATGTTTCTATATTTCTAAATTGCTAAGTATGCTGCACATTTAAAAAGATTGGCTGCACCATGTGATTTTGGCGACCACCTTAACGAAGCACTAAGGAATATATTTGTTATCGGAATCGGCAACGAGAGCCTCCTCCACAAATTGCTCTCTGCGGAAATCACAGTCACCCTGCAGAAGGCAATTAAAGTGATCCAGGCCTACATGATTTCGGTTGGTGACTCCAGGCGAATATTGACCCAGGACTCTAAATCGACGAACGCAGTGCACCGAATGGCTATTTCTAAAGGCAGAAATGCTGTCCCGAATCCCGCAACACTAAGTCCGCCACATGGGGCAAACCGTCTGGCCCCATGCTAGCGCTGTGGAGGAAACCACAGGGCCCACCAGTGCCACTACAAAGACTATACCTGCAAAGGCTGCAAAGAGAAAGGGCACCTTCAGAGAAAGTGCAAAAAAAGCTTTACTCACCGCGTCGCTGGAGAGTTGGCTGATCACCGGGGCTCCCACACAGATGGAGATGAAGCTGCTCAACCCCTGGAAGAAGAGTATGGAATTTATACCTGCTCCACCGAAAGTTTGCCGTGGAAGATGGAAGTAGACATCGAAGGAGTTCCAGTTTCAATGGAAATCGACACGGGGCGAGCCAGTCTTTGATGAGCCAGACGACCTTTGAAAAACTTTGGATCAATCGCACCAACCGACCAAAACTGTCTCCTGTCCAAGCGAAGCTGCTCACCTACACCAAAGGCACCATCCCAGTCGTTGGCAGCGTGGTTGTCCAGGTCTCCCAGGGCGGCGTGATGAACAAACTCCCCCTGTGGATCGTTGCTGGTGATGGTCCCACGCGGCTGGGAAGAAGTTGGATGAAGCAGGTCCAAGTCGGTCGAGTGACGACGGCCCCCGGGCTCCAGCAATCCACATCCCATGCAGTCCCGAACATGGATCCATCGCTGCACCGAGAGATCCCACCGTCCAGCTCAACTGCGTGCCGACGACTCCACAACACCGCGGCGAGATCTCCGGAACCGAAAGTCCAAACTTCACCTTCCGGGCCGTGGCAGGACTCCAAGAGACGAATACCGTCAAGAAAAGTAGATTCCCGACGTCCATGGCTGAACCGGAGGAGGAAAAGATCACCACAACCGACCTGGAGGAGAGCCAGAAGACGGCGGCTGCACCACGAGACGAAGAACCTAAAATCAAAATGGCCGCGACCAGACCACGAGGGGCAACGTTGGAGGAGCGACACGTGGCACCGAGCGGCGAACCGGATTGGAAGGCCCCTTAAAGGAGACCGGTAACCCAAAGAATTTAAAGGGACAGTTTCAATGGAAAGATGACAAGGACTTTAAAGTTAAAAATGCAGTTAGCGAGTGCAGGTAGATAATGTAACGTAGAATTGTGATGCCGGAGTAACTGATGAGAAAAATGAAATGAATGCTTGTATAAGTAAGGTTAAGAACAAGCTTGTAATGTCTGATGATTATGATAGAAAGTTCAAAATGACTAATGTAACCATTTATGTAGAGACTATCTTACAAGAAAGTGATGTAAATGCTGTAATTAACAATGTAAAGGTAGTTAATAATGTAGACTCGACTATGTATGATCGGAGCCAATGTGTCATGTATACAGGTAGTAGACTGTTGAAGGACATTAGGTTCCACAGGGACAATGTAAATGCTAGAGGAATCCCCCCCGGGAGACCCTCAGGTCCAGCAGGCTACCTGACCATGTAGCCTGGACTTTTGGAAGAAATGTGATGCCCCAGGAAGGCCCACACACACCCAGTGGGAGCAGACCCACTGCAGGGACAGTGGTCAATGGGCAGTACAGCCACCACCACTGGCAACCTGCCCCAGACCAGCCCAACATCCCCTGGCCACCAGGGCCAACACCAGGAGCGAGAGGCCAGTACCCTCCGGCTTTCCTGGCAGACCCTGGGATGACCAGACTCTCATCCCAAATGGAGGACAAGGTGCCCACACAGTCCTGTGGCTCTGCCCACCACCACACACTTACCCACACTGCAGAGTATGTACCCTACCCTCTTCTGCACTGCCCCCCCCACGGAGGGATCCCACAACAGTAGCACCCACATGGTCTGTGTGTGAGGGGCGGGGGAATGTATGAGGCCAGCCTCAGGTACAGGGATCACACCTGGCACTCACACCACCCTCACCACTACCTCCCACAGCCCACTACTGATCACCTCCCCAGGTCATGGCAATAAGGACTTGTAAAATGCTTAGGGGGGAGTGTTGTTATGTATGCATGCTTGTATCGTTATATGATGTCTGTAACACTGAGTGTACCTTCACCCTGTACACACCTTACCTGTACACCAGAGGGTTCCCGATGTTGGGGAAGTCCAGAACCAGGGGTCACAGTCTAAGGGTAAGGGGTAAGCCATTTAGGACCGAGATGAGGAGAAACTTCTTCACTCAGAGAGTTGTTAACTTGTGGAATTCTCTACCGCAGAGAGTTGTTGAGGCCAGTTCATTAGATATATTCAAGAGGGAGTTAGATATGGCCCTTATGGCTAAAGGGATCAAGGGGTATGGAGAGAAAGCAGGAAAGGGGTACTGAGGTAAATGATCAGCCATGATCATATTGAATGGTGGTGCAGGCTCGAAGGGCCTAATGGCCTACTCCTGCACCTATTTTCTATGTTGATGTTTTATGCTGCTGCTGGAGACCTAAGGGATACCTACACACTGCAGGTAACACAGTATAAATGGGAGCTCACCTCTTGGTGTCCTCATTCTAGGAGCTGCAAATAAAGGACTACAGTCTGTATAGTTTCAGTACGATACCCCTGCCTCGTGGAGTCATTAACAAGGTGCCTACATATATAATACCCCCCAGTTGGCCTGGGTTTTTATCTGGTTTTTGCCTCTCCCAGGAGATCACATGGCTCCGGTTGGGGTGGAGTGTAGAATGTTTCAGTGTAAGGGGTGTCGCAGTTGTGTGGGGCGGACTGGTTATGCTGGGTGCTCTTTACCTTTCCGCCATTATTCATTGTTCATGGGTTTATATGTAACCTTCAGGGCTGCTGACCGAGGGCCGTGCGGCTCTTTGTCGGCCGGTGCGGACACGATGGGCCGAAATGGCCTCCTTTTGCGCTGTAGATTTCTATGTTTCTATGTTTCTATCTTCTATGGTGGACATCAATTGCATCCTGAAGATATTTTTGAATAATAACCCTGAGTTTGGTCAGCTTGGCTTAGTTGGTAGCACTCTCACCTCTCAGTGTGTACACAGAAGGATTCACACCCCATTCCAGGGCACGGGCCCACAATCCAGGCTGACAGTTCCGTACGGTATTGTGAGAGCGCTGCATTGATGGAGGTGTTGCCTTTCAGGTGAGACGTTAAACTGAGGCCCTGTTTGCCTGGGCGTAAATGATCCTTACTTGAAGAAGGGGCAGGGAGTTCTCTGGAGTGATAACCAACATTCCTCCCTCAACCTTCACCACCCATAATGATTACCCTTCAAGAACGTAAGTTATTGGTTGCAAAGAATGCCCTGAATACACAATAGGCACTGTACAAATGCATGTTCTTTCTCCTGATTCCGGCAGCTAACCGGCCCATTAATACAGGTCTGACCGTACCTTGAGAACTGGTTCAACAAAATTTCTCCACACATCATGCCATTTATTGAATGTGGAATGATCTGGCCTGGAGTTCCCTCGGAGCTGTTCACACTCAAATGCTGTAACTTTGCAGAGGCTTCTCACTTCCCGAGATGTTACAATGGCGGAGTGGGAGCAACTCAGAGGAAATTCCGAAAAATTTCTCATTTTGATTTTTTTTAAAGTGGATTTTTAATCAAATGAGTGCACACACATTTACACTGAATTGCTATTAATACATGTTTAATGTTAGATGATTGCACAAGTTGTTCCGCAAACTCTTTTGGTTTAGACGGGAAGAGCCTGAAGAACGCTACAGGCATCTCATTGTTAAAGCTTATGTAGGTCAGAAAGTATATCTTGCACATTACAAAAGATACACTCCAACTTGATTATAACATCACCACTATAGGCCAAGTGCTGCAGGCTAGAATTTGATGCCAGTTATCATGGATACTTGGAAATACTTCGCTATACATAATGTCATCTGACACCTCAAAATCCTGTAATCCAAGGACTTAGAGCCAAAGGGAACTGCATTCGTACCTTATAACCAACGCTATCACAGTGAGGAAAGGAAAGTGAAGAAAACACATTGTGCATCAGCCTCTCATGTTCAATGCTGCAGTGTTGCCTCTTCCTGCTGAGAGGGAGAGGTCATCTGATCCAGTGACATTAAACCGAGGCCTCATCTGCTCTCATGTGGATCCCATGGCAATATTCAAAGAAGAACCGGGGGCTTCTCCCCGTTATCTTGGCCAACATTCTTCCCGCAACTAATACCACCAAAACAGATTACCTGGTCATTTATCTCATTGCTGCTCGTGGGACAGTGCTGTGCGCAAACTGGCTGTTGTGTTTCTCTACATTACAACACTTCTCTAACAATACTTTACTGGCTGTAAAGTGCTTTGGGACATCCTGAGTTTGTGAAAGGCGCTATATAAATGCAAATCTTTCTTTCTATTGTTCAAGCAAAGGGTTAGAAATCCATACAAAGCACTCGCTATTAACTGAAGTTAGAATATGAACACGTCTTTAAAGATTTTATCTGCTACCAAGAAAAATGAATGCAGATATTTTCATCTGGACATAGCCATTAGTTGCCCAATACTTTGGTTACCATGGCAACGGAACTAATCGGCATGCAGTGTTTGATATTTTCAAATTCTTATCAACATTAAACACTAATTGATCATGTAAGAAAGTAGGTGTACCAGCAGATAAAGTTTTAAGCAGGATGTGGAGATGACCCCTGTTGCTTTGAAGAGGTATTTCCATTCAGGGTTCCACTAAGAAATTTTACAGCAGTTAATAACAACATAAGCACATAAGAAATAGGAGCAGGAGTAGGCCATTTGTCCCTTCGAGCCTGCTCCGCCATTCAATAAGATCATGGCTGATCTTCGACCTCATCTTCCATTCCCACACAATCCCCATAACCCTGGGTTCCCTTAGTAGCCAAAAATTTATTGCTCCCTGTCTTGAATATTCTCAATGACTCAGCATCTACAGCTCTCTGGGGCAGAGAATTCCAAAGATTCACAACTCTTTGAGTGAAGATATTTCTCCTCATCTCAGTCCTAAATGGCTGACCCCGTATTCGGAGACTGTGACCCCTGGTTCTAGGCTCCCCAGCCCGGGGGAAACATCCTTCCAGTCAAGAATTTTATGGCCCAGAATTTGCGGTCGGAGGCGAGGTTTCCCGCGGGCGGATGCCTTAGACTGCAAAATTTCTATGAAAGTACCTGGTGGCCCAGGAGTTTCGGAGATTTGAGGTCCTGGGCCTCTACACAAAGGCCTGCATAGAGACACACGTATCCCAGGAGCATATGGGCTTTATACGCATCACTGGGATCACGTGGGCTGGCCCAACCTATCAGAGTAGCGGTATTCCCATTCATACTAATGGTGATTTCCCCCAAAATACACAAACACTGAAAATACATAAAAAAACAACATCACATATATCAAATTAATCAAAATGGAATTTAATTAATTATTAAAACAAACATTACATTTTTTGAAAATAAATTTACATATTTTAACGGGTCTAAAAATAAACTTACCTTATTTAACAGAATTTTAAATGTTTAAATTCTTTTTTTAAATGTATTTTTCTGTACTTTGAAAGTCTTACGCTGATCACCTGCTCTTATCAGTCGTAAGAGTTTCAAGGGCATTCGCTGGGCAGGAGCAAATAGCCCAACTCCCTGCCCGTGGAGGCCCTTTACCCGAGGATACAGTGGATCTGTCAAGCGGGTTAATGACAGATCGCAAGTTCCGAGTTTAGGCGCCTGCACTTCGTATACCTAAACCCGGGATGTGCGGGGCTCCTACGGGGCGCATGTGCACTTAGTACGTCCTCATGCGCACCTCCTACGCATCCATAGGGGCTGTGAATTCAGGCCCATTATGTTTCAGTGAGATCACCTCTCATTCTTCTTATCACTAGGGAATATAGGCCTAATCTACTCAATCTCTCCTCATAGGGCTATCCCCTCATCCTAGGAATAAGTCTAGCGAACCTTGGTTGCACTTCCTCTATGGCAAGCTTCCTTAAGTAAGGAGACCAAAATGGTACACAGTACTCCAGATGTGTTCTCACCACGACCCTATATAATTGTAGTAAGACTTCTTTGCTCTTATACTCCAATCCCTTTTTAATAAAGGCCAACATACCATTTGTTTCCCTAATTGCTTGCTGTACCTGCATGTTAACGTTCAGTGATTTGTGTACAAAGACACCCAGCTCCCTCCGACTATCAATGTTTCCCAGTCTTTCACCATTTAAAAAATGAATGCGTCCATTTGTACTAACTGAATTGCAGCTGTTTCTCTGACTGGCTCTCCATTATCACATGACCTATTGCTGATTGGTCCCCTTGGAGGATAACCACACCCTAAAGTTGCTCTGGAATGTGTGAATGGAACCTCCCAGCCTAACTTTGCACATTGTAACATTTTGACTTCGGACGTCAGAAAGGACACATCCCTCCCCCAGTCAAAGTGCCTTACCCCAGCACAAGTACATCCCTCCCCCAGTCAAAGTACCTTACCCCAGCACAAGTACATCCCTCCCCCAGCCAAAGTGCCATTTGGCCCCAAGAGGGCCAGTGCATGACTTTACCCCCTGCCCCCCAGCCCCCACTCACACCCCCACCACCATAGATGGGGCATTGTGTATGGATTGTTAACAGGTTTATTGGGTATGAAGTGAATAATGACAGTGTTGTGACTTCTGGATTTTATCCGCTCCAACGATGTCCCTTGTAGGGGGTTGTAAGAACGTGATCCGTCTTCCCTGAGTTCCCTCTCTTCCCTCCGATCCCCCCCCCCACCTGTGTCTCTCTCCTCGCTGCCTCCCCCGCCAGTCTCTCTCTCTTTCTCCCCGTCTCTCTCTCTCTCTCCCCCCAGTCTCTTTCTCTCTCTCCCTCCAGTCTCTCTCTCCCCCCAGTCTCTCTCTCTTCCCCCAGTCTCTCTCTATCCACTCCCCACCCCCAGTCTCTCTATCTCACTCTCCCCCCTCACAGTCTCTCTCTATCCCCTCCCCACCCCCAGTCTCTCTCTCCCACCCCCCCCACCACCCAAGTTTCTCTTTCTCTGTCTCTTCCCCCCACCCCCTCCCAGCCTCTCTCTCTCTCTCTCTCTCCCACTCCCCTCTCAGCCGCCCGCCACTTTTCCAGTCCTGCTCTCAGTGGCCCGCGGGCCCTCTTGGGGCCGGATGGATTGGAGGCTCGGTGCTGCCTGGGCCTCAGAGCTGCAGTGGAGGCAATGTAGTGCTGCGGAGCTGCTCAGGGCTCATGGCTCGGGGCTCGGGGCTGCTCGGAGGCTCGGCACAGTGGAGGCAATGTGGTTGACGGATCAGAGGATGGATTGGCGCTGTGGATAGGCGCATGCGCAGAAAAGGATTTGTGTAACTTGCGCTGGGGGGGTGGGGGGTGCGCAGAGTCGGAGACTATTTGTCTTAACTTGCTTCTGCGCATGTGTTGGGAGACTTAATACAAATAATTACTCCGTTAAAAAATATTCTGCTTTTCTATTTTTCCTACCAATGTGGATAATTTCATATTTCTCCACATTATGTTCCATCTGCCATTTTCTTGTCCACTCACTTAACCTGTCTATATTCTTTTGCAGCCTCTTTGTGTCCTCCTCACAGTTTATTTTCCCACCTAACTTTGTATTGTCAGCAAACATGGGGACATTACACTTGGTCTCCTCATCTAAGTCATTAAATAGATTGTAAATAGCTGAGGCCCCAGCACTGATCCCTGCGGCACCACACTAGTTACAGCCTGCTAACCTGTAAATGATCTGTTTATTCCTACTCTCTGTTTCTGTCCGTTAACCAATCCTCAATCCATGCTAATATATTACCTGTTATTTAGCCTGCTGCTGAGACGGTGATGTGTGTGTACTTTTGCTTTCCATTTCCAATCAATGAAAATTTCTAAATCTTACCAAGTACTTTTAGAATTTGTAAATTGAGTTGCTAATTATCGGTGATATAAAATAAATATTTCAAAAGGCCTGAGTTATGATTTGCAGGCCAAAAAGAAAAGCTATATAATGTTACTTAAGTGTTAAAAAAAAATCCATTATACTGCTGGATGTGACTGACTTGTGCCACCTGGTGCAATATTCAGCTTCAGCAATTTAATCGTTTTTGGGGCTGAAGTTGGTGGAAGTTGTGTCCGCAGCCGTCGAGGTTCCGTCAGAAATGCAGTTTTTTGGGGCGATTCCTCTGGAACTGCCCATCTGCTGTCCACGTTCCGCCCGGCGCGAGTTTGGTCGCGGAGAGATCCGCCGGTGTGATGGCGGCCGCCCGCCCATGCCGGATATCGCCCATTTTGGTCAGGGATGCTTGCCTCAGACAAGGACCGCTGACAAAAAGCAGGTGTGACCTGGCCCTGAGTCGGGCGGCAGGGAGAAGGGCTCTGAGTGCTGTAGCACTGCACGTCACGGGGATCGGCAAATGCTGCAACATTATGAGTGGGACTGCCAGAAAAAAGTTTGCTGGATGTTGCTTTAGTTTATTGATCATGCTCATGTTTAATTGGTATGTGATAAAAGCGACTAAAATGTGTCTAAGCTGATGGAAACTTTTTTTTTACCTTGTTGAAACACCTTCATTTAGAACCACAATGGCCAAGGCCAAATAATGATCAATAACTGCAGCATGTCACATTTTGTACAGCCAAGCTCATTAATTAATTCTGTGACACAGTCCTTCTAAAAGTTCTCAAGGAAGCACTACATATCACATAGAAGATCAGAGGCATAAACTTAGAATGATCTACTGTAAGCCTGAGACAGCTGCAGACTCTCACATTTGTATGGGAAGAAAAGAGTATAAAGTTACAGCTATTCGACTTTAGGAACAGCGCTATTAGAGAGGAAACTGAGGAAGGATTAGTCAATAGAACACAGCAAGAGACAAGTGCAGCGGTGACTCAATGGCCTACTGTTGAGATTTCAATGAATATACTGCCACTATTGCCTTGTTAAGTTTTATTTCTTTGTACTACAAGGAAACTATTTAATAAGATCTGTTCTGCTTAATCACAAAATACCTGTACCCAGCCTGCCTTGTTGTGGTCACAGACATAACTCTATTCTGAGAGATCAAATAACCCTCACAGCACATAAAGAGTAATGTGCTGGACCTTAACCCACACAGAAAGAGTTCAAATATGTTTCTCCACAGGACTCCGTTGAAGGGAAGGTGTGGTAGGGGAAGCGGCAATGAGAAGCGAAAGATGGTAACGGCTCAATGGCGATGCCCTCCAAGAGTTATGAGAGCATTTAATGTGGAACATATTTAGGCACATATTGTAACTGCACAGATGGTATAGGATTATGTCAGGCTGAATAAGCGAGAGTTAGAAGATGTAAAGAAATGGTGCATCGCTGCAACTGATAGTCAGAAGAGCATTACATGAGGTATGGAACACAGAAAAAATACATTTAATGTACTGCAATGTAACTGATTACCATGTCATCTCAGGGGTGGCACTCCGCCATGTTTGGCCTTGGAAAAAGAGGGTTGAAGTGCAAACCTTAAGGTCTGCTCTGCAAGTAAGTAAAGTGAGTTCTTTACTGCCTTCCTGCATTGGTGACCCTTCCTTGTCGTGTTGTGATGGACTGATGACAGGACCCATTATACAGTGCAGTCATATGTGGATGGGAAGATATTCCTGATAAAGCAGATTAGCTGAGGGACAGATTGTCATGTATTCTACATGGCTCCTGTTGGTACTATCACAAGGTGTGCCACCAGAGGACACAGCAGTGGGCGACTCGCAGGTTACCTGTACAGGTGTGCCTGGCCTAGTATAAAAGGCAGGTCACCAGGTGTGATCCTCATTCTGGAGTTATGAGAATAACTAATAAAGAACTAAGGTCACTACAGTTGAAGTACAACACATTGCCTCGTGGAGTCAATGTTCGAGCATCTAAGGACACAACAACTGGCGATGAGATTACGAACTTCCACGCGGAAATGGTTACCCTTGGTACGATGCAGCAGTTCGCTGATGGTGGTGATTGGGACGCCTTTGTGGAGATGGTAGAACATTTCTTCACAGCAAATGACCTGGCAGGAGATGACCCGGCCACACTGGCTGATAAGCGCCGCGCTATCCTGCTAACCAGTTGTGGGCCCAGCGTCTATGGCCTCGTCAGGGACTTGCTGGCACCAGCAAAGAAAATGACCAAGTCGTACAAGGAGCTCATAAACCTGATCCATGAGCAACTTAAGCCCAAGGAGAGCATCCTCACAGCCAGACACCGGTTCTATACCCACCGACGGCCCGAAGGCCAGGAAGTCGCGAAGTATGCCGCAGATCTCAGGAGGCTGGTGGCACCGTGCGAGTTCGGCACCCACCTCAACGAAGCGCTGCGGGACATTTTCGGCATTGGAATTGGCCATGAGGGCCTTCTTCACAAGCTACTGTCGGTGGATACCACAGTCACACTGCAGAAGGCCATCTCTGTGAGCCAGGCATTCATGACCTCGACCTGCGGCTCTCATCCTCAGGACTCAAACCCGGCAGGTACTGTGCACAGAGTGGCGCCGTTCAGGAGCTGGACTGTAGAACGTGAACCCTCTCAGGGAAGAGAGAACAGGCCCCTGAGTCCCTTAACTCAGAGTCCGCCGAGGGGGGCTAATCGAGTCGCACCATGCTGGCGTTGCGGAGAGAAACACAAGGCTCACCAGTGCCATTTTAAAGATTATGTTTGCAAAGGCTGCGGCACAAAGGGCCACCACCAGTGAATGTGTAAGAGAAATAGGACTCACTGTGTTGATGAGGAGTCTGCAGATGGCCATAAATCCAGCGTGGATTATGAATTGTTAGACAGAGAGGCAGCCCAGTCCCACGGGGAAGTACACAGCATGTTTACCTGCACCACCGAGTGTTCCCCGCTGAAGATGGAAGTCGAGATAGAGGGAAGTCCAGTCTTCATGGAAGTGGACACGGGGGCGAGTCAGTCAGTGATGAATCAAGAAGCCTTTGAGAGGCTATGGGACAATCCGGCTGAACGACCCGAGTTGGCCCCAGTTCAGACAAAGCTGCGCACCTACACCAATGAAATCATCCCAGTCGTTGGTAGTGTGAATGTAAAGGTACTCCATGATGGCACGGTGCACAAGTTACCTCTGTAGACTGTTGCAGGTGATGGACCAACGTTGTTCGGCAGAAGGTGGATGGAGAAGATCCATTGGAAGTGGGAAGGCTTCACCCCTCCAACGATTGAAACCCTCTGTGCTCAGAGGCAAAGCAAACCCTCACCTGAGGGTGGACCCGGCACCGGAGAGCTGACCAGCACGGCACCCGAGACACAGACCGCTCGGCACGACCGCGTGGAGATGATCCAGCTGAGATGACCTGAACGCACCTTCCAGGCTCCAGTGGCAGGACTCCGGAGGAAGAAAATTGGATCCAGAAGCGACTTCCCAATTGTGGAGGCAAAACCCGGAGACAAGAGGATCGCCACAGTCAACATCGTGGACAAAGGAAAGATGGCGTCCAAACCACGAGGTGATGCGCTGAAGACAAAGATGGCCGCGGCCAGACCACGAGGTGCAGCACTGATGGAGCAACACGTGGCACCAAACGGAGAAGCGGATTGGGGTAAAGCAAGCAAGGCTCTCGTAAAAGAGGCCTGCAACCCACTACAATTAAAGGGACAGTTCCACACATTTAAGCAATGTAACAGTAATTGTAAGCTAGAGACAAATGGTGCAACGGATTATATAAAGTGTGTAACTGATGATGTAAAATGTCTAGGGAGTCGGGAGGTGGAGCAGCGAGCGTCGGGAGGTGAGAGGCCTACTAAAGGCCCAGCAGTGTCGGGAGCAGCGAGCGGCGGGAGGTGAGAGGCCTACTAAAGGCCCAGCAGCGTCGGGAGCAGCAGTCGGGAGGTGAGAGGCCTACTAAAGACCCAGCAGCAAGCTACTGGAGGGAGAAAGGGCAAAAAAGAAGTAAAAAGAAATCGAAAGGTGATGTTACAGCCAAGGGGGTAAGTGATTGGCTGGTGATTGGTGAGTAGTTTTTCCCTATCTTTATCTTTTTTTTCTTATCAGCAAGTAATGATGGCATAGTTGCCAAATTAAATTAATTTAAGGGTTATGTCATGGCAGGAGAGCCCATTCCCATGTCATTCTCCTCCTGTGTTATGTGGGAAATCAGGGACAGTGTCCCTGACTACTATGTGTGCAGGAAGTGTGTCCAGCTACAGCTCCTATCAGACCGCATTGCGGCACTGGAGTTGCACATGGATTCGCTCTGGAGCATCCACGATGCTGAGGATGTCACGAATAACATGTTTAGTGAGTTGGTCACACCACAGGTAAAGGTTACAAAGGCAGATCGGGAATGGGTGACTATCAAGCAGAACAGGAATAGGAAGGCAGTGCAGGAGTCCCCTGCGGTCATCTCACTCCAAAACAGATACACCGTTTTGGGTACCATTGGGGGAGATGGCTCATCAGGGGAAGGCAGCAGCAGCCAAGTTCATGGCACCATGGGTGGCTCTGCTGCACAGGAGGGAAGGAAAAAGAATGGAAGCGCTATAGTGATAGGGGATTCTATTGTAAGGGGTCGCAACTGAGACTCCAGGATGGTATGTTGCCTCCCTGGTGCAAGGGTCAAGGATGTCTCGGAGCGGCTGCAGGGCATTCTGGAGGGGGAGGGTGAACAGCCAGTTGTCGTGGTGCATATAGGTACCGACGATATAGGTAAAAAACGGGATGAGGTCGTCCAAGTTGAATTTAGGGAGCTAGGAGTTAAATTAAAAAGTAGGACCTCAAAGGTAGTAATCTCAGGATTGCCGCCAGTGCCACGTGCTAGTCAGAGTAGAAATAGCAGGATAGCTAAGATGAACACGTGGCTTGAGGAGTGGTGCAGGAGGGAGGGATTCAAATTCCTGGGACATTGGAACTGGTTCTGGGGAGGTGGGACCAGTACAAACCAGACGGTCTGCACCTGGACAGGACCGGAACCAATGTACTAGGGGAAGTGTTTGCTAGTGCTGTTAGGGAGGAGTTAAACTAATATGGCAGGGGGATGGGAACCTAGGCAGGGAGCCAGAGGGAAGTAAAATGGAGGCAGAAGCAAAAGATAGAAAGAAGAAAAGTAAAAGTGGAGGGCAGAGAAACCCAAGGCAAAAATCAAAAAGGGCCACATTACAGTAAAATTCGAAAGGGACAAAGTGTGTTAAAAAGACAAGCTGAAGGCTCTGTGCCTCAATGCGAGGAGTATTCATAATAAGGTGGACGAATTAACTGCGCAGGCAGCTCTTAATGAATATGATATAATTGGGATTACGGAGACATGGTTCCAGGGTGACCAAGGCTGGGAACTTAACATCCAGGGGTATTCAACATTCAGGAAGGATAGACAGAAAGGAAAAGGAGGTGGGGTAGCATTGCTGGTTAAAGAGGAAATTAACGCAATAGTAAGGAAGGACATTAGCTTGGATGATGTGGAATCTGTATGGGTAGAGCTGTGGAATACCAAAGGGCAGAAAACGCTAGTGGGAGTTGTGTACAGACCACCAAACAGTAGTCGTGAGGTTGGGGACAGCATCAAACAAGAAATTAGGGATGTGTGCAATAAAGGTTCAGCAGTTATCATGGGTGACTTTAATCTACATATTGATTGGGCTAACCTAACTGGTTGCAATCCGGTGGAGGAGGATTTCCTGGAGTGTATTAGGGACAGTTTTTCAGACCAATATGTTGAGGAACCAACTAGAGGGCTGGCCATCCTAGACTGGGTGATGTGTAATGAGAAAGGACTAATTAGCAATCTTGTTGTGCGAGGCCCCTTGGGGACCATAATAGGGTAGAATTCTTTATTGAGAGTGACACAGTTAATTCAGAGACTAGGGTCCTGAACTTAAGGAAAGATAACTTCGATGGTATGAGATGTGAATTGGCTAGATAGACTGGCGAATGATACTTAAAGGGTTGATGGTGGATAGGCAATGGCAGACATTTGAAGATCACATGCATGACCTTCAACAATTGTACATCCCTGTCTGGAGTAAAAATAAAAAGAGGATGGTGGCTCAACCGCGGCTAACAAGGGAAATGAGGGATAGTGTTAAATGCAAGGAAGAAGCATATAAATTGGCCAGAAAAAGCAGCAAACCTGAGGACTGGGAGAAATTTAGAATTCAGCAGAGGAGGACAAAGGGTTTAATTAGGAGGGGGAAAATAGAGTATGAAAGGAAGCTTGCTGGGAAAGCTTCTATAAATATGTGAAGAGAAAAAGATTAGTGAAGAGAAATGTAGGTCCCTTGTATTGTGTTCCAAACACAGATGAGACTGCACACAGGGAGGTTAAAGTAACAGTGACCTCAGTCTTTATTAAGACACTCCAGAGTGAGGAACAGGCCTTAGGGGCCGGCTTATACACAGTGCTCCCAAGGGATGCTGGGATCCCTTGGGACTTCAGGGGATGCGCTTCCTGGTGGCGGAACATGGGAGTGCATGCTTTACAGATACACAACATCACTCCCCCACAAAGTCAAAGTAAAAACTATTTACAAGGTGAGGCGGTCGGGAGCCTTTCTTTCCCTGGTGGACCGCCTCGGTACAAATGTCTGTTCTGGTGTGTTGGCTGTGTCCTCGCTGGGCTGGCACGTTGTTGGCCCTGCAGGGCTGCTGGGTGAGCCTGGCCTTGCTGGGCTGTAGGGCGTGATGGGTTCGATTTCCTGATCCGGCGTGGGGCCGTTGATCCTTTGGGTGTGTGTTGTGGGCTCGAAAAAGGTGGTGTGTGCTGTGGGTTGTTCAGGGCAGTCTGTGAACCGCAGCCTCGTTTAGTCCAGGTGCTTTCTGCAAATTTGTCCATTGTCTAGTTTGACTACAAACACCCATCTCCCTTCTTTAGCTATCACCGTGCCCGCGATCCACTTGGGACCATGTCCACTGCCTGCCATTCTGAAAAGGACCCATTTATCCCGACTCTCTGCTTCCTGTCTGCCAACCAGTTCCTTATTCATGTCAGTACATTACCCCCAATGCCATGTGCTTTGGTTTTGCACACCAATCTCTTGTGCGGGACCTTGTCAAAAGCCTTTTGATAGTCAAAAGACACCACATCCACTGGTTCTCCCTTGTCCATTCTGCTAGTTACATCCTCAAAAAATTCCAGAAGATTCATCAAGCATGAGTTCCCTTTAATAAATCCATGCTGACTTGGACCGATCCTGTCACTGCTTTCCAAATGCGTTGCTATTTCATCCTTAATGATTGATTCCAACATTTACCTCACTACTGATGTCAGACTAACTGGTCTACAATTACCCGTTTTCTCTCTACCTCCTTTTTAAAAAAGTGGTGTTACATTAGCTACCCTCTAGTCCATAGGAACTGATCCAGAGTGAGTAGACTGTTGGAAATGATCACCAATGCATCCACTATTTCTAGGGCCACTTCCTTGAGTACTCTGGGATGCAGACTATCAGGCCCTGGGGATTTACCGTCCTTCAATCCCGTCAATCTCCCTAACACAATTTCCCGCCTAATAAGGATATCCTTCAGTTCCTCCTTCTCACTAGACCCACTGTCCCCTAGTACCTTCGGAAGGCTATTTGTTTCTTCCTTCGTGAAGACAGAACCGAAGTATTGGTTAAATTGGTCTGCCTTTTCTTTGTTCCCCATTATAAATTCACCTGAATCTGACTGCAAGGGACCTACGTTTGTCTTTACTAATCTTTTTTTCTTCACATATTTATAGAAGCTTTTGCAGTCAGTTTTTATATTCCCTGCAAGCTTCCTACCGTACTCTATTTTCCCCCTCTTAATTAAACCCTTAGTCCTCTTCTGTTGAATTCTAAATTTCTCCCAGTCCTCAGGTTTGCTGCTTTTTCTGGCCAATTTATATGCCTCTTCCTTGGCTTTAACACTATCCTTAATTTCCTTTGTTAGCCATGGTTGAGCCACCTTCCCAGTTTTATTTTTACTCCAGACAGGGATGAACAATTGATGAAGTTCATCCATGTGATCTTTAAATGTTTGCCATTGCTTATCCACCATCAACCCTTTAAGTATCCTCTGCCAGTCTATTCTAGCCAATTCACGCCTCATACCGTCAAAGTTACCTTTCCTTAAGTTCAGGACCCTAGTTTCCGAATTAACTTTGTCACTCTCCATCTTAATAAGGAATTCTACCATATTATGATCACTTTTCCCCAAGGGGCCTCGCACAACAAGATTGCTAATTAGTCCCTTCTCATTACACATCACCCAGTCTAGGATGGCCAGCTCCCTGGTTGGTTCCTCGACATATTGGTCTAGAAAACCATCCCTAATACACTCCAGGAAATCCTCCTTCACCGCATTGCTACCAGTTTGGTTAGCCCAATCAATGTGTAGATTAAAGTCGCCCATGATTACTGCTGTACCTTTATTGCACACATCCCTTATTTCTTCTTTGATGCTGTCCCCAACCTCACTACTACTATTTGGTGGTCTGTACACAACTCCCACTAGCGTTTTCTGCCCTTTGGAATTCTGCAGCTCCACCCATACAGATTCCACATCATCCAAGCTAATGTCCTTCCTTACAATTGCATTGATTTCTTCTTTAACCAGCAACGCCACCCCGCCTCCTTTTCTTTTCTGCCTATCCTTCCTAAATGTTGAATACCCCGGATGTTGAGTTCCCAGCCTTGGTCACCCTGGAGCCATGTCTCCGTGATACCAATCACATCGTATCCCTCAACTGCTATCTGCGCAGTTAATTCATCCACCTTTTTCCGAATACTCCTCACATTGAGGCACAGAGCCTTTAGGCTTGTTTTTTTTAACACACTTTGCCCCTTTAGAATTTTGCTGTCATGTGCCCCTTTTTGTTTTTTGCCTTGGGTTTCTCTGCCCTCCACTTTTACTATTCTCCTTTCTATATTTTGCTTCTGACTCCATTTGATTTCCCCCTGTCTCCCTGCATAGGTTCCCATCCCCCTGCCATATTAGTTTAACTCCTCACCAACAGCACTAGCAAACACTCCCCCTAGGACATTGGTTCCAGTCCTGCCCAGGTGCAGACCATCCGGTTTGTACTGGTCCCACCTCCCCCAGAACCGGTTCCAATGTCCCAGGAATTTGAATCCCTCCCTTCTGCACCACTCTTTAAGCTACGTATTCATCTGAGCTATTCTGCGATTCCTACTCTGACTAGCACGTGGCATTGGTAGCAATCCTGAGATTACTACTTTTGAGGTCCTACTTTTTAATTTAACTCCTAGCTCCCTAAATTCGTCTCGTAGGACCTCATCCCATTTTTTACCTATGCCATTGGTACCTATATGCACCACAACAACTGACTGTTAACCCTCCCTTTTCAGAATGTCCTGCACCCGCTCCGAGACATCCTTGACCCTTGCACCAGGGAGGCAACATACCATCCTGGAGTCTCGGTTGTGGCCGCAGAAACGCCTATCTATTCCCCTTACAGTTGAATCCCCTATCACTATCGCTCTCCCACTCTTTTTCCTGCCCTCCTGTGCAGCAGAGCCACCCACGGTGCCATGAACTTGGCTGCTGCTGCCCTCCCCTGATGAGTCATCCCCCTCAACAGTACTCAAAGCAGTGTATCTGTTTTGCAGGGGGATGACCGCAGGGGACCCCTGCACTACCTTCCTTGCACTGCTCTTCCTGTTGGTCACCCATTTACTATCTGGCTGTGTACCCTATACTTGCAGTGAGACCAATTCACTAAACGTGCTACTCACGTCATTCTCAGCATCGTGGATGCTCCAGAGTGAATCCACCCTCAGCTCCAGTGCCACAATGCGGTCCGTCAGGAGCTGGAGGTGGATACACTTCCCGCACACATAGTCGTCAGGGACACCGGAAGCGTCCCTGAGTTCCCACATAGTACAGGAGGAGCATAACATGTGTCTGAGCTCTCCTGCCATGACTTAACCCTTAGATACACTTAAATTGGCAACAACAATGTTAAATATTACTTACTGATATAGAAAGAAAAAGAAAAACTACTTATCAATCACCAGCCAATCACTTACCCACTTGGCTGTGACATCACCTTTCGTTTTCTTTCTACTTCTTTTTTGCCTTCTCCCTGTAGCTGCACCGGGTGGGCCTTTATAGGCCTCAGACGCTACCCGGACTCACCCCTCAGCGACCACGAACTCCCGCTGCCTCTCGCGGCCTTTCTAGGCCTCGGACGCTCCCCAGACTCACGCCTCAGCGACCACGAACTCCCGCTGCCTCTCGCGGCCTTTCTAGGCCTCGGACGCTCCCCAGACTCACCCCTCAGCGACCACGAACTCCCGCTGCCTCTCGCGGCCTTTCTAGGCCTCGGACGCTCCCCAGACTCACGCCTCAGCGACCACGAACTCCCGCTGCCTCTCGCGGCCTTTATATGCCTCTGCCGATCCCCGGACTCACGCCTCAGCGACCACGGACTCCCGCTGCCTCTCGCGGCCTTTCTAGGCCTCGGACGCTCCCCAGACTCACGCCTCAGCGACCACGGACTCCCGCTGCCTCTCGCGGCCTTTATATGCCTCTGCCGATCCCCGGACTCACGCCTCAGCGACCACGAACTCCCGCTGCCTCTCGCGGCCTTTATAGGCCTCGGACGCTCCCCAGACTCACGCCTCAGCGACCACGAACTCCCGCTGCCTCTCGCGGCCTTTCTAGGCCTTGGACGCTGCCCGGACTCACGCCTCAGCGACCACGGACTCCCGCTGCCTCTCGCGGCCTTTATAGGCCTCTGCCGATCCCCGGACTCATGCCTCAGGGCTCGGTGCTGGGACCCCAGCTCTTTACAATGTACAGTAACGATTTAGATAAAGGAATTGAGTGTAATATCTCCAAGTTTGCGAATGACACTAAACTGGGTGGCAGTGTGAGCTGTGAGGAGGATGCTAAGAGGCTGCAGGGTGACTTGGACAGGTTAGGTGAGTGGGCAAATACATGGCAGATGCAGTATAATGTGGATAAATGTGAGGTTATCCATTTTGGGGGCAAAAACAAGAAGGCAGAATATTATCTGAATGGCGGCAGACTAGGAAAAGGGGAGGTGCAACGAGACCTGGATGTCATGGTTCATCGGTCATTGAAAGTGGCCATGCAGGTACAGCAGGCGGTAAAGAAGGCAAATGGTATGTTGGCCTTCATAGCTAGGGGATTTGAGTATAGGAGCAGGGAGGTCTTAATGCAGCTGTACAGGGCCTTAGTGAGGCCTCACCTGGAATATTGTGTTCAGTTTTGGTCTCCTAGTCTGAGGAAGGACGTTCTTGCTATTGAGGGAGTGCAGCGAAGGTTCACCAGACTGATTCCAGGGATGGCTGGAATGTCATATGAGGAGAGGCTGGATCAACTGGACCTTTATTCACTGGGGTTTAGAAGGATGAGAGGGGATCTCATTGAAACATATAAGATTCTGACGGGACTGGACAGGATAGATGTGGGAAGAATGTTCCTGATGTTGGGGAAGTCCAAAACCAGGGGACATAGTTTTAGGATAAGGGGTAGGCCATTTAGGACTGAGATGAGGAGAAACTTCTTCACTCAGAGAGTTGTTAACCTGTGGAATTCCCTGCCGCAGAGGGTTGTTGATATCAGTTCACTGGATATATTCAAGAGGGAGTTAGATATGGCCCTTACGGTTAAGGGGATCAAGGGGTATGGAGAGAAAGCAGGAAAGGGGTACTGAGGGAATGAGCAGCCATGATCTTATTGAATGGTGGTGCAGGCTCGAAGGGCCAGCTGGCCTACTCCTGCACCTATTTTCTATGTTTCTATGTCCATAGTTTAGCACATACACAGGGTCATTCAGATCAATTTCCCGTGACACAGTGGCACGACCATCGTTTACATTTTGTTGCTGCCGCCTGCTCTCTACCTGATCATGCAGGTTGGGGTGAACCAGCGAGAGTCTGGTTTTAAGTGTCCTTTTCATGAGTAGCTCAGCCGGGGGCACCCCTGTGAGTGAGTGGGGTTTCGTGCGGTAGCTGAGCAGTACTCGGGACAGGCGGGTTTGGAGTGAGCCTTCTGTGACTCATTTAAGGCTCTGTTTGATTGTTTGTACTGCCCGCTCTGCCTGCCCATTGGAGGCTGGTTTAAACGGGGCCGAGGTGACATGTTTGATCCCATTGCGGGTCATGAATTCTTTAAATTCGGCACTGGTGAATCATAGCAGATTGTCACTGGCCAGTATGTCAGGCAGGCCGTGGGTGGCTTTCAATGGTGGCGATGGCGATGCTTCCCGACGTTATTTCACATTCAATGCATTTTGAAAAAACATCCACCACCACCAGGAACATTTTACCGAGAAACGGGCCCGCATAGTCGACATGGATCCTTGACCATGGTCTGGAGGGCCAGGACCACAAACTTAGTGGTGCCTCTCTGGGCGTGTTGCTCAACTGAGCACACACGCTGCATTGCCATACACAGGACTCTAAGTCAGAGTCGATACCGGGCCACCAAACGTGGGATCTGGCTATCACTTTCATCATTACTATACCCGGGTGTGTGCTGTGGAGATCCGAGATGAACGTCTCCCTGCCCCATTTTGGTAGCACTACACGGTTACCCCACAACAGGCAGTCTGCCTGAAGGGACAGCTCGTCCTTTTGCTGCTGGAACGGCTTGATTAGCTCTTACTTTTCAACGGGGATGCTGGCCCAGCTCCCATGCAGTACACAGTTTTTTACTAGGGACAGCAGAGGATCTTGGCTGGACCAAGTCCTAATCTGGTGGGCTGTGATTATTATTTTCAAACACTTCCATGACCATCAACAAGTCTGCGGGCTGCGCCACCATCAACAAGTTTGCAGGCTGCGCCATTTCCACCCCCGTGGTGGGCAATGGTAGCCGACTGAGAGCATCCGCACAGTTCTCGGTGCCTGGCCTGTGGCGGATGGTATAGTTATACGCTGATAGCGCGAGTGCCCACCATTGTATGCGGGCTGAGGCATTAGTATTTATCCCCATGTTTTCAGCGAACAGGGATATGAGGGGTTTGTGATCGGTTTCCAGCTCAAATTTGAGGCCAAACAGGTACTGATGAATTTTCTATACCCCCGAACACACACGCTAATGCCTCTTTCTCAATCATGCTGTAGGCGCTCTCGGCCTTAGACAAGCTCCTGGAAGCATAGGCGACAGTTTGCAACTTTCCCGCAATGTTAGCTTGTTGTAATACACACCCGACTCCGTATGACGACGCATCACATGCTAGCACAAGTCTTTTACACAGGTTATACAATACAAGCAGCTTGTTGGAGCATAAAATGTTTCTGGCTTTCTCAAAAGCAATTACTTGTTTTTTTTCCCAATACCCAGTTCTCACCTTTGCGCAATAACACATGTAGGGGTTCTAAGAGGGTGCTTAAACCCGGTAGGAAGTTACCAAAATAGTTGAGGAGTACCATGAACGACCGCAGCTCCGTGACATTCTGTGGCCTGGGCGCGTGCCTGATAGCCTCTGTCTTGGCGTCTGTGGGCCTAATGCCGTCCGCCACGATGTTTCTCCCCAAAAACTCCACTTCTGTTGCCATGAAGACGCATTTCGACCTCTTCAACCGCAACCCTACGCGATCCAGTCGCTGGAGGACCTCCTCCAGATTTTGTAGGTGCTGGATGGTGTCCGGACCTGTGACCAATATGTCGTCCTGAAAAACCACCATGTGTTTACCGACTTGAGTAGGCTCCCCATGTTTCTCTGGAAGATCGCTGCAGCCGACCGAATTTCAAACGGGCATCTGTTGTAGATGAACAGTCCCTTGTGCGTGTTGATGCAGGTGAGGCCCTTCGAAGACCCTTCCAGCTCCTGCGTCATGTAGGCCGAAGTCAGGTCGAGCTTGGTGAACATCTTGTCTCCTGCCAGGTCGCAAATAGGTTGTCTGCCTTAGGTAGCGGGTATTGGTCCTGTAGCAAGAAACGATTAATAGTTACTGTATAATCGCCGCAAATCCTGACCGTGTCATCACTTTTGAGTACTGGAACAATCAGGCTGGCCCACTCGCTGAATTCCACTGGGGAGATGATGCCCTCACGTAGCAGCCTGTCCAGCTCGATTTCCACTCTCTCCCTCATCATGTGAAGTACCGCTTGCGCCTTGTGTTGAATGGGTCATGCCTCTGGGACCAAGTGGATCTGCACCTTCGCCCCGGAAAAGTTTCCAATGGCTGGCTCAAAAAGGGAAGGAAATTTGTTAAGAACCTGGGTACATGAGGCCTCATCGACATGTGATAGCGTTCAGATGTCATCCCAGTTCCAGCGGATTTTGCCCAGCCAGCTCCTTCCAAGCAGTGTGGGGCCATCGCCCGGGACAATCCAGAGTGGCAGTTCCCTCGTAGGTGACCTTGACCATGGCGCTGCCCAGGACAGAGCTCTTTGGTGTACATTCTCAGTTTCATGTGGATGGGGCTCAGGGCTGGTCTGAGTGCCTTGTTGCACCACAGTCTCTCAAACATCTTTTTACTCATGATGGATTGGCTAGCGCCAGTGTCCAGTTCCATGGCTACGGGTAAGCCAGTCAATTTTACATTTAGCATTATAGGTGGACATTTCGTCGAAAATGTGTGCACCCCGTGTACTTCAGCATCTGCCTCCTCTCTCTGAGGCTCGAAATTGCTTTGCACCACCATGGACCGATCTTCCTCTGCCACGTGGTGGTTAGCAGGTTTTGCAGAGCTTGCAGCTCTCCTTTTTGCAGCGCTTCCTTCTCCGTCCAGCTCGTTGATTACAAAGTACTGGTCCAGCCATTTGACATAGGCTTCCCAGTCCTCACCCTCTGAGAACTTCTCCAGGATGCCCACAGTTTGCTGCATCTTTGCGTTGGATTCGTATTCTCGTCGCCAGTTATTGTGTTCCTAACACAGATGAGGCTGCACACAGGGAGGTTAAAGTAACAGTGACCTCAGTCTTTATTAAGACACTCCAGAGTGAGGAACAGGCCTTAGGGGCCGGCTTATATACAGTGCTCCCAAGGGATGCTGGGATCTCTTGGGACCTCAGGGGATGCGCTCCCTGGTGGTGGAACACGGGAGTACATGCTTTACAGATACACAACATCCTTGCATTCAAAATCAGGTGAATTTATAATGGGGAACAAAGAAATGGCAGACCAATTGAACAAATACTTTGGTTCTGTCTTTACAAAGGAAGACACAAATAACTTTCTGGAAATACTAGGGGACCGAGGGTCTAGTGAGAAGGAGGAACTGAAAGGAATCCTTATTAGTCAGGAAATTGTGTTAGTGAAATTGATGGGATTGAAGGCCGATAAATCCCTGGGGCCTGATAGTCTGCATCCCAGAGTACTTAAGAAGGTGGCCCTAGACATAGTGGATGCATTGGTGATCATTTTCCAACAGTCTATGGACTCTCTATGAGTTCCGATTAATTGGAGGGTAGCTAATGTAACACCACTTTTTAAGAAAGGAGGGAGAGAAAAAACGGGGAACTATAGACCGGTTAGTGTGACATCGGTAGTGGGGAAAATGTTGGAATCAATTATTAAAGATGAAATAGCAGCGCATTTGGAAAGCAGTGACAGGATCGGTCCAAGTCAGCATGGATTTATGAAAGGGAAATCATGCTTGACAAATCTTCTAGAATTTTTTGAGGATGTAACTAGTAAAATGGACAAGGGAGAACCAGTGAATGTGGTGTTTTTGGACTTTCAAAAGGCTTTTGACAAGTTCCCACACAAGAGATTAGTGACTAGTGGGGTACTGCAGGATTCAGTGCTGGGACCCCAGCTATTTACAATAAACATCAATGAGTTAGATGAAGGAATTGAGTGTAATATCTCCAAGTTTGTAGATAACACTGAGTTGGGTGGTGGTGTGAGCTGTGAGGAGGATGCTAAGAGGCTGCAGGGTGACTTGGACAGTTTAGGTGAGTGGGCAAATACATGGCAGAGGCAGTATAATGTAGATAAATGTGAGGTTATCCACTTTGGGGGCAAAAACACGAAGGCAGAATATTATCTGAATGGCGACAGATTAGGAAAAGGAGAGTTGCAACGAGACCTGGGTGTCATGGTACATCAGTCATTTGAAGTTGGCATGCAGGTACAGCAGGCGGTGAAGAAGGCAAATGGTATGTTGGCCTTCATAGCTAGGGGATTTGAGTATAGGAACTGGGAGGTCTTACTGCAGTTGTACAGGGCCTTGGTAAGGTCTCACCTGGAATATTGTATTCAATTTTGGTCTCCTAATCTGAGGAAGGATGTTCTTGCTATTGAGCGAGTGCAGCGAAGGTTCACCAGACTGATTCCCGGGATGGCAGCACTGACATATGAGGAGAGACTGGATCGACTGGGCCTATATTCACTGGAGTTTAGAAGAATGAGAGGGGATCTCATAGAAACATATAAAATTCTGACAGGTTGGACAAGTTCGATGCAGGAAGAATGTTCCTGATACTGGGGAAGTCCAGAATCAGGGGTCGCAGTTTAAGAATAAGGGGTAAGCCATTTAGGACTGAGATGAGGAGAAACTTCTTCACTCAGAGAGCTGTTCACTCTGAGAATTCTCTACCGCAGAAAGTTGTTGAGACCAGTTCGTTAGATATATTCAAGAGAGAGTTAGATATGGCCCTTATGGCTAAAGGGATCAAGGGGTATGGAGAGAAAGCAGGAAAGGGGTACTGAGGGAATGATCAGCCATGATCTTATTGAATGGTGGTGCCGGCTCGAAGGGCCGAATGGCCTACTCCTGCAACTATTTTCTATGTTTCTATGTTTTCTATGTAACTGATAATCGGAATTGTATACATGCAACCAGCGAGGAAAAGTCACGTGATTATGTACAATGTGTAATTGATGATCTAAACTGTACATATGCAACCAGCGAGGAAAAATCACGCGATCGTGATCGGACCCCAAAAGTGTCCATTATAAGTAAGGAAAAGCTGTGCGATGGAAGATTCCCACTGCACGCAGCCAATGCAGCGGGCAGACACCCATCGGGTACACACAGGTTCAGCGAGCTACCCAATGCTGTAGCCTGCGTCCCGGGGACCAGAGACAGGCACCACGAAGTGTGGCCACAAGCAGCCAACACACATGAGCTGCGAAGCAAGTGACCTCAGCAGGGCAACGGCAACGGTGGTGATACCATGCCCTGGGTCGGCTCCATCTCTCAGGCAACCGATGGCACCAACGGCCACGAGCCTGAAGGTGCAGACCGCACCAAGGCCACACCCCTAGATATAGGGTCACCCGCAACTGTTCCCCCAGAGGAAACAAGCACCAGCCAGGATTCCAAACCAAGCGACGCACAGGCCAGCGAGTCAGCAGTTCCCTGTGCACTGCTAGACAGCCCCTCAGGGAGAAGCTGAGACTCAGGGTGTGAAGAAAGGACAGGGGATGGGGGGGGTCACAGACATCTGTGAACCTGCCTGATACTAGGGACACAGCAACAGCCCCGAGAGCAGGCTACGCGAGCCAACTGGCTCCCCACTGCCAGCACCGGGCACTGAGCTGCCACCAGACTGTAGGGACACCACCCATAGGCTCCGGAACTGGCTCGTCCTCACGCAGCGGTCGACAAGGCATCTAACGCTCTTGTCGCACCAGGAACCACAAAAAAAAATCGCAAAACCCACTTACTTGAACTTGAATGTATTTGAATGTTAGGAGCCCCCACCATAATCGATGTGGGGGGGTGAATGGAGTGGTGAGGAACACACACACAAACAGCAACCACCAGCACGCTACTGCACCCACTACCCACCCAAGGCTGAGCTGACCCGCCAGAGGTCAACCAGACAAAACCCATATAGAGCTAAGCCCAGAGCACAGTTAATGCTGGGTCGATTTGTACTGAGGGTTCAGGGGGGAGTGATGTCATGTATTCTACATGGCTACTGTTGGTACTATCTCAAGGTGTGCCACCAGAGGGCACAGCAGTGGGAGACTTGTAGGTTACCTGTACAGGTGTGCCTGGCCTAGTATAAAAGGCAGGCCACCAGGTGTGATCCTCACTCTGGAGTTAACTAATATAGGACTAAGGTCACTACAGTTCAAGTACAACACGCTGCCTTGTGGAGTCATTGTTAGAGCATCTAAAGACATGACACAGATGTGTGTTTCTCACAAGGCACCACACATGACATTAAAATGAGACACTGACCAGGAGAGGGTGAACAATGTGAGTGTATTTACAAGTGCACAATAACAAAGGTTACATAACATTATTACATTTAGGAGCATTTGCGCCACCAACACTCACCCCTCTACCCCCCTCCCGCCCGAAGTGATGCCCAAGCTCCTCTTCCTCGCCCCCACCTACACCATGGCGTCCCGCTCCCCTGCCCCTCACTGCCTCTGGCTGACGAGGTTGTGCAGGAGGGCAGCGGGATGTCTGCAGACGTGTGCGCCTTGGTGAGAAGGCAGGGGGCATGACCGAAGGCACCGAGATCTCCTGCTCCTCCGGATCTGTCTGCCTTGAGGGTGTGGAGTCGGAGGCTTGCACTACACAGACAGAAGCCATCTCTTGCCTCATCGCCTCAACGGTATCAGTTGTGTGCTCCAACACAGTGAGCCGGTCCATCCTGTCATCGTGCTGCTGGGTGAAGGTGGTGATGCTGCCAGCTATCCCAGTCATGGTCTGGCGCTTGTCCGTGATAGCTGGACCATCTTCAGAATTGCAGAGAGCAGTGCTGCATCCTCAGGTGCATGCTCGCTCCTGGTGTGTAGAGCTTGCCAATGTGGAGTCCGTTCCAAACCCCAGGAACTCGGAGGCCGACGCCCAAGGTTCTGTGGACAGTTGGCACACGTGGCACACAGGCTGCTGTCATTCTGTTCCAGCTCCTGGAGCTCAAGGGCCTCAAAGACGGGCCCTTCTCCCTCCTCTTCTTCGGGGCTCTTGGTGGCGGAGGTGGTGGCGGTGGAAATGGGTGATCTGGGGGTGGGGGTGGAGGAAGGATCTGCTGTGTTGGGCTGGGGACAACGTCGGGGTGGGAGATGATGGGGTCTGATGGCTTCTCTGAATGCCAGAGGTGGGTGGTGTGCCTTGATTGTGCTGTCCGAGTCATTATCTGCAAGTAGAGGACAACATTTTACTCTGTGTGGGGCGGGGGTGGCGGGGGGAGGGAGGAGTGCTGGTCAAGCTGACATGTGAGCCGTGCCATCTCACATTGTGCCAGCAAGGAGTTCCATCTCTACATGGGCACACCAATAATGGGCTGACACCGGAGATTCGTATAACCTTACCGTGCTGTGGCATCAGATCTGCATCAACCTTTGTGGTTGCATGGTGGTGGTCACCCACCAATGCCAAGGCACGCTCCTCCAGCCCACTCAATTCGACCACCTCTGCTGGGCGCCCTCCCGTGTCGCGCAGGCTGGCTGCATTTTTCTTCTGCACAAAGAAACTTTGCAGCCTTTAGCCCCTTTGCTGATGCACCCCCACACACACTCCCACACACACCCACACACACACTCCCACACATACTCCCAAACACACTCCCACACACACCCCCACATGTGCTCCCACACACGCTCCCACACACACCCCCACACATACTCCCAAACACACTCCCACACACACCCCCACATGTGCTCCCACACACACCCACACACACACACTCCCACACACACCCCCATACACACCCCCACACGTGCTCCCACACACGCTCCCACACACACCCCCACACATACTCCCAAACACACTCCCACACACACCCCCACACGTGCTCCCACACACGCTCCCACACACACTCCCACACACACCCACACACACACTCCCACACACACCCACACACACACTCCCACACAAACCCCCACACACACCCCCACACATACTCCCAAACACACTCCCACACACACCCCCACATGTGCTCCCACACACGCTCCCACACACACCCCCACACATACTCCCAAACACACTCCCACACACACCCCCACATGTGCTCCCACACACACCCACTCCCACACACACCCCCACACACACTCCCACACGTGCTCCCACACACGCTCCCACACACACCCCCATACATACTCCCAAACACACTCCCACACACACCCCCACACACACACACACATCTGGCGCACAACCTTTTTGGAGTTGGACAGGAAGGGGGCAATAAATTTTTACTCACTCTTGCTGCCGCCACCAAATCATTCCAATGTTTCCTGCGTTGGTCCCCATTGCGGACACGATCTCAGCGATCTCCCTCCAAAAGCGTTGGTATTGTGGTGAGGCTTGCCACGCCCATCCTGGGTGAGGTCTTTATACCTGCACTCCATTTCCATTACTAGCTTCTCCAATTCCTCCTCATTAAACCAGGGAGCTCTGGGCCTGGTTTTGAAAGTCTTCATTGCTGATTTTTGCCCACTCATCCTCAATGAATGGCTGCTCAAGACTTTGTGGCTCTCAACTTACAAGACTCTGCCCTCTCCAACTCTTGCTCTTCCCCTCTCCAATTCCCAACTCCCACTCCCTTCTCTCCCACTCACAGCTGCACGAGAGTGCTGTGCCTTTAAGCGAATGCGCAGATGTCCCATCAGCCTCAAATGCGGCCAAAATGACGTCAGGTGGGTGAAAAGACTATTAAAAAAAAACAAATCTCGTTAATGCGCGATGCAGGGCCTCTGATGTTCTCTGATTCGAGAGGCCTGCACCCGCCACCCACTGATGCCGCCACCCGTTGAAACCCGCTACCGCCCGCTGCCTGCCGCTGACACTGCCGCCCACACAACCTCGCCGAAAATGGCTCCCGACGGGACCCGGCGGCAGCGGGCGCCATAAAGATAGGTGCCACCCAGTGACCGCCGAAAAATGGGTGGGCCTTACCGGACATCAATTTCAGGGCCTTTATTTTGTTTGGCACCTAAGAAATCGTCAGGGAGTTTGTGCTTGAGGGACTGCCATGTAGTAATGTCACTGTGCCAGCCACATTGCGGTCTAGAACATAAGAACATAAGAATTAGGAACAGGAGTAGGCCATCTAGCCCCTCGAGCCTGCTCCGCCATTCAACAAGATCATGGACTCAGCTCCACTTACCCGCCCGCTCCTCGTAACCCTTAATTCCCTTATTGGTTAAAAATCTATCTATCTGTGATTTGAATACATTCAATGAGCTAGCCTCAACTGCTTCCTTGGGCTGAGAATTCCACAGATTCACAACCCTCTGGGAGAAGAAATTCCTTCTCAACTCGGTTTTAAATTGGCTCCCCCGTATTTTGAGGCTGTGCCCCCTAGTTCTAGTCTCCCCGACCAGTGGAAACAACCTCTCTGCCTCTATCTTGCCTGTCCCTTTCATTATTTTAAATGTTTCTATCAGATCATCCCTCATCCTTCTGAACTCCAACAAGTAAATCTATCATCATAAGGTAACCCCCTCATCTCCGGAATCAGCCTAGTGAATCGTCTCTGTACCCCCTCCAAAGCTAGTATATCCTTCCTTAAGTAAGGTGACCAAAACTGCATGCAGTACTCCAGGTGCAGCCTCACCAATACCCTGTACAGTTGCAGAAGGACCTCCCTGCTTTTGTACTCCATCCTTCTCGCAATGAAGGCCAACATTCCATTCGCCTTCCTGATTACCTGCTGCACCTGCAAACTAACTTTCTGGGATTCATCAGCCGGTCCAGGCAGCGGGCGGTCGAGGGGGTCGTTCAACCTGACTGCCTGCCTCTCTTCCGCTCTTACATCCGATCCAGGGTGTCCTTGGAGATGGAGCACGCGGTGTCCACCGGTACGCTCGCGGCCTTCCGCGAGAGGTGGGCACCGGAGGGACTGGAGTGCATCATCACGCCCGGCAACCAAATTTTAATTTGATTTTACGTTTTAAAGTTTAATTTGTTTTAATTGCCGGTGCTTTTAGTGTCCCCCTCTCCTTTTATAGGGGGCACTGGAAAAAGGAAAAATTTGATTTTAGTGCCCCAAAAAAAAAAACACAAAAAAATAAATAAAAAAGGGGCCTTGTAAATGTCTTGTGTGTGTCATCCAGGTCGGGTGGCACGGATACATGTTTTATGTTTTTGCAGGTGAACTCCAAAAAGAGTTTCATCAGCCGGTCCAGGCAGCGGGCGGTCGAGGGGGTCGTTCAACCTGACTGCCTGCCTCTCTTCCGCTCTTACATCCGGTCCAGGGTGTCCTTGGAGATGGAGCACGCGGTGTCCACCGGTACGCTCGCGGCCTTCCGCGAGAGGTGGGCACCGGAGGGACTGGAGTGCATCATCATGCCCGGCAACCAAATTTTAATTTGATTTTACGTTTTAAAGTTAATTTGTTTTAATTGCCGGTGCTTTTAGTGTCCCCTTCCCTTTTATAGGGGGCACTGGGGAAAAATTGTGATTTCAGTGCCCAAAAAAAAAAGGGGGGGGAAAAAAAAAAAAAAAAGGGCCTTGTAAATGTCTGGAGTGTCACCCAGGTCGGGTGGCAACGTTTAATGTCTTTATGTTTTGCAGGTAAACTCAAAAGAGTTTCATCAGCCGGTCCAGGCAGCGGGCAGTCGAGGGGGTCGTTCAACCTGACTGCCTGCCTCTCTTCCGCTCTTACATCCGGTCCAGGGTGTCCTTGGAGATGGAGCACGCGTTGTCCACCGGTACGCTCGTGGCCTTCCGCGAGAGGTGGGCACCGGAGGGACTGGAGTGCATCATCATGCCCGGCAACCAAATTTTAATTTGATTTTACGGTTTAAAGTTTAATTTGTTTTAATTGCCGGTGCTTTTAGTGTCCCCTTCCCTTTTATAGGGGGCACTAGAAAAATGTGATTTTAGCGCCCCAAAAAAGAAACCAAAAAAAAAAAATGAAAAACACAAAAAAAAAACAAAAAAAAAGGAAAAAAGGGCCTTGTAAATGTCTGGTGTGTCACCCAGGTCGGGTGGCACGGTTTAATGTTTTATGTTTTTGCAGGTGAACTCCAAAAAGAGTTTCATCAGCCGGTCCAGGCAGCGGGCGGTCGAGGGGGTCGTTCAACCTGACTGCCTGCCTCTCTTCCGCTCTTACATCCGGTCCAGGGTGTCCTTGGAGATGGAGCACGCGGTGTCCACCGGTACGCTCGCGGCCTTCCGCGAGAGGTGGGCACCGGAGGGACTGGAGTGCATCATCACGCCCGGCAACCAAATTTTAATTTGATTTTACGTTTTAAAGTTTAATTTGTTTTAATTGCCGGTGCTTTTAGTGTCCCCCTTCCCTTTTATAGGGGGCACTGGGGAAAAATTGTGATTTTAGTGCCCAAAAAAAAAACCAAAAAAAAGAAAAACACAAAAAAAAAGGAAAAAAAGGGCCTTTTAAATGTCTGGTGTGTCATCCAGGTCGGGTGGCACGTTTAATGTTTTATGTTTTATAGGTAGACTCTAAAAGAGTTTCATCAGCCGGTCCAGGCAGCGGGCGGTCGAGGGGGTTGTTCAACCTGACTGCCTGCCTCTCTTCCGCTCTTACATCCGGTCCAGGGTGTCCTTGGAGATGGAGCACGCGGTGTCCACCGGTACGCTCGCGGCCTTCCGCGAGAGGTGGGCACCGGAGGGACTGGAGTGCATCATCATGCCCGGCAACCAAATTTTAATTTGATTTTACGTTTTAAAGTTTAATTTGTTTTAATTGCCAGTGCTTTTAGTGTCCCCCTTCCCTTTTATAGGGGGCACTGGGGAAAATTGTGATTTTAGTGCCCAAAAAAAAACAAAAAAAAAAGAAAAACACAAAAAAAAACCAAAAAAAGGAGGAAAAAAAAAAAGAAAAAAAAAGGGCCTTGTAAATGTCTGGTGTGTCACCCAGGTCGGGTGGCATGGTTTAATGTTTTTTTTGTTTTGCAGATAAACTCCAAAAAGAGTTTCATCAGCCGGTCCAGGCAGCGGGCGGTTGAGGGGGTCGTTCAACCTGACTGCCTGCCTCTCTTCCGCTCTTACATCCGAGCCAGGGTGTCCCTGGAGATGGAGCACGCGGTGTCCACCGGTACGCTCGAGGCCTTCCGCGAGAGGTGGGCACCGGAGGGACTGGAGTGCATCATCACGCCCGGCAACCAAATTTTAATTTGATTTTATGTTTTTAAGTTAATTTGTTTTAATTGCCGGTGCTTTTAGTGTCCCCCTCCCCTTTTATAGGGGGCACTGGGGAAAAAGAAATTCAATTCTGTGCCCAAAAAAAAAAAAATGGCATTATAAATGTTGGTGTTTCCCCCAGATCGGGGGGCACGGTTTAATGTTTTTCCGTTAACTCCTAAAAGAGTTTCATGCACAAGGACCCAGGTCCCTCTGCACCGCAGCATGTTGTAATTTCTTCCCATTCAAATAATATTCCCTTTTACTGTTTTTTTTTCCAAGGTGGATGACCTCACATTTTCCGACATTGCATTCCATCTGCCAAACCTTAGCCCATTCGCTTAACCTATCTAAATCTCTTTGCAGCCTCTCTGTGTCCTCTACACAACCCGCTTTCCCACTAATCTTTGTGTCATCTGCAAATTTTGTTACACTACACTCTGTCCCCTCTTCCAGGTCATCTATGTATATTGTAAACAGTTGTGGTCCCAGCACCAATCCCTGTGGCACACCACTAACCACCGATTTCCAACCCGAAAAGGACCCATTTATCCCAAATCTCTGCTTTCTGTTAGCCAGCCAATTCTCGATCCATTCTAATACATTTCCTCTGACTCCGCGTACCTTTATCTTCTGCAGTAATCTTTTGTGTGGCACCTTATCGAATGCCTTTTGGAAATCTCAATACACCACATCCATTGGTACACCTCTATCCACCATGCTCGTTATATCCTCAAAGAATTCCAGTAAATTAGTTAAACATGATTTCCCCTTCATGAATCCATGATGCGTCTGCTTGATTGCACTATTCCTATCTAGATGTCCCACTATTTCTTCCTTAACGATAGCTTCAAGCATTTTCCCCACTACAGATGTTAAACTAACCGGCCTATAGTTACCTGCCTTTTGTCTGCCCCCTTTTTTAAACATAGGCGTTACATTAGCTGGTTTCCAATCCGCTGGTACCTCCCCAGAGTCCAGAGAATTTTGGTAGATTATAACGAATGCATCTGCTATAACTTCCGCCATCTCTTTTAATACCCTGGGATGCATTTCATCAGGACCAGGGGACTTGTCTACCTTGAGTCCCATTAGCCTGTCCAGCACTACCTCCCTAGTGATAGTGATTGTCTCAAGGTCCTCCCTTCCCACATTCCCATGACCAGCAATTTTTGGCATGGTTTTTGTGTCTTCCACTGTGAAGACCGAAGCAAGTTTAAGATCTCAGCCATTTCCACATTTCCCATTATTAAATCCCCCTTCTCATCTTCTAAGGGGCCAACTCCCATGGTTACCGGTCCTTGGCAACATATCTTCCCCACATCAACATCGTTCAGGCGCCAGCACAAAATTGATGAATAAACTTTGTGACCAAAGCATACCACCAATTCACTCTGATTTGTTCTATCCACCCACACAGATTATGAGGGTTTTTGATCGAGTAAATAAGGAGAATCGGTTTCCTCTGGCCAGAGGTAACCAAAGGATTCAGATTTAAGGCTAGTGGCAAAAGAAGCAGAGGAAGATGAGGAGAATTGTTCTTATGCAGTGAGTTGTTATGATCTGGAGCGCATTGCCTGAAAGGCTGCTGGAAACAGATTCAATAGTGCCTTACAAAGGGGAATTGGATAAATACTTGAAAAGGAAATAAATTGCAGAGCTGTGGGGAAAGAGCAGGAGAATGGGACTAATCGGATAGCTCATTCAAGAAGCTTGCACAGGCATGATAGGCTGAATGACCTCCTTCTGTGATGTAGGATTCTATGATTCATCCAATTTTCTCTTTGAAACACTCGATAAGTTCAACCTTTCTTGATTCTTTTTTTACTTTTCCTCAGCAACTCCCTGGGATGAAGAGTGGACGGCCAATGCTTCTATAAATCACTGCTACATTTCCAGCCCTACAAGCCGTCAGCCAGGATTCATAGAATCATAGAATAGTTGCAGCACAGAAGGAGGCCATTCGGCCCCTCGAGCCCGTGCCAGCTCTCTGCAAGAGCACCTCAGCCAGTCCCACTCCCCCGTCCTTTCCCCATAGCCCTGCAATTTCTTTCCTTCAGATACTTATCTAGTTCCCTTTTGAAAGCCACGATTGAATCTGCCTCCACCTCTTTTTCAGGCAGTGCATTCCCGATCCTAACCGCTCGCTGCGCAAAAAAGTTTTCCCTCATGTCGCCTTTGGTTCTTCTGTCAACCACCTTAAATCTGTGTCCTCTGGTTCTCGACCCTCTGCCAACAGGAACAGTTTCTCTCTATCTACTCTGTCTAGACCCCTCATAATTCGGATCAAATCTCCTCTCAACCTTCTCTGCTGTAAGGAGAATAACCCCAGCTTCTCCAGTCTATCCACGTAACTGAAATCATCTCATTGAAACATAGAAAATAGATGCAGGAGTAGGCCTTGGAACCATTCTTGTAAATCTTTTCTGCACCCTCTCTAAGGCCTTCACATCCTTCCTAAAGAGCGGTGCCCAGAATTGGACACAATACTCCAGTTGAAGCCGAAATGGTATTTTATAAAGGTTCATTATAACTTCCTTGCTTTTGTACTCTCTGCCTCTATTTATGAAGCCCAGGATCCCGTATACTTTTTAACCGGTTTCTCAACCTGCCCTGCCACCTTCAACTGGCCATATCGAGATTGGACACTTCTCAATCGCTTTCAAACTGGACCGGAACCGAGCAGCTCCAGTATTCACCTCATCATCATCGGCAGTCCCTCGGAATTGAGGAAGACTTGCTTCCACTCTTAGAATGAGTCCTTAGGTGGCTGAATAGTTCAACTCGAGAACCATAGTCCCTGCCACAGGTGGGACAGACAGTGGTTGTGGGTAAGAGAGGGTGGGACAGGTTTGCCGCACGTTCTTTCTGCTGTCAACCTTCACCTATGAGCCCTTCGTGACAACAACAAATGTCCCTGCGGACAAAAAAAAAACTCTGTCCCACATTGTTGGATCAAACCCACTAATTAAACAATCTGGTGACCTATGCCCTTTACATGCTGGTGATGCCAATGCTCTAAGACAGCTGGGATCAAACACTGAGTCTGCATACACTAAATAACTGTGATGACAGCTGAATAAAAACCGACACGCCTTTTAAGAAAAGACTTTACCATTTAATTCCTATTGTGATGTATTTGTGCTTCATAGTGTCTGTTTCCTTTGGTCTGGCAGCATGAACCAGTTACACTGGATATCTGGCAGAGACACACCTTAATGCATTTCTGTATTTATCCATTTAACCATGGCTACAACTTGGGAGTGATTACTTACTAAACAGGCTTTTTCAGTCCACCCTGTTGACGTCACAGGTTCAATACGAGACTTCCAAAGGAGGATACATGCGTATCAATAGCTGTCTGCATTCTTCACTCAAAACTGCCATCTTGACTTTAAAACAGACCTATTCAAATTCCCATTATATTAAAGGTGGTGGCTTTTTATCACTTATGTTTCAGTATCTAATTTTAGACAATTATTTATTGAATTACATAGACTTTTACACCACAGAAAGCAGCCATTCAGCCCATCTGGTCCATGCTCCACTCGAGCCTCCTCCCGCCTGACCTCATCTCGCCCTATCAGCAGACCCTTCTATTCCTTTCTCCCTGATGTACTTATCCAGCTTGCCCCTAAATGCATCAAAGCTGGTCACCTCAACCTCTCCCTGTGGCAGCGAGTTACACATTCTAACCATTCTCGAGGTCAGGAGGTTTCTCCTAATTCTTATATTTATGGCCCCTAGTTTTGGACCAGTGGGAACATCTTCTCTATGTCTATCCTATCAAACACCATCATAATTTTAAAAATCTGTATCAGATTACCCCTCAGCCCTCTCTCCAGAGAATACAGCCCCAATCTGTTCAGTCTTTTCCATACACTCAGAACCTCTCAGTTCTGGTATCTTTTGTAATTGTTTACTAGCTTACTACACCAGAAGTTGTAGAGACCCAGGGGTAGAGACCCAGGGGTAGAGACCCGGGGGTAGAGACCTGGGGTAGAGACCCAGGGGAAGAGACCCAGGGGTAGAGACCTGGGGTAGAGACCCATGGGTAGAGACCCAGGGGAAGAGACCCAGGGGTAGAGACCCAGGGGTAGAGACCTGGGGTAGAGACCCAGGGGAAGAGACCCAGGGGTAGAGACCTGGGGTAGAGACCCATGGGTAGAGACCTGGGGTAGAGACCCAGGGGTAGAGACCCAGGGTAGAGACCCGGGTTAGAGACCTAGAGGAAAGAAACCTAGGGGTAGAGACCTGGGGTAGGGACCCGGGTTAGAGACCGAGAGGAAAGAAACCCAGGGGAAGAGCTTATTCCAATTTGATTTTATTCGCTCCAATTTAAATATAGAAACCTCCTGAGTTATTGTCTTCCTTTGCCATCTCTCCTCATCCCGGACAGTAACTGCAGATGAGAGCACGTGGATGTGTCCCTAGGTTTCTGCAGATGTCACTCAGGGTGACGGTTTCTCCGATATTCTTTCTCCCCTCCGAAACAGCTGATCACTCGATCTCCCCACATCAATCAGGCTAATTTGAGATCATCATGTTACTCCATTTCTCCCATTTAAAAATGCTTTTGATTGAACTTCTGTACCGATAACGATGTGAAGTATCGGTTCTGGGGATTAGATAGTTTTCCACTTTTGCAACCCAGTGTGTGTGTCCAAACACTCTCAGGCCAGATACAGCACAGGGCAGATACACAGAAAAGCTCCCTTTAACCTGCCCCAACAATGTCTCAAGATAGTAACTCTTACTGCATCGGTCTGATGTTTCTATTTCCCACACTGCACCCTGTAATCTGAGTAAGTACACTGCCCCAAGTGATTCTGAATTATGAGTAGCTTCTGCCATGCTCCGGAACCCACTAGGGGTTGGGCCGATAATCCCCTAAATTCAGCCTGATCTGGATTCCAATGGCAGAAGTAAAAAGTCCACCACCAGTCCTCTTTGTTTCTCTCTCTCTTACTCTGGCCAATTCATCATTCACCTGACTGAGAGAGAGGGTGAAGGACTGGCTACAGAGCTGTGGCTCAGTGGGTAGCACTCTCACCTCTGGGTCAGAAGGTTGTGGATTCAAATCGCACTCGAGAGACTTGAGCACAATAATCTAGGCTGAAACTCCATCATCATCGGCAGTCCCTCAAAATTGAGGAAGACTTGCTTCCACTCTAAAAGTGAGTTCTCAGATGACTGAACAGTCCAATATGGGAATTACAGTCTCTGTCACAGGTGGGACAGACAGTGGTTGAGGGAAGGGGTGGGTGGGACTGGTTTGCCGCACGCTCCTTCCGCTGCCTGCGCTTGTTTTCTGCATGCTCTCGGTGACGAGACTCGAGGTGCTCAGCGCCCTCCCGGATGCTCTTCCTCCACTTAGGGCGGTCTTGGGTCAGGGATTCCCAGGTGAAGATGGGGATATTGCATTTTATTAAAGAGGCTTTCAGGGTGTCCTTGAAATGTTTCCTCTGCCCACCTGGGGCTCACTTGCAGTGTAGGAGTTCCGAGTAGAGTACTTGTTTTGGGAGTCTTGTGTCAGGCATGCGAACAATGTGGCCCGCCCAACAGAGCTGGTCGAGTGTGGTCAGTGCTTCGACGCTGGCCGCCAGTGCAGTGCTGAGGGAGTGCTGTACTGTCAGAGGTGAGACATTAAACCGAGGCTGTTTGCCCTCTCAGGTGGACGGAAAAGATCTTGTAGGACTATTTTGAAGACTATCAGGGGAGTTATCCCCGGTGTCCTGGCCAATATTTATCCCTCAATCAACATCACTAAAAACAGATTACCTGGTGATTATCACATTGCTATTTGTGGGAGCTTGCTGTGCGCAAATTGCCTGCTGCATATCTTACATTCCAACAGTGGCTACACTTCAAAAAGTACTTAATTGGCTGTAAAGCGCTTTGGGATGTCCAGTGGTTGTGTAAGGTGCTATATAAATGTAACTCTTTCTTTCTTTGCAATTGACCATGGGGAGATGTGCCAGAAAGGCACTGTTTATGACACTGAACTAATATCACTATTGTGAAAATATGAAACATTCCGAATTTTAATAAACACAGTTGAAGATATTGGATTCCTGAGAGCTAGCTGGAAAGGTAACATTCAATATAATTGCTACTTCATATCTGTACATATCCTCTCAGTGTTTATATTTGTAGCAAATAGAAATGCTTATCCAGCTCCGTAAATGAAACTAGAATTCCATGAATCACTGCGATGGAAAATCATGAGGAAGGCACAGATTTGTGTTCGAAATAATACAACAGTTATCATTCCTGGGAGCTCAAAATTCTCAATCCATCCTCCATTTGTTTTTACATTTTTAATCCAGATTCACTTTTCTTTGTTTCCATTTTATTTTTTCTTTGTCTCGTGGTACAGTGGATAGCACACTCGCCTCTGAGTCAGAAGGTCGTGGGTTCAAGTCCCACTCCAGAGACTTGAGCGTTAAAATCTAGGCTGATACTCCAGTGCAGTACTGAGGGAGTGCTGCACTGTTGGTGGTGCTGTCTTTCAGATGAGACGTTAAACCGAGGCCCCGTCTGCTCTCTCGGGTGGACGTAAAAGATCCCATGGCACTATTTTGAAGAAGAGCAAGGGAGTTCTCCCAGTGTCCTGGCCAATATTTATCCCTCAACCAATTTCTTCTTCTTCTTCTTCTTTCGTAATCAAATGTCAATATCCAAGTCTGATATCCAGGCCAAAGCTTCCGGTGTGACAGCATGGATATCTTGTAGGCAGCCTGTGAATTCCCTCTGAGGGCAGTGCTCGATGATGTGCTCCAGGGTCTGATTAGGAGCTCCACAGTCACATGATGGGGATGCTTTAATCTTCCACCGATGGAGAAGGTGGCAGCATCGACCGTGACTGGTTCTGAGGCCGTCGATGGTTGTTCACTGTTTGCCAGGAAGGTTTGATCCTTCAGGTTGTACTGTAGGGTCCTCGAGAAGGAATCCATTCCATATGTCACAGTTTTGCCAAGCATTTCTAAACATCTAAAACAGATTATCTGGTCATTATCACATTGCTGTTTGTGGGAGCTTGCTTTGCACAAATTGTCTGCTGCTTTTCCTACATTACAACAGTGACGACACTTCAAAAAGTACTTCATTGGCTGTAATGTGCTTTGGGACGTCCTGAGGTCATGAAAGGTGCTATAGAAATGAAAGTCTTTCTTTTTTTTGCCTCTTTTCATATACACAACCTGATTATCTAAGATCAGGTGGAAAGTTTAACACATTCTTTGTTTATTGCAGTTTCGCTGGGAACTGAAGTTTGTTGCCACGGCAAATCTGTCAGAACTGTGTACAGTTAAAACACCCACAAAGTGCAGGCTTTTTAAACCCAGGCTTGGCATCAGCTAACCTAAGCACTGCTTTACCTTGATCAATGTATCATCTATCCTGTTCTCTTTAACCTTGGAGTTGTCCTGCTCTTCACTTGGGTTCTGCTATATTAATACGAGTCATATATGGGCATCATTCCTTCCCCCTCTCTGTAATTCCCCCTCACACATACACACACCACACATTTGTTCTCTGTCAATATTGGGCAAATCTGAAGGTGTGTTTTTTAATCATGAGTCAGCCACACACACGTAAGGTGCAACTTCACACCCAAATCTTGCCTCTCCTTTGCTCTGCATCTCCGTTACCTCCTCCAGCCCTACAACTCTCCAAGATCTCTGCGCTCCTCCAAATCTGGCCTCTTGTGCATCCCCGATTTTAATCGCTTCACCATTGGTGGCCGTGCCTTCAGCTACCTCGGTCCTAAGCGCTGGAATTCCCTTCCTAAACCTTTCCATCTCTCTACCTCTCCTCCTTTTAAGACGCTTCTTAAAACAGTCATCTGTCCTCATATCTCGTTAAATGGCTTGTTTGATAACGTTCCTGTGAAGCGCTTTGGGAAATTTCACTATGTTAAAGGCGCTATATAAATACAAGTTCTAGTGGTTGTTGCTCAGCTGTCATACTGGAGTGGGTCCTTTTTGAACTTCGAGTACCATGGATCAGTAAGGTGTCCTGAAATGGACAGTTACAGATAGACCCAATGGGCCTGGAATTCCTATCAGTCCATTCCACAGGTAGAAGTGTGGCTGACGTGGCTTTGTCCCCTTATGTCCCCAGACAATGAGCCAATCCCACATTATAAGGATAGGGTAATCTGCATGGTCAGGGTAGGTGGGTCAATGCCTGTAAGTGTCAATCAACAATAGCCCCAATCCACCAGCTGTACTGAGGGAGTGCTGCACTGTCAGAGGTGCCGACTTTCGGATGAGACATTCAATGGATGTCTCTCATGTGGACATAAAAAATCCCATAGGACTATTTGAAGAGCAATTTTCCTCGTGTCCTGGGCCAATATTTATCCCTCAACCAACATCAATAAAACAGATTATCTAGTCATTTGTCTCATTGCTTTTAGTGGGAGCTTGCTGTGTGCAAATTGGCTGCCACATTTCCTACATTACTACAGTGAAGCATTTTGGGATGCCCTGAGGTTGTGAAAGGTGCTATATAAATGCAAGTTATTTTTGTTTATTTTGGAATGCCCCAAAGCACTTTACAGCCAATGAAGTACTTTTGAATTGAAGTCACTGTAAATTAGCATATTAACCACCTTTTGTTCAGGTGATGCCTTGAAAAAAAAAATCACGAGACTACACATTTCTTTAAACCGCCAGCATTAACATTAAGTCTATTTCCAAATCCATTCTGTGGAAAAATGGTCACAAAATTCAGACATGTGACAGACCACAACTGTTTCCTCAGGTAGCACACAAAACTTACATTTTGTACGAGCAATACTTGTACTTCTTACTGTTTACTTTTATAAACCATGTCTACGTTTTTCATAGACATTAAATTAAATGAGTCGGATGGAGGGAGGGCATGAAATTCAGCGACTACTGACCTTAGGTTCCATTGCCTGGTTATAGCAACACCCTCCAAACCAGTGTCACACAGGTCCAATTGCTGAGGGGTCCGCAAAACTTATATTTTGCACTGGAGAAGTACCACCAACGCTGCCTCTGCAAAATCCTGCAAATTCATTGGCAGGATTGACGCACCAACGTCAGCGTACTCTCTCAGGCAACATCCCCAGCATTGAGGCATTGACCACGCTCGACCAGCTCCGGTGGGCATGCCACATTGTCCGCACGCCTGATACTAGAATCCTGAAACATGCGCTGTACTCCAAGCTTCATCATGGCAAGCGAGCCGCAGGAGGGCAGAGAAAATGCTTCAAGGACGCCCTCAAAGCCACCTTGAAAAAATTTAACATCCCCACCGACTCTTGGGAATCCCTGGCCCAAGATCACTCAAAGTGGAGGAGAAGCATCCGAGAAGGCGCTGAACACGTCGAGTCTCTCCGTCGGGAGCACGCGGAAGCCAAGTACAAACAGCGGAAGGAGCGTACGGCAACCCAAGCCCCCCACCCACCCGTCCCTCCAACCACCACCTGCCCCATCTGTGACAGAGTCTGTGGATCCCACGTTGGTCTTATCAGTCACCTGAGAACTTCCTTTAGTGTGGAAGCAAGTCATCCTCGACTCCGGGGGACTGCACAAGAGGAAGAGAAGATATGGTCTGCACTGGCATGGATGTGACTCCTGCAATTAAGGTGGATTATATGGCACATCAGTTTATGTTTGGTTTCAGTGACAATCCACTCTTCAACCAACAAAAGACAGAAATTAGGTGACTAAAAGTCAGTGAGTCAGCAAAATGCTATTCTGTCTTGAGGTGTGGTTAAATCAGTTTACAAGGTCTGAGTGAGTTAACATTGGTACAACACTTCATTAACATAAATGTGCTACAAGTATTCAAGTAAATAGGACTACTTGTGGATAATATATATAAACATATCTGCCTGTATAGAGCTGTTATAATAAGGTTCTGGCATCTCAGTGTGATGCCTCACTATAACCTTGTGGATCCGGCTAATACTGTGGTGGCAGTGGCACTGGGCTTGTCCAACGTGCTAGTGCCTGTTGGGTGTTTGTTCACCCATCACCCCTGTGCCCTACATTGGCTTCCAGTTAAGCAACGCCTCAATTTTAAAATTCTCATCCTCGCTTTCAAATCCCTCCATGGCCTCGCCCCTCCCGATCTCTGTAACTTCCTCCAGGCCTATAACCCTCTGAGATATCTCGCCCCTCTAATTCTGGCCTCTTGAGCATCCCCGATTTCAATTGCTCTGCCTCAGTGGCTGTGCTTTCAGCTGCCTGGGCCCTAAAGCTCTGGAACTCCCTCCCTAAACCTCTCCACACCTCTACCTCTCTCTGCTCCTTTAATATGCTCCTTAAAACCTACCTCGTTGACCACTGCCCTAATATCTCTTTTTGGGGCTCAGTGTCAAATTTTGCTCCCATGAAGTGCCTTGGGACGTACATTAAAGGTGCTATATAAATACAAGTTGTTGTTGTTATGCCACCAGGGCTTTGATGGTTATTCTGTTCAGTGGGCGGAGCACACTCTAGATGCTCGGCATGCGATCTGTGAAGGGAGAGCACCTGTTAATGTGTTACTGGCAGTGGTCTAGCAACAAGGCGGAGCTTTCAAAGAATTTCTCTTGATCCTGATCCAGCCATGGAGTATATAAACTTCTGGGGCTGGACTGCTATGGTGCCGCAATATTTATTGATCAGGTAGCAAATGTGTTCGACATAGACTTGCTTGAATTGTATGGAACGTAAAGTGTAGTGATACTCTGCCAGCTGTAGAGAGACCTGGCACTGGTAGAAAGGCAAGTGCGATTCAGTTTAGTGTTTACTTTAATGGTACAGCTACATTATTGGTACCTGTGTCATACTGGTACCATTATGGAACAAGTTATGCAAAAAGAAAATCCTGGAACTTCCTCCCTAACAGCACTGTGGGAGCACCTTCACCTTCACGGACTGCAGCGGTTCAAGAAGGCAGCTCACCACCACCTTTATTGTGTTCCTAACACAGATGAGGCTGCACACAGCGAGGTTAAAGTAACAGTGACCTCAGTCTTTAATAAGACACTCCAGAGTGAGGAACAGGCCTTAGGGGCCGGCTTATATACAGTGCTCCCAAGGGAGGCTGGGATCCCTTGGGACTTCAGGGGATGCGCTCCCTGGTGGTGGAACATGGGAGTGCATGCTTTGCAGATACACAAGATCACTCCCCCGCCAAAGTCAAAGTGAAAACTATTTACAAGGTGAGGCGGTCGGGAGCCTTTCTTTCCCTGGTGGACCGCCTCGGTACAAATGTCTGTTCTGGTGTGTTGGCTGTGCCCTCGCTGGGCTGGCGTGTTGTTGGCCCTGCAGGGCTGCTGGGTGAGCCTGGCCTTGCTGGGCTGTTGGGCGTGATGGGTTCGATTTCCTGGTCCGGCGTGGTGTCGTTGATCCTTTGGGTGTGTGTTGTGGGCTCGAAAAAGGTGGTGTCTGCTGTGGGTTGTTCAGGACAGTCTGTGAACCGCAGCCTCGTTTGGTCCAGGTGCTTTCTGCAAATTTGTCCATTGTCTAGTTTGACTATAAACACCCTATTCCCTTCTTTAGCTATCACCGTGCCCGCGATCCACTTGGGACCATGTCCATAGTTTAGCACATACACAGGGTCATTCAGATCAATTTCCTGTGACACAGTGGTGTGACCATCGTTTACATTTTATAAACCAGCGAGAGTCTGGTTTTAAGTGTCCTTTTCATGAGTAGCTCAGCTGAGGGCACCCCTGTGAGCGAGTGGGGTCTCGTGCGGTAGCTGAGCAATACTCGGGACAGGCGGGTTTGGAGTGAGCCTTCTGTGATTCGTTTAAGATAGATAGATTTTTAACCAATAAGGGAATTAAGGGCTACGGGGAGCGGGCGGGTAAGTGGAGCTGAGTCCACGGCCAGATCAGCCATGATCTTATTGAATGGCGGAGCAGGCTCGAGGGGCTAGATGGCCTACTCCTGTTCCTAATTCTTATGTTCTTATGTTCTTATGGCTCTGTATGATGATTTGTACTACCCGCTCTGCCTGCCCATTGGAGGCTGGTTTAAATGGGGCCGAGGAGACATGTTTGATCCCATTGCGGGTCATGAATTCTTTAAATTCGGCACTGGTGAAACATGTCCCGTTGTCACTGATCAGTATGTCAGGCAGGCCGTGGGTGGCAAACATGGCCCTCAGGCTTTCAATGGTGGCGGTGGCGGTGCTTCCCGACATTATTTCACATTCAATCTATTTTGAAAAAGCATCCACCACCACCAGGAACATTTTACCGAGAAACGGGCCCGCATAGTCGACATGGATCCTCGACCATGGTCTGGAGGGCCAGCACCACAAACTTAGTGGTGCCTCTCTGGGCACGTTGCTCAACTGAGCACATACACTGCATTGCCGTACACAGGACTCTAAGTCAGAGTCGATACCGGGCCACCACACGTGGCATCTGGCTATCGCTTTCATCATTACTATACCTGGGTGTGTGCTGCGGAGATCCGAGATGAACGTCTCCCTGCCCTTTTTTGGTAACACTACGCGGTTACCCCACAACAGGCAGTCTGCCTGAATGGACAGTTCGTCCTTTCGCCGCTGGAATGGCTTGATTGGCTCTTGCATTTCAACGGGGATGCTGGCCCAGCTCCCATGCAGTACACAGTTTTTTACTAGGGACAGCAGAGGATCTTGGCTGGTCCAAGTCCTAATCTGGCGGGCAGTGCTAGGTGATTTATCATTTTCAAATGCTTCCATGACCATCAACAAGTCTGCGGGCTGCTCCACCATCAACAAGTTTGCAGGCTGCACCATTTCCACCCCCGTGGTGGGCAATTGTAGCCGACTGAGCGCATCGGCACAGTTCTTGGTGCCTGGCCTGTGACGGATGGTATAGTTATACACTGATAGCGTGAGTGCCCACCTTTGTATGCGGGCTGAGGCATTAGTATTTATCCCCTTGTTTTCAGCGAACAGGTTTGTGATCGGTTTCCAGCTCAAATTTGAGGCCAAACAGGTATTGATGCATTATCTTTACCCTGAACACACACGCTAATGCCTCTTTCTCAATCATGCTGTTGGCCCTCTTGGCCTTAGACAAGCTCCTGGAAGCATAGGCGACAGGTTGCAATTTCCCTGCAATGTTAGCTTGTTGTAATACACACCCGACTCCGTACGACGACGCATCACATGCTAGCACAAGTCTTTTACAAGGGATATAGAAACATAGAAAATAGGTGCAGGAGTAGGCCATTCGGCCCTTCGAGCCTGCACCGCCATTCAATAAGATCATGGCTGATCATTCCTTCAGTACCCCTTTCCTGCTTTCGCTCCATACCCCTTGATCCCCTTAACCTTAAGGGCCATATCTAACTCCCTCTTGAATATATCCAATGAACTGGCATCAACAACTCTCTGCGGCAGGGAATTCCACAGGTCAACAACTCTCTGAGTGAAGAAGTTTCTCCTCATCTCAGTCCTAAATGGCCTACCCCGTATCCTAAGACTATGTTCCCTGGTTCTGGACTTTCCCAACATCGAGAACTTTCTTCCCGCAATAACCTGACCAGTCCCGTCAGAATCTTATATGTTTCTATGAGATCCCTTCTCATCCTTCTAAACGCCAGTGAATAAAGGCCCAGTTGATCCAGTCTCTCCTCATATGACAGCCCAGCCATGCCTGGAATCTGTCTGGTGAACCTTCGCTGCACTCCCTCAAGAGCAAGAACGTCCTTCCTCAGACTAGGAGACCAAAACTGAACACAATATTCCAGGTGAGGCCTCAGTAAGACCTCCCTGCTCCTATATTCAAATCCCCTAGCTATGAAGGCCAACATACCATTTGCCTTCTTTACCGCCTGCTGTACCTGCATGTCCACTTTCAGTGACTGATCAACCATGACACCCAGGTCTCGTTGCACCTCCCCTTTTTCTAGTCTGCCACCATTCAGATAATATTCTGCCTTCATGTTTTTGCCCCAAAAATGGATAACCTCACATTTATCCACATTATACTGCATCTGCCATGCATTTGCCCACTCACCTAACCTGTCCAAGTCACCCTGCAGCCTCTTAGCGTCCTCCTCACAGCTCACACCACCACCCAGTTTAGTGTCATCTGCAAACTTGGAGATATTACACTCAATTCCTTCATCCAAATCGTTAATGTATATTGTAAAGAGCTGGGGTCCCAGCAATGAGCCCTGCGGCACCCCACTAATAACTGCCTGACATTCTGAAAAGGACCCGTCTATCCCAACTCTCTGCTTCCTGTCTGCCAACCAGTTCTCTATCCACGTCTGTATATTACCCCCAATACCATGCGCTTTGATTTTGCACACCAATCTCTTGTGCGGGACCTTGTCAAAAGCCTTTTGAAAGTCCAAATACACCACATCCACTGGTTCTCCCTTGTCCACTCTACTAGTTACATCCTCAAAAAATTCCAGAAGATTCGTCAAGCATGAAAAGGGAGGGTGAACAGCCAGTTGTCGTGGTGCACATTGGTACCAATGATATAGGTTAAAAAAGGGATGAGGTCCGACAAGACGAATTTAAGGAGCTCGGAGCTAAATTAAAACGTAGGACCTCAAAAGTAGTAATCTCGGGATTGCTACCAGTGCCACGTGCTAGTCAGAGTAGGAATCGCAGGATAGCTCAGATGAATACGTGGCTTGAGCAGTGGTGCAGCAGGGAGGGATTCAAATTCCTGGGGCATTGGAACCGGTTCTGGGGGAGGTGGGACCAGTCCAAACCGGATGGTCTGCACCTGGGCAGGACCGGAACCAATGTCCTCGGGGGAGTGTTTGCTAGTGCTGATGGGGAGGAGTTAAACTAATATGGCAGGGGGATGGGAACCAATGCAGGGAGACAGAGGGAAACAAAAAGGAGACAAAAGCAAAAGACAGAAAGGAGATGAGTAAAAGTGGAGGGCAGAGAAACCTAAGGCAAAAAACAAAAAGGGCCACTGAATATAAAGGGGCTGCAGGAGGGGTCAAAACTAAAAATCTTGGTTTAAAAACGAGGATTAAAACACTCTACCTAAACGCACGCAGCATTCGAAATAAAGTAAATGAGTTGACGGCACAAATCATGACAAATAGGTATGATTTGGTGGCCATTACAGAAACGTGGTTGCAGGGTGGCCAAGACTGGGAATTAAACATACAGGGGTATCTGACAATTCGGAAGGATAGACAAGAAGAGAAAGGAGGTGGGGTAGCTCTGTTAATAAAGGATGATATCAGGGCAGTTGTGAGAGACGATATTGGCTCTAATGAACAAAATGTTGAATCATTGTGGGTTGAGATTAGAGATAGTAAGGGGAAAAAGTCACTGGTGGGCGTAGTTTATAGGCCCCCAAATAATAACTTCACGGTGGGGAGGGCAATAATCAAGGGAATAATGGAGGCATGTGAAAAAGGAACGGCAGTAATCATTGGGGATTTTAACCTACATATCGATTGGTCAAATCAAATCGCACGGTGTAGCCTGGAGGAGGAATTCATAGAATGTATATGGGATTGTTTTTTAGAACAGTATGTTACAGAACCTACAAGGGAGCAAGCTATCTTAGATCTGGTCCTGTGTAATGAGACAGGAAAAATAAACGATCTCCTCGTAAAAGATCCTCTCGGAATGAGTGATCACAGTATGGTTGAATTTGTAATACAGATTGAGGATGAGGAAGTAGTGTCTCAAACGAGCGTACTATGCTTAAACAAAGGGGACTACAGTGGGATGAGGGCAGAGTTGGCTAAAGTAGACTGGAAACACAGACTAAACGGTGGCACAATTGAGGAACAGTGGAGGACTTTTAAGGAGCTCTTTCATAGTGCGCAACAAAAATATATTCCAGTGAAAAAGAAGGGCGGTAAGAGAAGGGATAACCAGCTGTGGATAACCAAGGAAATAAAGGAGAGTATCAAATTAAAAACCAATGCGTATAAAGTGGCCAAGGTTAGTGGGAAAATAGAAGATTGGGAAAATTTTAAACGACAGCAAAGAATGACTAAGAAAGCAGTAAAGAAAGGAAAGATGGATTACGAAGGTAATCTTGCGCAAAACATAAAAACGGATAGTAAAAGCTTTTACAGATATATAAAACGGAAAAGAGTGACTAAAGTAAATGTTGGTCCCTTAGAAGATGAGAAGGGGGATTTAATAATGGGAAATGTGGAAATGGCTGAGACCTTAAACAATTATTTTGCTTCGGTCTTCACAGTGGAAGACACAAAAACCATGCCAAAAATTGCTGGTCACAGGAATGTGGGAAGGGAGGACCTTGAGACAATCACTATCACTAGGGGGGTAGTGCTAATGGGACTCAAGGTAGACAAGTCCCCTGGTCCTGATGAAATGCATCCCAGGGTATTAAAAGAGATGGCGGAAGTTATAGTAGATGCATTCGTTATAATCTACCAAAATTCTCTGGACTCTGGGGAGGTACCAACGGATTGGAAAGCAGCTAATGTAACGCCTATGTTTAAAAAAGGGGGCAGACAAAAGGCAGGTAACCATAGGCCGGTTAATTTAACATCTGTAGTGGGGAAAATGCTTGAAACTATCATTAAGGAAGAAATAGTGGGACATCTAGATAGGAATAGTGCAATCAAGCAGACGCAGCATGGATTCATGAAGGGGAAATCATGTTTAACCAATTTACTGGAATTCTTTGAGGTTATAACGAGCATGGTTGATAGAGGTGTACCGATGGATGTGGTGTATTTAGATTTTCAAAAGGCATTCGATAAGGTGCCACACAAAAGGTTACTGCAGAAGATAAAGGTACGCAGAGTCAGAGGAAATGTATTAGCATGGATCGAGAATTGGCTGGCGAACAGAAAGTAGAGAGTTGGGATAAATGGGTCCTTTTCGAGTTGGAAATCGGTGGTTAGTGGTGTGCCACAGGGATTGGTGCTGGGACCACAACTGTTTACAATATACATAGATGACCTGGAAGAGGGGACAGAGTGTAGTGTAACAAAATTTGCAGATGACTCAAAGATTAGTGGGAAAGCGGGTTGTGTAGAGGACACAGAAAGGCTGCAAAGATATTTAGATAGGTTAAGCGAATGGGCTAAGATTTGGCAGATGGAATACAATGTCGGAAAATGTGAGGTCATCCACCTTGGGAAAAAATACAGTAAAAGGGAATATTATTTGAATGGGGAGAAATTACAACATGCTGCGGTGCAGAGGAATCTGGGGGTCCTTGTGCATGAATCCCAAAAAGTTAGTTTGCAGGTGCAGCAGGTAATCAGGAAGGCGAATGGAATGTTGGCCTTCATTGCGAGAGGGATGGAGTACAAAAGCAGGGAGGTCCTTCTGCAACTGTATAGGGTATTGGTGAGGCCTCACCTGGAGTACTGCGTGCAGTTTTGGTCACCTTACTTAAGGAAGGATATACAAGCTTTGGAGGGGGTACAGAGACGATTCACTAGGCTGATTCCGGAGATGAGGGGGTTACCTTATGATGATAGATTGAGTAGACTGGGTCTTTACTCGTTGAAATTCAGAAGGATGAGGAGTGATCTTATAGAAACATTTAAAATAATAAAAGAGATCGACAAGATAGAGGCGGAGAGGTTGTTTCCACTGGTCGGGGAGACTAGAACTAGGGGGCACAGCCTCAAAATACGGGGGAGCCAATTTAAAACCGAGTTGAGAAGGAATTTCTTCTCCCAGAGGGTTGTGAATCTGTGGAATTCTCTGCCCAAGGAAGCAGTTGAGGCTAGCTCATTGAATGTATTCAAGCACAGATAGATAGATTTTTAACCAATAAGGGAATTAAGGGTTACGGGGAGCGGGCGGGTAAGTGGAGCTGAGTCCACGGCCAGATCAGCCATGATCTTGTTGAATGGCGGAGCAGGCTCGAGGGGCTAAATGGCCGACTCCTGTTCCTAATTCTTATGTTCTTATATTCTTATGATTTCCCTTTCATAAATCCATGCTGACTCGGTCCGATCCTGTCACTGCTTTCCAAATGCGCTGCTATTTCATCCTTAATGATTGATTCCAACATTTTCCCCACTACTGATGTCAGGCTAACCGGTCTATAATTATCCGTTTTTTCTCTCCCTCCTTTTTTAAAAAGTGGGGTTACATTCGCTACCCTCCAGTCCATAGGAACTGATCCAGAGTCGATATATTGTTGGAAAATGATCACCAATGCATCCACTATTTCTAGGGCCACTTCCTTAAGTACTCTGGGATGCAGACTATCAGGCCCCGGGGATTTATCGGCCTTCAACCCCATCAATTTCCCTAACACAATTTCCCGCCCAATAAGGATATCCTTCAGTTCCTCCTTCTCACTAGACCCACTGTCCCCTAGTACATTCGGAAGGTTATTTGTATCTTCCTTTGTGAAGACAGAACCGAAGTATTGGTTCAATTGGTCTGCCATTTCTTTGTTCCCCATTATAAATTCACCTGAATCCGACTGCAAGGGACCTACGTTTGTCTTTACTAATCTTTTTCTCTTCACATATTTATAGAATATAATACAAGGATTATGCAATACGAGCAGCTTGTTGGAGCATAAAATGTTTCTGGCTTTCTCAAAAGCAATTAATTGGTTTTTTCCCCATACCCAGTTCTCACCTTTGAGCAATAACACATGTAGGGGCTCTAAGAGGGTGCTTAACTCTGGTAGGAAGTTACCAAAATAGTTGAGGAGTCCCAGGAACGACCGCACCTCTGTGATGTTCTGTGGCCTGGGCACGTTCCTGATAGCCTCTGTCTTGGCGTCTGTGGGCCTAATGCCGTCCGCCACGATCTTTCTCCCCAAAAACTCCACTTCTGTTGCCATGAAGACGCATTTCGACCTCTTCAGTCGCAGCCCTACACGATCCAGTGGCTGGAGGCCCTCCTCCAGGTTTTGTAGGTGCTCGGCGGTGTGCCGACCCGTGACCAATATGTCGTCCTGAACAACCACCGCGTGTGGTACCAACTTGAGTAGGCTCTCCGTGTTTCTCTGGAAGATCGCTGCAGCCGACCAAATTCCAAACGGGCATCTGTTGTAGATGAACAGTCCCTTGTGCGTGTTAATGCAGGTGAGGCCCTTCGAAGACTCCTCCAGCTCCTGCGTCATGTAGGCCGAATTCAGGTCGAGCTTGGTGTACGTCTTGCCTCCTGCCAGCATCGCAAATAGGTCGTCTGCCTCATATAGCCAGAAACGATTAGTCACTTTAAAATCGCCGCAAATCCTGACCGTGCCATCACTTTTGAGTACTGGAACAATCGGGCTGGCCCACTCGCTGAATTCCACTGGGGAGATGATGCCCTCACGTTGCAGCCTGTCCAGCTCGATTTCCACTCTCTCCATCATCATGTGAGGTACCGCTCGCGCCTTGTGGTGAATGGGTCATGCCTCTGGGACCAAGTGGATCCGCACCTTCGCCCCGGAAAAGTTTCCAATGCCTGGCTCAAAGAGGGAAGGAAATTTGTTAAGAACCTGGGTACATGAGGCCTCATCGACATGTGATAGCGCTCGGATGTCATCCCAGTTCCAGTTGATTTTGCCCAGCCAGCTCCTTCCAAGCAGTGTGGGGCCATCGCCCGGGACAATCCAGAGTGGCAGTTCATGCACCGTGCCCTCGTAGGTGACCTTGACCATGGCGCTGCAAGGACAGTGATAAGCTCTTTGGTGTACATTCTCAGTTTCGTGTGGATGGGGCTCAGGGCCGGTCTGAATGCCTTGTTGCACCACAGTCTCTCAAACATCTTTTTACTCATGATGGATTGGCTAGCGCCAGTGTCCTGTTCCATGGCTATGGGTAAGCCATTCAATTTTACGTTTAGCATTATAGGAAGACATTTCGTCAAAAATGTGTGCACCCCGTGTACTTCAGCATCTGCCTCCTCTCTCTGAGGCTCGAAATTGCTTTGATCCATCATGGACCGATCTTCCTCTGCCACGTGGTGGTTAGCAGGTTTTGCAGAGTTTGCAGCTCGTTTGCAAGCTCGTTGGAGGTGCCCCATTGTCCCACAGCTCTTGCAAACATACCGTTTGAAGCGGCATGAATAGACTGAATGGAAGCTTCCATAACGCCAACAAGGTGTGAATTGCCTTGCATTCATCCTTTGTTGGGGACTCTGAGTCATCTGGGTCATCTGAGGCCTGCTGGCAGTTGCAGACCCGTGGTTTCTGCCCTGTACATTTCTGCTTACAAACACAGTTCCAGTTAATTTATGAACATTGTTCGCACTTGTGTGCTGAGAGATTTGTTTGGTGTTATCACTGGTGGACATAAACGCCTGTGCTATCGCAATGGCCTTACTGAGGGTCGGTGTCTCTTCAGTCAAAAGTTTTCGTAGGATGGTCTCGTGGCCATTGCCCAGTAAAAAAAAGTCTCTGAGCATTTGCTCCAGGTAGCCATCAAACTCACATTGTCCTGACGTAGCTCGTCACTTCCTGACCTTCAGATCGCTGGCACGTGTAGAACCGATACCTCTCCCTCGGGTTAAGATGCTCCAAAACCAGTGTACACAGCTCCTCATACGACTTATCTGTGGGTTTCACTGGAGCCAGAAGATTCTTTATGAGGCTGTAGGTCGGTGCCCCGCAGACTGTGAGGAGGACCGCTCTCCTTTTTGCAGCGCTTCCTTCTCCGTCCAGTTCGTTGGCTACAAAGTACTGGTCTAGCCGTTCGACATAGGCTTCCCAGTCCTCTCCCTCCGAGAACTTCTCCAGGATGCCCACAGATTGCTGCATCTTTGCGTTGGATTCGTATTCTCTTCGCCAGTTATTGTGTTCCTAACACAGATGAGACTGCACACAGGGAGGTTAAAGTAACAGTGACCTCAGTCTTTAATAAGACACTCCAGAGTGAGGAACAGGCCTTAGGGGCCGGCTTATATACAGTGCTCCCAAGGGATGCTGGGATCCCTTGGGACTTCAGGGGATGAGCTCCCTGGTGGTGGAACATGGGAGTGCATGCTTTACAGATACACAACAACCTTCTCAAGGAACAATTAGGGATGGGCAATAAATGCCAGCCTTGCCAGTGATGCCAACATCCTGTGAATGAATAAAAGAGATACACAAGAGATGAGGAGCTCTAATCAGCAGCCCCTCATTTGCCAGTGTAATTTGTTCAATGAGAAAGGACCTAAATGTTGCACATTTCAGATTAGTCATATAAGGCACAAAATAGTTTTGCAGAGTCGCGCTGTAGTTACACAGCTCATCATGCATCTGTGCCCCACTAAACCTATCCACAGATGCAAAGACGCTGATATTCCTCCATTCATGAGGCTGTAGAAAAAAGTAGTTGTGGTTAAAAAGTGCTGTAACATTGCTGTGATCCAATTACCTCAGCTCCTTAAAAACATTTGTCACAAGTTAAATGCGTTACGGTCCAGTTGAAAGTCAGGAATGAGCAACTAGTCCAACAATCTGCGGAATCATATTCAAAGGTGCGCACTTTATAGAAGATCAGACCTGGGGTATGTGAGGATTAAGATTATGAAGAGTTATGAGTTGCAAGAGAGCAATGATTAGTACTTGGAGTTTCTAACCTCGGTTGTTGGGACAGCAGCCATTGCTGGGCATAGTGAAGTGGAGAAGGGGGGAGCAGAACGACTGAAGAGCACAGAGGGCACGGGAAGCTCACAGGTCACAACAGGTATGCACCCAGACAATGGGTCTACTACAATAGGAAGCCACTTGGCTACAGCACAGGGACGATGCATGCGTTGACACAGGTTCCCCAGGGAGAGTGTGGTAAGGTGTGCCATGAAGGGTCAGCCAACAATCTGCAACACAGAGTGGCAGTGAAAACATCACTTCCTTCAAAGATAATGCCACAAAGACATTCCAGGCACTCAAGTGGGACACCTCAGGAGTCCTCTGCTTTCCATTAAGGAGCCAATTAAGGCCCTGTAATATCTTGACTCATCCAGTAAGAACCAGCAGTATATCAGCCACTACAGCCAGGAAGACAATTATTGCAATAAGCTGTGCAATTCAACACTATTATAGCCACTATTATTTACTCCTGGAAATGCTTACAACTATTTTAAGTAAAACTATAAATCAAGTGCCCTCCCCTTAAAAAGGGAGCACAAGAACTGACAAATTCACAAATTAAACATTGGACATTAAACAAATCAAATTAAAATTTGGTTGCCAGGAGTGATGATGCACTCCAGTCCCTCCAGCGCCCACCTCTCGCGGAAGGCCCTGAGCGTACCGGTGGACACCGCGTGCTCCATTTCCAGGGACACACTGGCCCGGATGCAACCGCAGAAAAGAGGCAGGCAGTCGGGCTGAACGACCCCCTCGACCGCCCGCTGCCTGGACCGGCAGATGGCCCCCTTGGCCATGCCCAGGAGCAGTCTTACAAGGAGACCTTCCGACCTGCCCGCTCCCCTCCGCACAGGGTGCCCAAAGATCAGAAGTGTGGGACTGAAGTGCAACCAGAAATTGAGGAGCAGCCCCTTCAGATATCGGAATAGGGGCTGCAATCTCACACACTCAACATACACACGGAACACGGACTCTTCCAGACCGCAGAAATTGCAGGCGCGGAAATGCTTACTGTATAAGCTGACCTAAGTTGTACACCTTGAGAACATTGGTCAATGTACACCTTGAGAACATTGACCACAAGGGGTGAACTTGTGGGAGACACTCCTAACCTCGACTTTCAGGTATAAAAGGGGAAGCTCCACCCACCTTCATCACTTGAGGTCTTGGTAATAAAGATAACTGGTCACAGAGTGACCTTCTCTCAAGTATGGGCCTCTTGTGCATTTATACTGTATAATAAGGACATATCATTGGCGACGAGAAACTGGGATTTAAACCATGCGAGCATGGCCACTAGCAGCACAGAAGAGAGGTACTGTGTTGGTGATGATTGGGACGACTTTATTGAGAGACTACAGCAAAGTTTTGTCACTAAGGAATGGCTGGGACAGGATTCGGCCAACAAACGCAGGGCTCATCTCCTGACGGTTTGTGGATCCAGAACGTACTCCCTGATGAAGGACCTTCTAGCGCCAGAGAAGCCGGCGGACAAGACGTTCGAAGAGCTCAGTAAGTTGATCGGGGAACACCTTAAACCGGCGAGTAGCAGGCACATGGCGAGACACCGGTTTTACACGCACCGGCGGCGAGAAGGGCAAAGCGTTCCTGACTTCGTGGCAGATCTCCGGAGACTGGCGAGCCTATGTAAGTTCACAGATGCATGCAGAGCGGAGATGCTGTGAGACTTTTTTTATTGAGGGCATCGAGCACGCTGGGGTTTTCAGGAAACTGATTGAGACCAAAGACTTGACCTTGGAAGTGGCGGCTCTGATAGCCCAGACTTTATCTCAGGGAAGGAAGAGACCAGAATGATGTATGACAAAAATCTTGGCTCAAATGCGGCAAACGACCAGGGTGTCAACATTGTTAACGCGGCACACAGTTCTCTAGGCAGACAAGGGCAATCGGACATGCCCCAGCATGTAGTCGAACTCAAAGGGGGAATTCAACACAGACAATGGCTAGCTGAACAGCGATTCATGCCATCGCAATGGACAATGCGGCCAGTAATGGGGCCATCAACACCTGTTAATGGTGCGCTTAAGGACAGTTACAGAGACAGTCAGAGACGATCGACTTGTAATGGACCTTTTGTTTCCAACAACAGGGCCTCCAGCTCATGCTGGAGATGTGGAGGCAAACACCCAGCCAGAGCTTGCAGGTATCAGCAATATACCTGCAGAAACTGCAACGTCAGCGGTCACTTGGCGCGTATGTGCAGGAAGCCTGTAGCCAGGTTGATGTACGAAGAGGACGGGCCCAATGTATGCCCGATGAGGCCAAATGAATACTGGGGGAAATCGCTGGAAGCTGAAGTTCAACGAGTTCATGTGGAGCACATATACAGTTCATATACCAGGACGCCACTAATAATGATGAAAGTGCTCCTCAATGGCATCCCAGTATTAATGGAGCTAGACACGGGGGCCAGCTAGTCCCTGATGAGTATCAAACAGTTTGAAAGGTTGTGGGTGTCCAAGGCCAGGAGGCCAAAATTATTGCTGATTGACGCACTGCTAATGGACATATACAAAGGAGATCATTCCGCTGCTAGGCAGCGCCACGGTAGTCGTGACCCACAAAGATTCGGAGAACAGGTTGCCACTCTGGATTGTCCCGGGGGACGGTCCCACACTACTGGGGAGGAGTTGGCTTGCTGTCATGAACTGGAAATGGGGCAATGTCAATGCAATTTCTTCTGTGGAGCGAGTATCATGCTCACAGATCCTGGACAAATTTGACTCATTATTTCAACCGGCATCGGCACTTTCATAGGGGCCAAGGTAGTGATTCACATAAACCCGGATGCCAGACCAGTACACCACAAGGCCAGAGCGGTGCCGTACGTGTTGCAGGAAAAGATAGAATGCAAATTGGACCGCCTGTTGAGGGAAGGCATCATCTCGCCAGTCGAATTCAGTGACTGGGCGAGCCCGATCGTGCCGGTGCTCAAGGCGGATGGGTTGGTCAGGATATGTGGCGATTACAAGGCCACCATCAATCGGGTGTCACTCCAAGACCAGTACCCGCTACCGAGAGCGGAGGACCTCTTTGCGACGCTATCCGGTGGCAAACATTTTTCAAAATTGGACCTGATCTCAGCTTACATGACCCAGGAGCTGGCGAGTGAATCGAAGAAGCTGACCACCATCATGACACACAAGGGGTTGTTTGAGTATAACAGATGTCCATTCGGGATTCGTTCGGCCGCCGCGATCTTTCAGCGAAATATGGAAAGTCTCCTCAAGTTGACTCCAAGGACAGTGGTTTTTCAGGACAACATCCTCATCACGGGTCTCGATACTTAAGAACACCTCCACAACCTGGAGGAGGTGCTACGCAGACTGGACCGAGTAGGGCTGCGACTGAAAAAGGCGAATGCGTCTTCTTAGCTCCAGAGGTAGAATTCCTGGGGAGGAGGGTAGCAGCAGATGGGATCAGACCTACTGCATCCAAAACGGAAGCGATCCAGAGAGCACCCAGACCCCCTAACATGACAGAGCTGCGTTCGTTCCTGGGGCTCCTGAACTATTTTGGTAACTTTCTTCCCAAATTGAGCACGCTGTTAGAGCTGCTACACGTGCTCCTTCGCAAATGTCACGATTGGGTCTGGGGGGACAGCCAGGAAAGTGTTTTTGATAGAGCACACAACTTGTTATGCACCAACAAACTGTTAACGTTATATGACCCGTGTAAGAAACTTGTTCAAACGTGCGATACGTCGTCCTATGGGGTCGGGTGTGTGTTGCAGCATGTGAATGCCAATGGTCAGTTACAGCCGGTAGCTTATGCCTCCAGAAGTCTGTCCCTGGCAGAAAGGGGCTACGGGATGATAGAAAAGGAAGCGCTTGCATGAGTATATGCAGTAAAAAAAATGCACCAGTACCTGTTTGGCTGGAAATTTGAGCTGGAGACAGATCACAAACCCCTAACGTCCCTTTTGGCCGACAACAAGGCCATAAATGCGAATGCATCGGCCCACATACAGAGGTGGGCACTCACACTAGCCGCCTATGACTACACAATTCGGCACAGACCAGGCACTGAAAACTGCGCCGATGCACTCAGCAGGCTCCCACTAGCCACCACTGAGGGGGCAACTGAGCATGATGCTGAGATGGTCATGGCTGTTGAAGCTTTCAAAAGTGAAGGCTTACCTGTCAGATTAAAGTCTGGACAAATAAAGACCCGCTACTGTCTTTGGTTAAGAAATGTGTCCTGAATGGGGACTGGGTAGCCATGTACGGGGCATGCCCTGAGGAATTTAAACCGTTTCATAGGTGCAAGGATGAACTCTCGATTCAGGCCAATTGCCTACTGTGGGGAAACCGAGTAGTCATGCCCCAAAGGGGCAGAGAGGTGTTTATCAGAGAACTTCACAATGAGCAACCGGGCATTGTCATGATGAAGGCAATTTCCAGGTCACACGTTTGCTGGCCAGGGATAGATGCAGACCTGGAACTTTATGTTTGCAGGTGCAACACGTGTGCTCAGCTGGGCAACGCACCCAGGGAAGCCCTCCTTAGCCCCTGCTCCTGGCCCGCCAAGCCATGGTCACGCATCCATGTGGACTATGCAGGTCCTTTCATGGGAAAAATGTTTTTGGTTGTAGTAGACGCCTACTCCAAATGGATTGAGTGTGCCATTTTAAATTCAAGCACATCCTCTGCCACAGTAGAACGTCTACGGGCAATGTTCGCCGCCCATGGTCTACCGGATGTCTTGGTCAGCGACAATGGCCCGTGTTTCACAAGCACTGAATTCCAGGACTTCATGGCAGGCAATGGAATCAACCATGTCAGAACGGCACCGTTCAAGCCGGCCTCAAACGGTCAGGTGGAACGAGCAGTGCAGATAATCAAACAGGGGATGCTCAGAATCCAAGGTGGTTCTCTACAAACCCGCTTATCACGCCTCCTGTTGGCCAATAGATCCCGACCACACTCGCTCACAGGGGTTCCACCCACAGAGCTGCAAATGAAAAGGATGCTCAAAACCAGGTTATCCCTTATTTACCCTACTATGAAATTGTTGAGAGCAGGTGTCAGTCACAATGTGACTACCATGACAGGAATGCGAGGGCGCGATGTATTGATGTCAATGACCTTGTTTTTGTCAATTATGCTGCAGGGCCCAAATGGCTTGCAGGCACTGTGATTGCCAAAGAGGGGAATAGGGTTTTGGTAGTTAAACTTACCAATGGACAAATCTGCCGCAAACACATGGATCAAACTAAAAGGAAGTTCAGCAACCCCATCGAAGAAGCAGAGGAAGAACACGACGTAGAGTTTACTCCACCACAGGTGACCGAACACCGGAACCAAGTGGAGGAGAGCCCAGTCACTGTGGGCAGTCCAGACAGTCCTGAGGCACCGCAAACAGCAGACACTGTGATCCCAATAAGACTTTGTGGGGGGAGGTGATGTCATGTATTCAACTATCATTGTAACCCATGTATAAGCTGACCTAAGTTGTATACCTTGAGAACATTGACCACAACGGGGTGAACTTGTGGGAGACACTCCTAACCTGGATTTTCAGGTATAAAAGGGGAAGCTCCTCTCACCTTCATCACTTGAGGTTTTGGTAATAAAGGTAACTGGTCACAGAGGTGACCTTCTCTCAAGTATGGGCCTCGTGTGCATTTATACTGTATAGTAAGGACATATCACTTACAATCACAGAACTGGTATTTGCCAACCCTATTTTTATTGCTGCTCACTGCATGTTATGTTTGGCTTGTGGGCAACTGGTTTCATCTTTTGCGCAATGAAAGAATTCCGGAGTACAAAATAAAGTGACAGTGACTGATTTTTGTTGTTTTCACTACATGCCCAATATGTTTTTCTGCCGCATTTGCTCGTGTGTGACGAGCATCTGGGTGCTGGTTGTCGATGTATCCCCACCATTATTTGCTCTCCTAGTTGAAGGGGCAGTGTCAGTGGAGAGTTGAATATGGGCTGCATGAGGATACAGAAAGCCCGCTACCTGTATCTGAAATAAAGCTTGAAGGATCTTACATCAATTCAAGAGGTCCCTAGTTCTGTAGTTGCTGTGGGCTCATTCATTGCTGGACAAGCATCAATTCGACTTGTGCAGCACGATGTGATGGCACCAAAGCCCTGCCAACATAATTGGCACCTGGTTGCACCAGTGTAACCCAATGCATGCTATTGTGGGGGGCATCGCCCAGTGACTATAGAATAGAGGTCATCTATGAGGCTTTCTTCACCTCAGGACATCACAAAGTGCTTCACAGCCAATGAAGTACTTTTGAAGTGTAGTCGCTGTTGTAACGTAGGAAACGCGGCAGCCAATTTGTGAATTGCAAGGTCCCACAAACACTAAAGTTAAAACAACTAGATCATCTGTTTTTTTAGTGATGTTGGTTGAGGGATAAATATTGGCCAGGACACCGGGGAGAACTCCCTTGAGTAGGAAACAACAAGTACACGTTCATGGAATGATGACAGAGTGGGGTACCTTAGAGCTTGGTGCTGGGACCACTATTGTTTCTAAGTGACATTAATGACCTGGATTGAGAAACTCACTGCAAGGTGAGCAAATTTTGAGATGAGATCAAAGTAGGAAGAGCAGTGGAATCAAAAGAAGCAGCTTAGAAATGAAAGAATACGTTGAATAAAATATGCAAGTGGGCAAAACAACAGCAGAACATTTAGTGTAAAGTGCTACGCACAGGAAAGAGAAATAGACGAAGCACGTGCTCCATAAGTGGAGTTGAAATAACTAATGGTGAAGCCGATAGAGACCTAATAGTGCCAACACTAAACATGTCCAACCAATGCAGAGCAGCAGCCAACTAATCTAATAGGATGTTGAACTCTATCCACAAAACTGTAGACTATAAACCAGAGGAGGTAATGATCAAACTGTGTAGCACTCTGGTCAGACCACACCTCGAATATTGTGTCCAGTTCTGATATCAAGAAACAAGAGAGACAATCAAACACAGGAGGCAGTGCAGAGAAGAGCCACAAGGCTGATCTCCACAGTCAGGGGTCTGAGTTTCAAAGGGAAGATTAGAAAGGCTTGGGCATTTCAGCTGGGAAAACAGGCATCTGAGAGATGCTTTGATAGAGGTATATAATTAAAGTGTGGGAGTAGAACTAGGGGGCACAGGTTCAAACCAATAAAATGTCATTTTGACACTTACATCAGGAAAATTTTCTTCACACAAAGAGAGATCAACGTGTGGAATAGTTAGAGGAGTGGAGGCAAAACCCCTGCAATCCTTTAGGGGATGTTAGGATCTCTCGGGGTGAATTAATTAAGCCAAATGGAATTCCTCATCCATAGTTATGTTCTGACCTTATGAATACTTGAGTGTTGCACTGAGAAAGTGCTGAATTTTCAAAGGTGCTGCCCTTCAAGCGAGATGTTAAAACTGAAGCATTGCCTGATTTATACAACCCCTTGTACAAAGGTACCTTATGCACTAATTGCAGTAGAGATCGCGTTGTGTCCTGATCAAACATTTCCCTCTCAATTAACACCTCCAGAAAAAATAATTAGCTGTCCATTTATCTCATTTGTGGCTTGTGGGACTTTGCTGCATACAAAATTTAGCTGTTGTGCTTCCCTACATAACGACAGTGACTGCACTTCAAAAAGTAGTTAAATGGCTATGAAATACTTCAGGACGTCCTGAAGACATAATAAGGTGCAATAGAATTACCAGTTCCTCTTGACTGTTAAAACTATGTTTTTATCATTTTAGCAAGATTGGATGATGGGAAAAAATTTGACTGCAATTACAAACAAAAGATTTTTTTTTTTAAGTTCCTTAATTCACTTTCAGGATTTTAAGAGTTTCAGTAAGCATGCCCAGCCCTGAAACTAGAACAAAGCTGTTCATTTGGAAAGGACATTCTTGTCATAGCAAAGAGCCACACGTCACTATATTGCCAGTGCCGTAAGAGATAGTTCCATGTACAATGTCCCTCACCAATTAATTTCTTTTGCATTGAATAGGTTCGATTTTGACCTTTGGGCACTGGTCGACTGTCCACTCTGGCGGCAAAGTGTCCCCCCTTCTCCGCCATTTTGAGGCCCTGGCCTCATTTAAATCTTGCAGGTGAGCGGTGGGCTCCCGATGCAGCTCGCTGGATTGTGGCCTGAAGATTGGGCCGGGACAGCCACCAGTAAGGTAGCTTGCCGGGGAGGAGAGCTGGGGGGGGGGGTGGTCCTGATCTCAGAGGGTGGGGGTCCCGAGGTGGCAGAACTGGGGGTGCACTGGAGCCCATAAAAATACTTTGACACTTGCCTTTGGCGGGCCTCTTCGGTTCCATTGCCCATGGATCTGGTCGGAGTGCGCACAGCTCCCGAAGTGGCAATCGTGATCCTATTTACGCCATTCGACCCCGATTTCCATATTATAAAGGATCTGTCGTCTGAAGCAGGCAGGTTCTTTGGACACCTGGCGGTAGGCCCCTTTCAAAATGGTGCCATCAGTGGTGTTAACCGGGCGGTAAGTCTACCGGCCCCAATCTAAGCCATTACCGTCCAGTTGACCCCAATGTGTTTTAGAAGCAACCTGCTCAAAATCTTAGTGCTTCAAATAGGTAGTACATATTTGTAGAAACACAGAGATAATAGCCACACATCCCATTCCCTGCAAAAACAAAAGTGCTTTAACCCATTTCCCCTCAGAAAAAACTGAGAGAAAGAAAGAAAATATAACGCCTTTCATAATCTCAGGACGTCCCAAAGCACTTCTCAGCCAATGAAGTATTTCTGAGGTGTAGTCACTATTGTAATGTAGAAAACACGGCGGCCAATTTGCTCACAGATAGCTCCCACAAACAGCAATCAGATAAAGGATCAGATCATTGGTTTTAGATGTTGATTGAAGGATAAATATTGGCCAGGACACCGGGGAGGACTCATCCTGCTCCTCTTTCAAACAGTGGCGAGGGATTTTTTACATCCACCTGAGAGGCCACACGGGGCCTCGATTTAAGATCTCATCGGAAAGATGGCACCTCCGACAGTGCAGCACTCCTTCACTGGAGTGTCGGCCTGGATTTTGTGTTCAAGCCTATGGGGTGGGACCCACAACCTTCGAACTCAGAGGGGAGAGTGTTACCAACTGAACCAGGGCTCGGCAAAGCTGTTGGCAGCTGTCGAATGAAGTGACAAAGTTAACTCGGATTTTTAAAACAATAGCAGCAGATCTCCCATGGGGGTGCTCCAGGTGAATCTGAAAATACATATTATGGGCTGGATTTTCCGGTCCTTTGCCCCAGAGAGATGTGAAAGGCGGCATTGAGGTGTCCCGCGGCCCGGTGGGTTTTGTGTCAGCGCTGAGCGAGAAGAGCTGCGCGGGGTGCAATGCCTCCGGTTGCGATACTGGCACTAGTTTGGACTTTTGCCCGATCCGTCCACCCGAAAGTGCGCCCATAATGACCGCCTGGGAAATCAGAGCGGTCCGGCATAGCTGGAGAGGAAAGTAAAGTGCTCTGCAGGTAAGTGCGAGTGTTTGTCCTTTTAATTTGTTTTGCCATTTGTGTTGAGGCAGCGTGGGCAACTTTTTGGCAATGTTTCTGTTTTTTTTTAAGGTTCCCCCCACCAGGCGTCTCTCGGATGCACACGGCCTGGCTCTTTAGCTCGGGAGTTTCCCGTCCTTGCGCCACGAGAGGTGTACAATGCCTCCCTTAGTGCTGCGCCCCTGACGCAGGGCCTAGATGCTCAAACTTACCTACCGAGGCACAAACTAATCCCGGCCGTTAACTTTCCCGCCCCGAAAAAACAGAAAAGTCTAAAATCCAGCCCTATATAGAGTCTGAACTGTGACAACTAACTTGTGACAGGAATTGGGACTTGCAGGAAGTGCTCGCACGACTTTATAACATATTGAAATAAGTGATCTGGACTGCACTGTGTTCTGCAATCGGATTACAAGTGGCTTGATCTTTCAATATTTGAAGGGGTTGCTCCTCAAATTCTGGTTGCACTTCAGTCCCATGCTCCTGATCTTTGGGCACCCTGTGCGGAGGGGAGCGGGTAGGTCTGAGGGCCTCCTCGTAGGACTGCTCCTGGGCCTGGCCAAGGTGGCCATCAGCTGGTCCAGGCAGCGGGCGGTCGAGGGGGTCATTCAGCCCGACTGCCTGCCTCACATCCGAGCCAGGGTGTTCCTGGAGATGGAGCATGCGGTGTCCATCATTATCATCATAGGCAGTCCCTCGGAATCAAGGAAGACTTGCTTCCAGTCTTTACACGAGTTCTCAGGTGACTGTACAGTCCAATACGGGAACCACAGTCTCTGTCACAGGTGGGACAGATAGTCGTTGAGGGAAAGGGTGGGTGGGACTGGTTTGCCGCACGCGCTTTCCTCTGCCTGCGCTTGATTTCTGCATGCTCTCGGCGATGAGACTTGAGGTGCTCAGTGCCCTCCTGGATGCACTTTTTCCACTTAGGGCAGTCTCTGGCCAGGGACTCCCAGGTGTCAGTGAGGATGTCGCACTTTATCAGGGAGGCTTTGAGGGTGTCCTTGTAACGTTTCCTCTGCCCACCTTTGGCTCGTTTGCCGTGAAGGAGTTCAGAGTAGAGCGCTTGCTTTGGGATCATCATCATCATAGTCCCTCTACATCGAGGAAGCCTTGCTTTCACTCTTAGCATGAGTTCTTAGGTGGCTGTATCCAATATGAGAACCACAGTCTCTGCCAGAGGTGGGACAGATAGTCGCTGAAGGAAAGGGTGGGTGGGGAGCCTGGTTTGCCGCACGCTCCTTCCTCCGCCTGCGCTTGATTTCTGCGTGCTCTTGGCGACGATACTCGTGTCTGGCATGCGGACAATGTGGCACGCCCAGTGGAGCTGATCAAGTGGTGGTCGGTGCTTCGATGTGTACGCTCGTGGCCTTCCGCGAGAGTTGGGCGCCGGAGGGACTGGAGTGCGTCATCACCCCCGACAACCAAATTGTAATGAAGTTTACTGTCAAAAGTTGAATTTGTCGGTTTTAGTGCCCCCCTCCTTTAACAAGGGAGCACTTGATTTAAGGTTTCAACTAAAGAAATAGTTGCCAGTGGCTTGAAGCAGTGCAGTGAGTGGTGACACGGTGTGTATAAGCAGGATTACTCACTCACTGGGCAATGCAAGGAGGCAGGCTGACGTGGAGAGGCGGAGCGGAGCCCGGGGCAGAGCAGAGCAGGCTGAGCCCCACACACACACCGCATGGACACGGGGGCGATGGCCCGGCCCGACCTCCGGAGGCTGTTCTCGGCGTGTGACCTGAACCGGTCGGGGCTGATCGAGTTCGAGGATTTCTGCGGCGTGTGCCGGGAGCTGAGCCTGGCCGGCCCGCAGGTTGCGCCGCTCTTCCGCAAGTTGGACGTGGACAAGGACGGCTCCATCAACTTCAACGACTTCACCGCCGGCTTCGAGGAAGTTTCCGCCATCCTGGATCTGTCGTCCATCGGCTCGGACGGGCCGCCAGCCGCCAAGAGACTGGCCTGGGAGGAGTTTGCGGAGCGCTTCGGGGATGGGGTGCAGTACCTTCGGAGGTAGACAACTCTCAGCCCTGTCCCTACACCCCTCTCATACCCTCTCCCCTTCTCCACATACCCCTCTCCCCCTTCTCCACATACCCCTCTCCCCCTTCTCATACCCTTCTCCCCCTTCTCCCCCTTCTCCACATACCCCTCTCCCCCTTCTCATACCCCTCTCCCCCTTCTCATACCCCTCTCCCCCTTCTCCACATACCCCTCTCCCCCTTCTCATACCCTCTCCCCTTCCCCACATACCCCTCTCCCCCTTCTCATACCCCTCTCCCCCTTCTCCACATACCCCTCTCCCCCTTCTCATACCCTCTCCCCTTCCCCACATACCCCTCTCCCCCTTCTCCACATACCCCTCTCCCCCTTCTCATACCCCTCTCCCCCTTCTCCACATAGCCCTCTCCCCCTTCTCATAGCCCTCTCCCCCTTCTCCACATAGCCCTCTCCCCCTTCTCCACATACCCCTCGCCCCCTTCTCATACCCCTCGCCCCCTTCTCCACATAGCCCTCGCCCCCTTCTCCACATACCCCTCTCCCCCTTCTCATACCCCTCTCCCCCTTCTCCACATACCCCTCTCCCCCTTCTCATACCCTCTCCCCTTCTCCACATACCCCTCTCCCCCTTCTCATACCCTCTCCCCTTCTCCACATACCCCTCTCCCCCTTCTCATACCCTCTCCCCTTCTCCACATACCCCTCTCCCCCTTCTCATACCCCTCTCCCCCTTCTCATACCCCTCGCCCCCTTCTCCACATACCCCTCTCCGCCTTCTCCACATACCCCTCTCCCCTTCTCCACATACCCCTCTCTCCCTTCTCATACCCCTCTCTCCCTTCTCATACCCCTCTCCCCTTCTCCACATACCCCTCTCCCCCTTCTCCACATACCCCTCTCCCCCTTCTCCACATACCCCTCGCCCCCTTCTCCACATACCCCTCGCCCCCTTCTCCACATACCCCTCGCCCCCTTCTCCACATACCCCTCGCCCCCTTCTCCACATACCCCTCGCCCCCTTCTCCACATACCCCTCGCCCCCTTCTCCACATACCACTCGCCCCCTTCTCCACATACCCCTCGCCCCCTTCTCCACATACCCCTCGCCCCCTTCTCCACATACCCCTCGCCCCCTTCTCCACATACCCCTCGCCCCCTTCTCCACATACCCCTCGCCCCCTTCTCCACATACCCCTCGCCCCCTTCTCCACATACCCCTCGCCCCCTTCTCCACATACCCCTCGCCCCCTTCTCCACATACCCCTCGCCCCCTTCTCCACATACCCCTCGCCCCCTTCTCCACATACCCCTCGCCCCCTTCTCCACATACCCCTCGCCCCCTTCTCCACATACCCCTCGCCCCCTTCTCCACATACCCCTCGCCCCCTTCTCCACATACCCCTCGCCCCCTTCTCCACATACCCCTCGCCCCCTTCTCCACATACCCCTCGCCCCCTTCTCCACATACCCCTCGCCCCCTTCTCCACATACCCCTCGCCCCCTTCTCCACATACCCCTCGCCCCCTTCTCCACATACCCCTCGCCCCCTTCTCCACATACCCCTCGCCCCCTTCTCCACATACCCCTCGCCCCCTTCTCCACATACCCCTCGCCCCCTTCTCCACATACCCCTCGCCCCCTTCTCCACATACCCCCCTCGCCCCCTTCTCCACATACCTCTCTTCCCCCCTCCCTATACCCCTCTCTTCCCCTCTCCCTCATATCCCTCTCTTCCCTTCTCCCACATATCCCTCTCTTCCCCCCTTCTCCCCACATCCCTCTCTTCCCCCCTTCTCCCCACATCCCTCTCTTCCCCCCCTTCTCCCCACATCCCTCTCTTCTCCCCCCTTCTCCCCATATCCCTCTCTCCCCCCTTCTCCCTCATAGCCCTCCCCCTTCCCCTCCCCTCTCATAGCCCTCTCCCCCTTCTACCTCTCTCTCCCTTCTCCCTCACCCCTCTCCCATAGGTCCCCTGCAGTCAGAATCAGGGGAAGTCATAACGGGGAACAAAGAAATGGCAGACCAATTGAACAAGTACTTTGGTTCGGTATTCACTAAGGAGGACACAAACAACCTTCCGGATATAAAAGGGGTCAGAGGGTCTAGTAAGAAGGAGGAACTGAGGGAAATCCTTATTAGTCGGGAAATTGTGTTGGGGAATTGATGGGATTGAAAGCCGATAAATCCCCAGGGCCTGATGGACTGCATCCCAGAGTACTTAAGGAGGTGGCCTTGGAAATAGCGGATGCATTGACAGTCATTTTCCAACATTCCATAGACTCTGGATCAGTTCCTATGGAGTGGAGGGTAGCCAATGTAACCCCACTTTTTAAAAAAGGAGGGAGAGAGAAAACACGGAATTATAGACCGGTCAGCCTGACATCAGTAGTGGGTAAAATGATGGAATCAATTATTAAGGATGTCATAGCAGCGCATTTGGAAAGAGGTGACATGATAGGTCCAAGTCAGCATAGATTTGTGAAAGGGAAATCATGCTTGATAAATCTTCTGGAATTTTTTGAGGATGTTTCCAGTAGAGTGGTCAAGGGAGAACCAGTTGATGTGGTGTATTTGGACTTTCAGAAGGCTTTCGACAAGGTCCCACACAAGGGATTAATGTGCAAAGTTAAAGCACATGGGATTGGGGGTAGTGTGCTGACGTGGATTGAGAACTGGTTGTCAGACAGGAAGCAAAGAGTAGGAGTAAATGGGTACTTTTCAGAATGGCAGGCAGTGACTAGTGGGGTACCGCAAGGTTCTGTGCTGGGGCCCCAGCTGTTTACATTGTACATTAATGATTTAGACGAGGGGATTAAATGTAGTATCTCCAAATTTGCGGATGACACTAAGTTGGGTGGCAGTGTGAGCTGCGAGGAGGATGCTATGAGGCTGCAGAGTGACTTGGATAGGTTAGGTGAGTGGGCAAATGCATGGTAGATGTAGTGTATAATGTGGATAAATGTGAGGTTATCCACTTTGGTGGTAAAAACAGAGAGACAGACTATTATCTGAATGGTGACAGATTAGGAAAAGGGGAGGTGCAACGAGACCTGGGTGTCATGGTACATCAGTCATTGAAGGTTGGCATGCAGGTACAGCAAGTGGTTAAGAAAGCAAATGGCATGTTGGCCTTCATAGCGAGGGGATTTGAGTACAGGGGCAGGGAGGTGTTACTACAGTTGTACTTGGTGAGGCCACACCTGGAGTATTATGTACAGTTTTGGTCTCCTAACTTGAGGAAGGACATTCTTGCTATTGAGGGAGTGCAGCGAAGGTTCACCAGACTGATTCCCGGGATGGCGGGACTGACGTATCAAGAAAGACTGGATCAACTGGGCTTGTATTCACTGGAGTTCAGAAGAAAGAGAGGGGATCTCATAGAAACATTTAAAATTCTGATGGGTTTAGACAGGTTAGATGCAGGAAGAATGTTCCCAATGTTGGGGAAGTCCAGAACCAGGGGTCACAGTCTAACGATAAGGGGTAAGCCATTTAAGACCGAGATGAGGAGGAATTTCTTCACCCAGAGAGTGGTGAACCTGTGGAATTCTCTACCACAGAAAGTTGTTGAGGCCAATTCACTAAATATATTCAAGCAGGAGTTAGATGTAGTCCTTACTACTCGGGGGATCAAGGGGTATGGCGAGAAAGCAGGAAGGGGGTACTGAAGTTGCATGTTCAGCCATGAACTCATTGAATGGCGGTGCAGGCTAGAAGGGCCGAATGGCCTACTTCTGCACCTATTTTCTATTTTCTTTATACTCCTTTCATAGCCCTCTCCCCCTTCTCCATATCCATCTCTCCCCTATACCTCTCTCATACCCCTCTCCCTCGTGCCCTTCTTTTCTCTCTAATGTCCCTCGGTCTCTCTCATTCCTTCCCCCCCTCTCCCATTCCTTCCCCCCCTCTCCCATTCCTCTACCCCCCTCCCCCTCTCTCTCTCTCATTCCCTCTCCCTCTCTCTCATTCCCTCCCCCTCTCTCTCTCACTCCCTCCCCCCCTCTCTCTCTCTCATTCCCTCCCCCTCTCTCACTCTCTCATTCCCTCCCCCCCTCTCTCTCTCTCTCTCTCTCATTCCCTCCCCCCCTCTCTCTCTCTCTCTCTCTCATTCCCTCCCCCCTCTCTCTCTCTCTCATTCCCTCCCCCCCCTCTCTCTCTCTCATTCCCTCCCCCCCTCTCTCTCACTCATTCCCTCCCCCCCTCTCTCTCTCTCATTCCCTCTCTCTCTCTCATTCCCTCCCCCCTCTCTCTCTCTCATTCCCTCTCCCCCTCTCTCTCTCTCATTCCCTCCCCCCCTCTCTCTCTCTCATTCCCTCCCCCCCTCTCTCTCTCTCATTCCCTCCCCCCCTCTCTCTCTCTCATTCCCTCCCCCCCTCTCTCTCTCTCATTCCCTCCCCCCCTCTCTCTCTCTCATTCCCTCCCCCCTCTCTCTCTCTCATTCCCTCCCCCCTCTCTCTCTCTCATTCCCTCCCCCCTCTCTCTCTCTCATTCCCTCCCCCCCTCTCTCTCTCATTCCCTCCCCCCCTCTCTCTCTCATTCCCTCCCCCCCTCTCTCTCTCATTCCCTCCCCCCCTCTCTCTCTCATTCCCTCCCCCCCTCTCTCTCTCATTCCCTCCCCCCCTCTCTCTCTCATTCCCTCCCCCCCTCTCTCTCTCATTCCCTCCCCCCTCTCTCTCTCATTCCCTCCCCCCTCTCTCTCTCATTCCCTCCCCCTCTCTCTCTCATTCCCTCCCCCTCTCTCTCTCATTCCCTCCCCCTCTCTCTCTCATTCCCTCCCCCTCTCTCTCTCATTCCCTCCCCCTCTCTCTCTCATTCCCTCCCCCTCTCTCTCTCATTCCCTCCCCCTCTCTCTCTCATTCCCTCCCCCTCTCTCTCTCTCATTCCCTCCCCCTCTCTCTCTCATTCCCTCCCCCTCTCTCTCTCATTCCCTCCCCCTCTCTCTCTCATTCCCTCCCCCTCTCTCTCTCATTCCCTCCCCCTCTCTCTCTCATTCCCTCCCCCTCTCTCTCTCTCATTCCCTCCCCCTCTCTCTCTCATTCCCTCCCCCTCTCTCTCTCTCATTCCCTCCCCCTCTCTCTCTCATTCCCTCCCCCTCTCTCTCTCATTCCCTCCCCCTCTCTCTCTCATTCCCTCCCCCTCTCTCTCTCATTCCCTCCCCCTCTCTCTCTCATTCCCTCCCCCTCTCTCTCTCATTCCCTCCCCCTCTCTCTCTCATTCCCTCCCCCTCTCTCTCTCATTCCCTCCCCCTCTCTCTCTCATTCCCTCCCCCTCTCTCTCTCATTCCCTCCCCCTCTCTCTCTCATTCCCTCCCCCTCTCTCTCTCATTCCCTCCCCCTCTCTCTCTCATTCCCTCCCCCTCTCTCTCTCATTCCCTCCCCCTCTCTCTCTCATTCCCTCCCCCTCTCTCTCTCATTCCCTCCCCCTCTCTCGCTCATTCCCTCCCCCTCTCTCGCTCATTCCCTCCCCCTCTCTCGCTCATTCCCTCCCCCTCTCTCGCTCATTCCCTCCCCCTCTCTCGCTCATTCCCTCCCCCTCTCTCGCTCATTCCCTCCCCCTCTCTCGCTCATTCCCTCCCCCTCTCTCGCTCATTCCCTCCCCCTCTCTCGCTCATTCCCTCCCCCCCTCTCTCTCTCGCTCATTCCCTCCCCCCCTCTCTCTCTCTCTCATTCCCTCCCCCCCTCTCTCTCTCTCTCATTCCCTCCCCCCCTCTCTCTCTCTCTCATTCCCTCCCCCCCTCTCTCTCTCTCTCATTCCCTCCCCCCCTCTCTCTCTCTCTCATTCCCTCCCCCCCTCTCTCTCTCTCTCATTCCCTCCCCCCCTCTCTCTCTCTCTCATTCCCTCCCCCCCTCTCTCTCTCTCTCATTCCCTCCCCCCCTCTCTCTCTCTCTCATTCCCTCCCCCCCTCTCTCTCTCTCTCATTCCCTCCCCCCCTCTCTCTCTCTCTCATTCCCTCCCCCCCTCTCTCTCTCTCTCTCTCATTCCCTCCCCCCCTCTCATTTCCCCCTCATACCTCTCCTCTCTTTCTCATACTCTCCTCCCTCCCTCTTTCTCTCATTACTTTCTTATTGTTACATTTTACATGGACATCTCCATCTACTTGAGGGGGAAGATTCTGTCACCCACAGCGCGTTCTGTTCTATGAATATTTAACACAGGATGAGTGTTGGGACTTGGAGAGTGTTTCCTGGTGATCTCAGTCCTGCCACGCTGGCCCTTTGGCAGATGAATGAGAACATCGACTGCCTATTGTCGCACCATGTCGGACAATAATGAACAAAAGTCAGAATTTTCTAAAACGTTATTTTTTCGTATTTGAGATCATTTTATACCGGGCCGCCTTATTTTGCAGTATAAGATCATAGAATGTCACAGCACAGGCCATTCGGCCCATTGTATATGTGCTGGTTCTTTCAAAGAAAAGGAAAAAAAAAAGAACTGGAATTTATATAGCGCCTTTCACAACCTCAAGGTGTCCCAAAGTATTTGACTACCAATGAAGTACTTTTGAACTGCAGTCACTGTTGGAATGTAGGAAAGGCGGCAACTAATTTATGCACAGCAAGATCCCACAAACAGCAATTCAATAAATGTCCAGATCATCTTTTTATCGGGTGTTGGTTGAGGGATAAATACTGGCCAGGATACCGGGGAGAACTCCTGAGCTTGGTCTTTGAAATATTGCTGTGTGATCTTTTACAGCCACGTGAGAGGGTAGAGGGGGCCTCGGTTTAACGTCTCCGACAGTGCAGCAGTCCCTCAAGTGTCAGCCTAGGTTACATGCTAAAGTCTCTCGAATGGAGATTGAACCCACAAACTACTGACTCCGAGGCAAGAGTGCTGCCACTGAGCCACGAGAAGCACCGAGGTCATCAATCTGTTGGATAGTTGTCGTTAATTATTTGTACTCTTTGATAGGTCAATTCAGGTTAATCCATTACATGATCATAAGTCACAGCCAGTGGGACTTGATGGGAAGTCCCGAGTAGACTTTACAATCACATTGTTGGACCTGGCTACAACTTTAAAGACTACATCATTAGTTAAAGGGACTCCACCATCACATCTGGGAACAGTAGCATGCAGGAAATAAGGCAGACCAAGCCGACAGGTGCAACATAGACACATACGAACAACATATCTTCAATAATACATGTCGATTCTGCCAGGTGATCACATTGTGGGTCTCCTAGGAAGATTCATTTCGAGAATTAGCTCCAGCTCTTAGGTAAAGATATTTACTCCCCTGGATAGAAAACTCAATGTTAGTAGTTTGTTTGGTTTTATGGGTGGGAATAAACATGGTGGTTAAAAATGTTCCCAATTTATTTCTGGCAGACTTCCAACTATAATTTATCAACACCCCACCCCCAACACACTCCCTTAAATCTGTGACTTAGAGTGGTTTAATCACGGTTTCAACAATAAATTAATTTTCCCACGTTTCTTGTAGAGGAATGTTGTTTCCGAGTGAGTATATTGGTACTCGCCTCTTCACCGACGCATTCTTCAATCCACTTCCGTCTTAACAAAGACAATATTCCCACTTATTAGCCATTCTGATCGCTTCCTCAAGTTGCACAATGAACGAAGCATGGACAAACCCTTGATAGCCTTGAGAGTATCAAAACATAGGAGCATATCAAAATAACGGGTAGGAACAGACCAGCTCGTCCATCAAGCCTGCCCCACACTCATGATGCCTGGAGAATCCTGACTAGATACATCCGAACCCCCCCCAGCACCCCTGCCCCCACAGCCATGTAATCTCCTGAGAGGCAGGAAAACAGGGCAGATGGAAAATTCCTCTTCGACCACGTCCAGAGATCAGATGGGTCATGCCGATGTTAATTGCTCAACCACTTGCCTTTTATGTGATGCGATCTCTGTCCCAGCCAAGAAGCAGTCCAGCTCCTTCCAAAGGCATGCGGAGAGTAATGCTGCAAACTGGAGGTACACTGTCCCAGAAAGGAGTGAGATGGGAAATACCTCTTTTTCAGCCGTGGCTCAGTGGGTAGCACTCTTGCCTGTGAGTCAGAAGGTTGCGGGTTCAAGTCCCACTCCAGACTTGAGCACATAAATCTAGGCTGACACTCCAGTGCAGTGCTGAGGGAGTGCAGTGCTGAGGGCGTGCTGCACTGTCGAAGGTGCCATCTTTTGGATGACACATTAAACCGAGGCCTCGTCTGCTCTCAGGTGGACGTAAAAGATCCCATGGCACTATTTCGAAGAAGAGCAGGGAAGTTATCCCCGGTGTCCTGGCCAATATTTATCCCTCAATCAGCATAACAAAAACAGATTAGTCATTATCACGTTGCTGTTTGTGGGAGCTTGCTGTGTGCAAATTGGCTGCCGCGTTTCCTACATTACAACAGTGACTACACTTCAAAAAGTACTTAATTGGCTGTAAAGCATTTTGGGAACATCCTGAGGTTGTGAAAGGCGCTATATAAATGCAAATCTTTCTTCCTTTCTTTCCAGCTGAGTGCGCCTCCTGTAAGGCCTGTAAAAGAAGTAGGTGTTCTTTTGTGGGCTTAAAGCAATGCCTTTCTCACACGCTGACCTCTGGTTATGCCGGCTAGGTCATCCAACAGAATCGGAGAGTTCTAGTTGACTATCTTCAAGCTGCCACTTCAAAGGATGCCATTTATTGGATGAATCAAAATGTTCCTTTCAGTAATTATGCAGATAGTTCATGCCAGCTCAGTGATCCTTATACTTTGTATATCGATAGGGGGTTCTGTAGTGAGATTCCAGTGTAGCCAGCTGGGATCAATTCAAGTGAAAATAGATGTTGAGCAGAATTTAATCTCAACTTGTATTTATATAGCACCAATAACGTAATAAAACATCCCAAAGGCGCTTTACAGGAGCACAATAAAAAAAAAAAATTGTCATCGAGCCATTTAAAGAGATATTAGGGCAGATAACAAAAAGCTTGGCAAGGTAGGTTTTAAGGAGTGCCTTAAAGGAGGTAGAGGGGTGGAGAGGTTTAGGGAGGGAATTCAAGAACTTAGGGCCTTGGCAACTGAAGGCATGGCCAATAATGGTGGAGTGATTAAAATCAGGGGTGCTCAAGAGGCCAGAATTAGAGGAGTGCAGATAACTCGGGCAGCTGGAGATTACAGAGATAGGGAGGGGCGAGGCCATGGAGGGATTTGAACACACATATGAGAATTTTATTATTGAGGTGTTGCTTAACCAGGAGCCAATGTAGGTCAGCGAGCACAGGGATGATGGGTGAATGGGACTTGGTGTAAGTTAGGACACGGGCAGCCGAGCTTTGGATTGCCTCAAGTTTACGTAAGGTAGAATTCGGGAGGGCAGTCAGGAGTGCGTTGGAATAGTCAAATCTTGAGGTAACAAAGGCATGGATGAGGGTTTCAGCAGCAGATGAACTGAGGTAAGGGCGGAGTCAGGCAATGTTACAGAGGTGGACATAGGCAGTCTTGGTGATGGCGTAGATTATGTGGTCGGAAGCTCATTTCAGGGTCAAATATGACACAAATATATCAACAACGTTCTTGTTTTTAAGAAAATATTGATTCTAATCCTTTGTGTTATTTTTTGTTAGTTAATAAACTAAATAGTGCATTGTAGAAAAGTGTGGTAAAGGCATGCAGTAACAATTACAGGATACTGCATCAAATATTTTATCAATTGGACAGTGGATGGACAAATGCCTATCTTAGATGCTTAGAACACTCGATCAACAACTTTGTCCAGAAACAGTGATTTTACTGACTCTCGTTACTGTGTACAGGTTTTAAAATATCTTCAGATACTTTGATCTACAAACTGGGATTGATAACCTCATTTAATCTATGCTGCGGCAAGCAAATGACACATACAGCTGGATAAAAATCTGTAGACGAGCAGGAATTTGCACGAAATCCCATCCCTTCACTCACTCTTTCATTGTTTCACAAAATCTATAGCTACCAAGGTCTAAGGGTAGATTTCCTTGGGTCAGCACCCAGGGTGCAACTCATATCAGATAATTGGGCGGATTCCTTTGCAGGCATGTGTGGCGATCTGCTCGATTATCCCCCTGCCCCCCCCCCCCCCCCAATAATCATTGCACTCAGTGTTCCTGGGCTCAAACCCAGCGAATCTCCCCTATAATAGACTATTATAGCCCTGTTTGACAGACTATAGAGAAAAGCAGCATCTTGTTTGAGAGACAAAAGTTATGAAGACCGATGGTTTTTAATGAGCACAACCTGCACCATGCCACGATCCACCCTCTGTAATGTCGAAGAGATGGAACTAGGTCATCATTTCTGTAAGGTGACAACTGGGGGTGGGGGTAGGGGGGGGAGTGAAATCATGAATTGCCAGTTCTCGAGCCAGGACACCATGCAAGGAACACAAGTATTGCTACACTTCAGCATTCTGTATTACTGTAAACATCTTGCCCAGCATGTCAGCAGTGAAACTTCACACACTGCTTTCTCTTGTCTGGAAGAAAGTTCCACAGACAACCTCATTATCTGGAAACCTATCTCCTAATTATAAAAGTTTAATTGGTGACTTAACCCTCACATGCTGGAACATGCAAGAAAGTTAGGAAACCTGTAATGTACCATTGACACAACAGTATCATTTTCTCAAATCTTTCCCACAATCGCCAGTGGTGTGCAACAAAAGTGAAATGTGGAGAGTGGGAATCCCCACATCGATATCTTTCCTTACACCTACTGCACATTGTGAAAGCACCTTTATATTTAAACAGTCATCATCAGCCCTGAAGGCTCTTAATCGCCTGATAACTTCATTAATATGTTGTTCTGGTATGGGAACGAATGCATTCAATTTGGTCTGACATCATTGAATATTTGGTCATATTTTGATCTTGTGAATGGCTATGAGGAAAGAGTAGGGGAGTGGGATTAATTATATAACTCTCTCAGGGAACCAGCACAGGCATGATGGACCAAATGATCTCCTTCTTGGCTGTAAGATTTTGTGAACAATATTTTGCATAGTATTGATCGGTAGGGTGTTGTATCAGAGCAGATTTTCATCTTAAATAGGATTCAGTCTTATCTTGAGTGATCGTAAGTGACCTCCAGCATATTAAGCCACCTTTTTTCTTTTCTTGAATGTGATTTTAAGAAACTGGTTAAGACGTTACCTGTATTGTTGTGACCTGTAACCCCAAAATTGCAAGACCCTGTCCCAATGTGGAATGGAGGATTGGAGAACTGGGTGCAGAAATCACCTCGGACTTCAGTTGCTGTCGTAGCGAAACTCCGGGGTCGACTGTAACTTTGGACTTTGCCAGAAAACAGGTGTTTATAGAAATAAAGAAAATAGGTGCAGGAGTAGGCCATTCGGCCCTTCTAGTTTATGGATCAACAACAACAACAACAACTTGTATTTATATAGCGCCTTTAATGTAGTGAAATGTCCCAAGGTGCTTCATAGGAATATTATGCGATTAAAAATTTGACACTGAACCGCATAAGTAGAAATTAGCGCAGGTGACCAAAAGCTTGGTCAAAGAGGTAGGTTTTAAGGAGAGTCTTGAAGGAGGAAAGGGAGGTAGAGAGATGGAGAGGTTTAGGAAGGAAGTTCCAGAGCTTAGGGCCCAGGCAACAGAAGGCATGGCCACCAACGATTGAGCGATTATAATCAGGGATGCCAAGGAGGACAGAATTAGAGGAGAGCAGATATCTTGGGCGGGGGCGAGTGGCTGGAGCAGATTACAGACATAGGGAGGGGCGAGGCCGTGGAGGGATTTGAAAAGAAGGATGAGAATTTTGAAATCGAGGTGTTGCTTGACCGGAAGCTAATGTGGGTCAGTGAGCACAGGGGTGATGGGTGAATGGGACTTGTACACCCACCGGGTTTTCCTTTCCATTGGCTTCTGTCCTTGGGCGGGGTGAATAATGGGCAGCTGATCTGTCACTACCCCCTTTCACAACCCTACCAAAATTCAAAATCTACCCGGTCGTGGCTCAGGGGACCTCCATCCTCTGACCTGCCAAGCGAAACTCTGTGCCAGTAAGGTCTCACAGTTTTGATGTGTTGTGATTGGAGATACTGTTTAAAATAAGAATATGATTCTCCATATTCTTTCATGAGTGATTCTGTAAGAGCATTTGGGTTAGTTTAAAAAAATATTGATCTAATTGCTTTTACTGAATTAAAGACTTACTAAAATATTTAATTCACTAAAGGAATGCTTCTGGAAAAAGCAATTCAATAGCTCCCGCTCGGGTATTCAACTAAATATCAGGAAATAAAAAGCTGGTATCAGTAAAGGTGTCCGTGAAGCTGTCGGATTGTCGTAAAAATCCAACTGGTTCACTAATAACCCGTGAGGGAAGGAAACCTGCCGTCCTTACCCAGTGGTGGCCTATGTGACTTAGTCGTCGTCATGTTTGGTCAGCGAGTTTCAGCTCCCATCTCCGTCTCTCTGTTCTGGACGTTGCTAACAATGACTGTATCAGCCCTTGAATGCTACACCTGCCCCTGCTCTGTTGCATTATTTAGCCAGATTCTTTGCCTGTCTCTTGATCTATTACCATCAGGTTCTCAGTAGAAACTACTTGGGACTCCTGAATATGTTCAAAGCCTGTCATTGTTAACATCGTAATTAGCCTCATGACTTCATTCTCTTCTGTTGGTTCAGGGGGCCTCATTAATCATTCTTCATGTGCAACTAATTTTCAACATAGTCTACAACATCATAACTCAAACGGATCACCCTAACTGCTCATTAAGAGTGAGGTAATGGGAGTGGAACAACAACTCACTAAATATATATATATATTTTTATTATTCATTCTCGGGATGTGGGTATCGCCGGTGAGCCGGACATTTATTGACCATCCCTAATTCCTGGTTTTGAAAACAGAGTATCTTGCTAGGCCACTTTAGAGGACAATTAAGTGTCACATATCAGCCAGACCAGGTAAGTACATTAAACCAGTTGGGTTTTGACGACAATTTGACAGCTTCCTGGTCACATTTACTGTTGCCAGATTTTTATTTCCCAAATTTTAAAAACTGAATTCAAATTCTCAATCTGCCATGGTGGGATTTGAATTCATGTTCTACTCAATTATTAGCGCAGTCCCATAACCACGACACTACCATACCCGCTATATAGTACCTTCAATAGCAAAACAGCTCGAGGCACTTCACACAGGAACAGATCAGACAACGAGCAGGAATTGGGAAACGATACAAGGAGCCCACTTAAGGTGTGGCCAAAGAGATAGAATTTGAGGAAAGAAAGACTTGCATTTATATAGCACCTTTTTCAACGTCGGATGTCCCAAAGTGCTTTGCAGCCAATGAAGTACATTTGGAGTGTAGTCACTGTTGTAATGTGGGAAACACAGCAGCCTTTTTGCGCACAGCAAGCTCTCTCGATGACCAGATAACCTGCTTTTGTTATGTTGCTTGAGGGATAAATATTGGCCAGGACACCTGGAATAACTCCCCCTCTCCTCTTCGAAATAGTGCCGTGGGATCTTTTACGTCCACCTGAGAGCAGATGGGGCCTCGCTTTAATGTCTCAACCAAAAGACGACACCTCCGACAGTGCAGCACCCCCTCAGTGCTGCACTGTAGTACCAGCCTAGATGTTTGGGCTCAAGTCTCTGGAACCCACAACCTTCTGACTCCGAGACAAGAGGGCTACCCACTGAGCCACAGCTGACCCTGAGAACCGATAAGGGCTTGAATTCCAGAATAACAGGTCCACGATACCTGATGGCTCTGTTATTGAACGGAAGAGTAAACCAGACCCATGAGGGTGGAGGGTGCGAGGTGTGACGTAGAACAGGAGGAGTTTACAGAGGTAGGGTGCAGCATGGCATGGATGGATTTATAAATGAGGATAAAATCGATTTGCTGGGAGAAAGGGAGCCAGTGGGAAATGGGTGAGTAGAACTTAGGATGCGGGAAACTCTGGATCCATTGGAATTAGTTAAGAATGAGCTAAGGAATTTGAATAGTAGGGCACTGGAAAGGCCAAGCCTGGAGGTGCTAAATGTGGAGGCCTGCTCTGGGGGTGGTGAGGGTTACCTCGGCTTGGAGCAGGAGGGGTTCTGGGACATGAAGCTCAGTACAGTAACAATGAGCCCGAGCTGATCCATGCAAGTCTTGAAAACAATGGCCGGGAATTTGCTCAGTGCAGCTTCTTCCGCCTCATTATCTTAATGCCACTAGAAGTTCGTCGGAAAAAACATTTACATACGCAAACAGGGTTTGTGGCTGAGTTACAGTGAAGTTATGGCAGCAAAGCTGGAGCAGATCCAAGAGCGTTCCTGGCTAACTACTTTTTTTTTCAAAAGCTAACCAGAGAAGATTTTTTTTTTTGTCGGCCAAATACTTGAGAATCCGAGAATTCTACTGGTACATTCTTTCAACGGTGTTGTTACAAAAAGATTGATAGTAAGAAAATAGTCATGTAGTAGTTGTGGAAATGTTCCAAATGTTTTGCAGTTTATTTTTTCAGTCCTACAAAGAGCCTGAAATCTATTGGGTGTGCAGGCCTTTGATTATGAGCAGGGTTCCGAAGTTGACTGTCACGGTCGCTGCAGATTCCACGCTCCCATTCGAGCACAGATGCGATTGGCAACCTGCTGACACAGGCCCTTGACCTCGGTGTGAATTTGTGCCCTACCAGAGATCTGCTAGTGATTCATTATTTTACTGTTGTGCTCTTTGGTAAAAGAAAAATAAAGACATGCATTTATATAATGCCTATCAATACCTCAGGCTGTCCCAAAGCGCTTTACAACCAATAAAGTACTTTTGAAGTGTAGTCAGTGCTGTAATCATAGAAATTTATAGTACGGAAGGAGGCCATTTCGACCCATCGTGTCCGTGTCGACTGAACAGAGCTATCCAGCCTAATCCCAGTTTTCAGCTCTTGGTCTGTAGCCCTGTAGGCTATGACATTTCAATGTATATCCAAGTATTTTTTAAATGTGGTGAGGGTTTGTGTCTCTACCACTCTTTCAGGCAATGAGGTCCAGACCCCCACTACCCTCTAGGTGAAGAAATTTCCCCTCCTATCTCCTCTAAACCTCCCTCCAATTACTTTAAGTCTATGCCCCCTGGTTGTTGACCCCTCTGCCAAGGGAAACAGGTCCTTCCTGTCCACTCTATCCAGGCCCCTCATAATTTTATACACCTCAATCAGGTCTCTCCTCAGCCTCCTCTGTTCCAAAGAAAACAGACCCAGCATCTCCAATCTTTCCTCATAGCCAAAATTCTCCATTCTTGTAAACTCCTCTGCACCCTTTCCAGTGCAATCACATCTTTCCTGTAATGTGGTGACCAGAACTGCACGCAGTACTCCAGCTGTGGCCTAACTAGAGTTTTTATGTAGTTTAAGCATAACCTCCTTGCTCTTGTGTTCATGTCTCAACTAATAAAAGCAAGTATTCCATATGCCTTCTTAGCCACCTTATCTACCTGTCCTATTACCTTCAGGGATCTGTGTCCTGCACTCCAAGGTCCCTTTGTTCCTCTACACTGCTCAGTGTCGTACCATTTAATGTGTATTCTCTTGCCTTGTTAGACCTCCCCAAAGGCATTACTTCACATTTATCCGGATTGAATTCCATTTATCACTGTTCCGCCCACCTGATCAGTACATTGATATCTTCCTGCAGTCCACAGCTTTCTTCTTCATTATCAACCACACGGCCAATCTTAGTGTCATCTGCAAACTTCTTAATCATACCCCCAATATTCAAGTCCAGGTCATTGATATATACCACAAAAAGCAGGGGATCCAGCACTGAGCCCTGCGGAACCCCACTGGATACAGCCTTCCAGTCACAAACACACCCATCAACCATTATCCTTTGCTTCCTGCCTACGAGCCAATTTTGAATCAAACTTGCCACTTTGCCCTGGATCCCATGGGCTATTACTTTCGTGACCAGTCTGCCATGTGGGACCTTGTCAAAAGCTTTGCTAAAATCAATACATCATACACACTGCCCAATGTAGGAAATGCGGCAGCCAATTTGTGCACAGCAAGCTCCCACAAACAGCAATGAGATAAATGACTAGATAATCTGTTTTAGGTATTAGTTGAGGGATAATTGTTGGCCAGGACAATGGGAGAACTCCCCTGCTCTTCGAATAACGTAATGGGATCTTGTAAGTCCACCAAGAGAGCAGACGGGGCATCGGTTTAATGTCTCATCCGAAAGACGGCACCTCCAACAGTGCAGCACCCCCTCAGTATTGCACCGGGAGTGTCAGCCTAGATTTTTGTGCTCTTGAACCTACAACCTTCTGACTCAGAGGCGATCGTGCTATAGCTGATACTACAATAATACATTCTTCCGACACCATATAATCCCATCAAATAACATGTGATGTGTAAGTTTGCGCACACACCTGGAATTTGAGACGGAAATATCCCAATAAAAACAAAATTTGACTTAATCACCATAAATTAGTGGCCCTGATAAAGCATTGTACATTACACACGATAAAGCAGTTCAACCTCCGGTGTCTTCCTGTGAGCAATGCCATAATAGATCTGCTCAATATTGCATATAGTGTACGCTTCCAGTAAGCGTAACGCTTACTTGCTGTCATTTTTTTTCTGTCACACTTTGTTGATTGTCAAAGTAAAAAGGCAGAAAGGGAAGGGGTATGAAACAAAGGTGAGAAAAGCATGTAGAAAACTGGAAAATAATCTGTTCCTGAATGACTGACTGACTGACTGACTGACTAGTCAGGAGAATCTTCAACTAAAGGAAAAGACAAGATGAATTAATCATTTCACTCCCCCACCGCATTATTTTTCCTCAGCAACTGAAATTAATCATATCCAAAATAAAGTCTGAAACAAAAAAAAATAAATTTTGCACCAAGGTTGTTAAAGCTAGCAATAGAACTGTATTTTGTGTCTTTTAATCCCTTCTTCAAAGTTTTTACTTGAAGGCTTCAACTTTGCTTGAAAGTTGGGTTGAAGTTGATACTCAGTTGTCACGTTCCAATGTTTAAGGAGATATTGTGATCTGACCATGTGTGGCCAATTTCCCACCATGCAGCAGTAGGATTCACTCACTGCTGTTGGTCCATTGAGAGGAATTTTGGTCAAATTTCTTCCTCGTGATTCTAATACGCACTAGAAGCGTACTTTCATTTTACCTCCGAGAAATCCAGGCAAACAATAACTATCCTTTAAAGAGAAGAGGGAGTGAAAGAGTAGAGGGAAAGTAGGAGACACAAAGGGAAAGGAAGATGTGGAGAAAGAGGAAACAAAATGAAAATAAAGACTTTCATGACCTCGGGACATCCCAGAGTGCTTTACAGTCGAGGAAGTACTTTAGAAGCGTAATCACTGTTGTAATTTAGAAGATGATAAAGGAGGCAGAGCCTGGTGGGCAGTGTGAAACCGAATGCAGCCTCTTGCAACCCACACCCCTCTCCTGGATGCCTGGCCCTCCGGGATGTTCCCAGGGGTCAGTCCCTCCCAACCTGGCGTAGGTCAAGTGCTGACCTCTGCGCAAGATCCTGAGATGTCAGCTCAGATCCCTGCCTGAACCAAAATCTCTTTTAAATACAATAATCAGTAACCGTGTGCCGACATAGATTTGACACGTACAGTGACATATGTTTGCATTCAAAACCTGGCTCCAGGCCGGGACATGGGCTAATGGTGTGAAACAAGCCAGGGTTCATATTCTCCTGGCTATCACTAGCAGCTAAGGAAATGCAACAGCTACAACTCCCAGAAAAACACTGGGCCTATAATCCCACGTTTGCCACAGTCTTAAGTATATGGAACCACTTTGGAGAATACAATGGGTATGATTATCTGCAGGTAATTTGTGCAGTACTTGAGGCACTAGGACTCCTATAGCAGCTGTCTGCAGCAGTTATTAACTTTTTTTTCTCAAAATAGCACATTTAGTTCAGTGGTAGCACTCTGAATCAGATGGTTGTGTGCTGAAAGTCCCAATCCAGGGACTTGAGTACATCAACAATAACTTGCATTTATATAGCGCCTTTAATGTAGTAAAATGTCCCAAGGCGTTTCACCAGGAGTTTTATAAGACAAAGAAAAATTTGGCATGAGTCACCTAAGAAGAAATTAGCACAGTTGACCAAAGGTCAAAGAGGTAGGTTTTAAGGAGCATCTTAAAGGAGGAAAGAGAGGTAGTGAGGCGGAGAGGTTTAGGGAGGGAGTTCCAGAGCTTGGGGCCTAGGCAGCTGAAGGCACGGCCGCCGATGGCTGAGTGATTATAATCAGGGATGCTCAAGAGGTGAGAATTAGAGGAGCGCAGACATATCTCGGGGGGTGGTGGGGGCGTTGGGGCGGGGGGGGCGGGGGCAGTTAGTGAAGCTAGAGGAGATGAAAGATAGGGAGGGGCGAGGCCATGGAGGGATTGAAAACCAGGACGAGAATTTTGAAATCGAGGTGTTGCTTAACCAAGAGCTAATGTCGATCAGCAAGCACAGGGGGTGATGGGTGAGTGGGACTTGGTGCGAGTTAGGACATGGGGTCAGTGAGCACAGGGGGTGATGGGTGAGTGGGACTTGGTGCGAGTTAGGACACGGGGCAGTGAGCACATGGGGTGATGGGTGAACGGGACTTGGTGCGAGTTAGGACATGGGGCCAGTGAGCACGGGGTGATGGGTGAACGGGACTTGGTGCGAGTTAGGGCATGGGGTCAGTGAGCACAGGGGGTGATGGGTGAGTGGGACTTGGTGCGAGTTAGGGCATGGGGTCAGTGAGCACAGGGGGTGATGGGTGAGTGGGACTTGGTGCGAGTTAGGACATGGGGCCAGTGAGCACAGGGGGTGATGGGTGAACGGGACTTGGTGCGAGTTAGGACATGGGGCCAGTGAGCACGGGGTGATGGGTGAACGGGACTCGGTGCGAGTTAGGACATGGGGTCAGTGAGCACGGGGTGATGGGTGAACGGGACTTGGTGCGAGTTAGGACATGGGGCCAGTGAGCACGGGGTGATGGGTGAGTGGGACTTGGTGCGAGTTAGGACATGGGGTCAGTGAGCACAGGGGGTGAAGGGTGAACGGGACTTGGTGCGAGTTAGGGCATGGGGTCAGCAAGCACAGGGGGTGATGGGTGAGTGGCACTTGGTGCGAGTTAGGATATGGGGCCAGTGAGCACGGGGTGATGGGTGAACGGGACTTGGTGCGAGTTAGGACATGGGGTCAGTGAGCACAGGGGGTGATGGGTGAGTGGGACTTGGTGCGAGTTAGGACATGTGGTCAGTGAGCACAGGGGGTGATGGGTGAACGGGACTTGGTGCGAGTTAGGACATGGGGTCAGTGAGCACAAGGGGTGATGGGTGAACGGGACTTGGTGCGAGTTAGGACATGGGGTCAGTGAGCACAGGGGATGATGGGTGAGTGGGACTTGGTGCGAGTTAGGACATGGGGTCAGTGAGCACAGGGGGTGATGGGTGAACGGGACTTGGTGCGAGTTAGGACATGGGGTCAGTGAGCACAGGGGGTGATGGGTGAACGGGACTTGGTGCGAGTTAGGACATGGGGCCAGTGAGCACAGGGGGTGATGGGTGAACGGGACTTGGTGCGAGTTAGGGCATGGGGCCAGCAAGCACAGGGGGTGATGGGTGAACGGGACTTGGTGCAAGTTAGGACATGGGGTCAGTGAGCACGGGGTGATGGGTGAACGGGACTTGGTGCGAGTTAGGACATGGGGTCAGTGAGCACAGGGGGTGATGGGTGAATGGGACTTGGTGCGAGTTAGGACATGGGCAACCGATTTTTGGATGACTTCAAGTTTACATCAACTCGACTGATACTTCAGTGAACTTCTGAGGGAATTCTGCATTGTCAGAGGTGTTGCCTTTTAGATGAGACATTAAACCGAGGCTTGATTTGTCTGTTCAGGTAGATGTAAAAGATCCCATGCAGTGTGTGAAGAAGCACAGGGAGTTCTCCCATTGTGCTGGCCATCATTCATCCCTCGACAAAGACAGGCAGTAACTAAATTTAAAAAAAGTAAATCCTAAGATTTGAAAGGTGCGATACAAGAAGAAAGAACTTGCATTTATGTAGACCCTTTCATGGCTGCAGGACATCCCAATGTACTTTACAGCAAAAAATGCAAGACTTGAAATCAAGATAATTAATGAGCCTCAGGATTTTAGAGTGAGCTTGGACAGAAATACTATTTTGAAGGTAATTTTACATAGAAAAAGAAGGAAAGAAATGGAGAGAAACAGACACACACAGTTTGTGTGATGGGTAGAGAGAAAGGGAGGGAGAGAAAGGGAGAGAAATTCGGGGCGTTTGGGCCTCTGGTTAGCGATCCTGGGAGCCACTTCCGACTTTACGTTCAGGCACGTCGCCGCTAACATGAAATTGCGTAGGGGTTTAGTGGTGCCGGTAACATGTAGCACCCTGCGGTAACCGGTAGCGTCCCGCTCTCTGCTGTGCCGGCGATGACGACACCATCACCGTGCGCAGCAACCCGTTTCACCCCGGAGCAAACAATCAGTAGTGCCCCCTGAAGCTGTGCTGGGCGATGGCTCGAGGCCTCTCGCGGGGTGGAATTTAAAGGCAAGGTGGGGAATTGAAAAAAAAGTGACGCTTACCCGTCGCGGCCTTCCTGTTGGATGGCGGGGTCTGTGCCGTGATCTTGCAGCCCGGCACTCCGCTTGATGCCGCGACACCCCGTTCCCTGGTGGTCCAGGTAGGGACCTGTTTCTCCCCCGCGGAGGTGGCAGCTTGGCCCTCCCCTTTAATGAAGGGGAGGGCCCTGTCTACGCGCCAGCGCTATGCCCCCCCCCCATAGGATTCCTTCCGCCCCGCTCGCACCCCACAGAGCAAGTGAAGCACGATATTTTGCGCTCCCCTTACTCTCGGGAGCAGTAACCCGAATTTAGGTCGCGGGGCGGGACTTCCGCGCCTGGCGCAGGAACTCACGCCTCGCGGGCCGCCCCAAATGGGGCGCCACGCAATTTCGCCCGCCAAGTGTTGCGTTTTCACACACTGGAAAGAGGGAAGATAAACACAGAGAAAGCTCGAAACTGAGCAACCTATAGGAGAGAGGACAGAGACTCAAAGGGACATTTCTGTGGGGAGACAGAGAGAGAAAATGGATGTGGTATTTGGAGGCAAACCCAAATTTAATCGGAATGTTTTTACTATTTTTGTGCCGACCGAATAGCTGGTGACTGCAGCAGCTGGTTGTCAAGGCAACAGATTCCGAGTTCACCAGCCCCTTTTTTAAAATTGAAGTTTGGGTTAAATTACCCGTGCAGTGCCATCTGTAAGAACAGCTGTTTCAGTATCTCACTGAAAACTTATTTCATTCTTTGCCAGTTTGAAAGGCTTTATGACACGTTGATTAAAGTTAATGGCTCAATGCTCCAAGCACGATAAAAGATCCTGCTCTCTGACTTATTGTGTGAAATCCCAGGGACACCCACTGGTCATTTAGAAAATAATGTTCAAATATATTGCCGACTTGTTTGATTTCAATTGGTTTATCCTCACATTGCCGAATTTACAAATGCTGGCTCCTGGTGCGAAGTCTCACCCACCAGGAAAAGATCATTTGAAAAGCACAGGTGTCACCCCATGATCTTACATAAGAACGTAAGAAATAGGAGCAGGAGTCGGCCATTTGGCCCCTCGAGCCTGCTCCGCCATTTAATAAGATCATGGTTGATCTGATCATGGACTCAGCTCCACTTCCCTGCCCGCTCTCCATAACCCTTTACTCCCTTATTGCTCAAAAATCTGTCTATCTCTGCCTTAAATATATTCAATGACCCAGCCTCCACAGCTCTCTGGGGAAGAGAATTCCATAGATTTACAACCCTCCTTGTCTCAGTTTTAAATGGTCGGCCCCTTATTCTGAGACTATGTCCCCTAGTTTTAGTTTCCCCTATGAGTGAAAATATCCTCTCTGCAATCACCTCGTCGAGCTCCCTCATTATCTTATATGTTTCGATAAGATCACCTCTCATTCTTCTGAACTCCAATGTGTATAGTCCCAAGCTGCTCAACCTTTCTTCATAAGTCAACCTCCTCATCTCAGGAATCAATCTCATGAACCTTCTCTGAACAGCCTCCAATGCAAGTCTATCCTTCCTTAAATATGGAGACCAAATTGCACGCAGTACTCCAGGTGTGGTCTCGCCATTCATTTTAATGGACAAACAGGATGGAGTTTCCCATTACGCATCCCCAACAGATGAAGCTCCGTCCCAGGAGTCCACGTTCAAAACCTCAACAACAACTTGCATTTATATAGCACCTTTAATATAGAAAAGAAATCATTGTGAGATGCTTCACAAAGGCGCAATCAGACGAAAATGGATACTGAGCCAAAGAAGATAGGAGGGATGACTAAAAGGTTGGTCAAAGAGGTGGGTTTTAAAGTGCTTCTTAAAGAAGGAGAGAGAGGTAGGAAGATGGAGGGGTTAATGGAGGAGATACGAGAGTGTGGGACCTAGATGGCTGAAGGCATGACTACCAGTGGTGGGGTGAAGGATGGGGGGTATACACAAAAGATCAGAATCAGAGGAACTGAGAGTTCAGGGAGTGGAGTTGTAGGGATGGAAGTAATTTAAGAGATAGGGAGGGGAGAGACCAGGGTGGGATTTACACACCAGGATTATAAATTTAAATTGGGGGAAACAAGGAACCAATGTAGGTCATCAAGGATCGGTGAGGGGGGACCTGGTGTGAGATAAGATATGGGCAAGAGTGTTTTGGATGAGGTGAAGTCTACAGAAGAAGGAGGATGGGAGCTCGATCAGGAGAGCATTGGTGTATTCAAGTCTCAATGTGACCACAGCATGGATCAGCTCATACACACAAATATATATGCAAATGAGACCTTTTAGGATGTTATTCATGGAAACAATCAGCAGTCACTTGTGGTGAATTCAAATAAGCTCAAAGTTGAAGTGGCTCAATAACAGTTTAGATCTCAGACTCGCCTCCCTGTCCTCATTTTCAATGTCGAGGAAAGGATTATTTACCTCTCCATGTGTCCATTTATAGCTCGCTAGATAGTTATATTTTTGAAACACTTTCTAACATCCTAATTTCACAAGTGTGGGATTTATCTTAGTTTTACGAACAATGACGGATAGGTAAAGACCATCTGGTCTGTCGAGCTTGTCCCACACAATTGTGATACCTTGTGTATCACGATAAACACTCTCCACCACCCCCCCCCGGAAACCATGGTACCTCCTGGGAGAGGCAAAAAAAATGTTTAAAAAAAACCTAGGCCAATTTGGGGGAGAAAAACCTCGGAAATTCCTCATTCCTCTCCGACCATCTAAACCATCAAAGTAGATCACCCTGACCCTGAATTCTTGCAGTGCCTACCTTCTGTAAAAGCTGATCTCTGCCCCAGCCAGAAACAGGTCCAGCTCTCGCTTGAAGGAATTCAGCGAATCTGCATCCACCACTATATAATATCATTTATTATAAATAAATAAATCATGGGTTGGAATCGCTTAGATCCATGGTTTGTGTTAACTTAGTTCTCAATATTCAAAACATTTCCACGTGTGCCTGTATTCTCGCTGCACCTCCACTTTCAACCTTTCGGTCCCACAAAGGCCTCATATCTCTCAGACATGCTCTGTTGATTATTACATTTTCTGGACATGCCCACTGAATATATTGCAGGTTACTTCCTTCAGACCGCATCTCAAACTGCACCAACTTTACATTCCATTTGCAAATGTGGCCCAGGTGATTTTTAAGCACTGTGCCGTTGGTGTGTGAATGATAGGGGGCAGCATACTTCCATATAGCTGTCACAACTCTTTACAAGTTCCTGCTGTAGATTTAGAATCACTGTTACATTAATTGCCTACTGTTTGGGATCTCCTGACAACATAGCTGCCCACCCACTACCTTTGCATTCTCTGGCTGTGAGTACCGTTGGTAGGAATGTTTCAACCTACTCTGGCGTAACAACGCCCTTTTTGTACTTGGAGCATTTATAAAGATCAGAAACTATGACTAGCCAGAGGAGTTTTCAGGTGTATTGACTTACAGCAAGTCTCACAGGTCTTTGGTAATTCGATTTGCTTTGCTGTTGTGATGGGTGTAACTGTACTTTCCAGTGTGGTTATATAAAATTGCACAAGCACATACTTTATTGCAATAGCTTGAAAAATACACTTCAGAAAGAGCAAGTATTTGTCCATACTCTATAGTATGTCTGTTCTGTACTCAGATCTGAACTTATGGATCACACCATAAAGTCGACTATTCAAATTGAAATCATGTAGGTGTCAGCTCTGGCTCAATGGTAGCACTCTTGCCTCGGAGTCGGAAGGCTGTGGGTTCAAGCCTCATTACAGAAACGTGAGTGTGTAATCTAGACTGACAATGCATTGTGGCAGGGGCTAACTTTGTAATGATTTTAATCCGAGGCTCTGTCTGCCCTCTCAGGTGAATGTAAAAGGTCCTATGCCACCATTCGAAGAGCAGAGGAATTCCCTCTGGTATCCTGACCAAAATTTATCCCTCAACCAATATCACTAAAACAGATTATCTGGTCACTTATTGCAATACTGCTTGTGGGAGCTTGCTGTGCGCAAATTAGCTGCTGTGCTTTCCTACAGTGACTACACTTCAAAAGTACTTCATTGGCTGTAAAGCGCTTTGGGATGTCCTAAGGTTGAGAAAGGCGCTATATAAATGCAAGTTCTTCTTTCTATGTTGTTTTATTTAAATTGTTTAATTTTAATTACAAGATAATTCAAAGCAAAGAATGACTGTGCTTTAATAAAACTGTACTAGCTCTGTTATGGAGAACACTTTAGTTTATCCATAATTTTCAAATATATATTAAGTCAACTGCAGATGTGGAGTTTTGACATTATTTTTACTGATGATGCAACAGAAACATGTGATTCAATTAGAATTTATAGCTCCTTAACCCTTCCTGTTCCTGTGACTTAACTTGTTGTTTGAATTGGTGAGTAAAGTTTTTTATAGCATTAACCGAATTGAAAAGAAATCTTGGCTGAATAAGTATCTTCCAAGACGATGTAGCTAGTTAGTGAATGAATGTGATATCAAGTTTACGATAACGATGACATTAATGCAATGCCTCGTGTACATACTGACAGATAAACTGAAGGAGAGTTTGAACTGCAGCAGAGGTAACAGATAGACCCAGCGAGGAAATGCAAAAGACCAATTAAATATTTAAATACTTTCATTGCGACAATACAAATGATTTCCAATATGAGTCAGTTCAAGCTATTCCAACACATCTTGCAACACATAACTGCCCACAAATATTGGGTATTACCAGTTTGAGGAGCCCTATTTCCCCATATGTGGTCTGTGCCAAGAAATCTTGGATTACCAAACAATGGAATCCATTTTCCCCACTCTACAAGATCCCCATTGCACTCTGACCAAGAATGAAAATGCTAACAGCCTCCTGTTCCTGTGTGTTCTTGATGGGCTCGAGACAATGCAGCTCCAGGGATAGATGCTGTTTATCCGAGAGCACTAAGAGACTGGGGAGAAGATTGGTGAAGCATTGATGGTCATTATGAGGGAGCCGATGAACTCTGGGAAGTACATTGGGTATCAGACTAATATGGTGTCTATTTTTAAAAAGGGCACCAAAGCAGACACATGCCACTGTAGACCCATTAGTCTTGGTATAGTGCTGAAGATCTGTGCACTGCAGCTAATTGCAACCCTAGCTATGTTGTTCCAGTACAGGTATGATACTGGCATTTATCCAACAATATAGAAGATCGCCCAGGCATGACCTCGCCACAAATCAGGATAAATCTAATCTGGTCAATTACCCCCGCCCCCCCTATCAGCCTCCTTCCAGTCATCAGTAAAATGATGGAAAAAGCCATCAACCAACACCTATTCTTCACCACCTCTCAGGGCCAGTGAGGATGGGCAGTAAATGCTCGTATCCTGAGCATAAGTACATTTTTAAAAAGCACTGTGTAAAAAGGAATTGATTATCAGGAGATAAATTGATTATTATCTGTACAATAGTAACCTCGTAAACAACAGTCAACATGGGGGAAGGTAATATAACTTGTTGTTGAAGATGCTGCCTAACCAAACTACTTGACACTTTCGAAGTGGACAATGAGCGTCCTATGACATGGTCCACTTGGGATGTCACTTTTTCTAAAAGATCCGGTTTCCAAAAAGCATTTGACAAGTTCCACACTTAGTTAAGCTCAAGGTAATAATTCAGGGTAATTGTTGGGAATGGATAAGAGATTATCTGAAGAGTAGAACCAGCAGGTTAACATAGTAAGAGTGACGGTAAGGGGAGTGTCAAATGGAGTACCCCAGGGATTAGTGTTGGTCCACTGTTCTTTCTCATTTACATCAAGAACTTGGATTCAGAAACTCAACACAAATTGGTCAAATTTATAGATGATACCAAACTAGGAGGAGCAGTTGCTTCTGAGGAGGTAGTTCAGGAAATACAACGTGGGTTGGCCAAAATATGTAATGGTGGTGGGGCGGTAAGTTAGCTCCCAGGAATAGTTTGTGCCTCAGTCATCAAAATTGGGCAGCTGGGTCCTGAGTCAGCGGGCGCAGTGCTAAGAGAGGTGTTGTACACCTCTCTTGGGCGTTACCATGGGAAACTCCCGAGCTAAAGAGCTGGGCCGGGAACGCTCCGAGAGACGCCTGGGAGCAGGAAAAAAATACACACAAACATTGCCCACGCCACCACAACATAAATCGCAAAAAAAATTAAAAGAAAAAACAATCACACTTGCCTCAGGAGTCCATTACTCACCTCTCTGGAGTTGGTATAGGTTGGACCGCCCGATTTCCCAGGCGTTCACTGCGGGGCGTGCTGCGGGGCGTACGGATCGGGCGGGAGTCGCAACCAGGGGCGTTGCATACCAGCACAGCTCTTCCATGCGGTATTGCACCGCTGTGCTGCGAAAACCCCCCGTGGGGTGCTGGGGGCTGAACACCCGCCCAGAAGACCTTTCTGCCGCCATTGCCGCCGCTCCGGGGCAAAAAACAAAGTGCAAAAGACCCGGAAAATCCGCCCATAGAAAGAAGAAATGGGCAATATGCATACTCCATGAAGAGTGTTTGAAGTAGCTACGGGTGAAGTTGAATGAGATCTTGGGGTCATAGACTTGATGCTCAAAGTGTCAGCTGTGGCTCAGTGGGTAGCACACTCGCCTCTGAGTCAGAAGGTTGTGGGTTCAAATCCCAGTCCAGGGACTGGAGCATATAAATCCAGGCTGACACTCCAGTGCAGTGCTGAGGGAGTGCTGCATTGGTGGACCATCTTTCAGATGAGACATTAAACCGAGGCACTGTCTGCTCTCTTGGGTGGGTGTAAAAGATCCCATGGCACAATTTCGAAGAAGAGAAGGGGAGCTATCTGCAGTGTCCTGGACAATATTTATCCCTCAATCAGCATAACAAAACATGATCTGGTCATTATTACATTGCTGTATGTGGGAGCTTGCTGTGCGCAAATTGGCTGTTGCTTTTCCCACATTACAACAGTGATTACACTTCAAAAGTACTTCATTGGCTGTAAAGCGCTTTGAGAAGCCTGGTGGTTGTGAAAGGTGCTATAAAAATGCAAGTCTTTTTCTTTTAACTTGCCCAAACACTGCAGAACAGCAATCAACAAAACACATTGAATGCTGAACTATATAGCTAAAACAGTAGGGTACAAATCAGAGGACAGATTGCTCAAACTGTATAGTGCTCTGGTCAGATCACACTTTGAGTATCATTTAAAGTTCTGAGCATTGAGACAGCGGGAAGATAAATCAACTACAGAGGACAGTTTGGAGAAAAACCACCATGCTGATCTCTCGTGTCACAGGTATGAGAAAAACTGGATAAACTTGGGGTTTTCAGCCTTAAAAGGTGGCTGGGTGGTGACCTTATAAAGGTATAAAGATATTAAATGGCATGGAAAAGTTAAAGGAAAATTACTTCAAACTAAAACATGAAGTAGGATAAGGTCATAGGTCAGATTAGTAAAAGGCACATTTAGGAATGGGAATTCTTCTTTACACAAAGAGTGGAATGGACTTTCCTGTAGAACTGCTCTGGCAAGAACCCTGGAGTTATTGAAGAAACCATTGGAGAGGCTTTTCTGGATGGATGAACAAAGATGAGCCAAATGCACTTCCTCTTGCATTTTTGTTTTGTGTGATCTGTGTGTGAGTGACTAGGGTCAGCTCTCCATTCCGATTTTCTCTTTTTGGCTGTGTCGGATAGAAAGAACTCTGAGCCTAGGAAGTCTGAGTCACAATCTTAAACTCCAACTTGTTCAAAACTCCACTGCGTCTATCCTATCTTCCACTAAATCTCGTTTCCCCATCACCCTAGTCCTCGTGGATTTACATTAGCTCCCAGACCCCATCGCCTCAAGATTAAAATTATTTTTCAAAAAATTCCTAGAATGTGGATGTCGCTGGTAAGGCCGCCATTTATTGCCCATCACTAATTGCCCTTGAGAAGGTGGTGGTGAGCCACCTTCATGAACCACTGCAGTCCGTGTGGTGAAGGTGCTCCCACAGTGCTGTTAGAGAGGGACTTCTCCAGCCTCCTTAAAAAGATAGTCTTGTTACTAAATCGGTCAAATCAAATATCCGATTGCAATCAATGTCCAACAGTGGGTAAAGGGTTTCTTCTTTTTCATTTGCAGATTTAATGGTCGTGATTTGTGAGTCTGAACAAGTAGAAAATACTTAAAAGGAACAAGCATGTTTGTGAATTAGATTTAATGTATAAAGTGATTATCTTCAGTTACTTCATCAATGACCCTCCCTCTGTTCGAAGATCAGGAGTGGGGCTGTTCGTTGACGACTATACAGTGTTCAGCTCCATTCACAACTCCTCCAATAAGGAGGCAGCTCATGCCATCCTAAAGCAGGACCTGGACAACATTCAGTCTCGGGCTGACAAGTAGCAGGTTACATTTGCCAATGACCATCCCCAGCAAAACAAAAAAAAAGCCCAAACGCTTCCTCCTGAATTTCAAGGGAACCAACGTTACCACATGCCCCACCGTTAACCATCTTGAGGGCCATCCTTGACCAGATATATTGGTGGACCAACCATTTCATGACTACAAGCGCAAGACAGAGGCTGGGTGGCTCACCTCCTGACCCCTGAAAGCTTCTCCATCCTCACCATGGCACATCAGGAGTGTTGTGGAAAGCTCATCACCTGCCGGGATGGCTGCAGCTACAACAATACTGTAGAAGCTTGACAGCATCGAGGACAAAACAATCTGCCTGTTTGCCACTCCTGCCAATGGACTCAATATCATAAGAACATAAGATATAGGAGCAGGTGTCGGCTATTTGGCCCCTCGAGCCTGCTCCACCATTTAATAAGATCATGGCTGATCTGATCATAGACTCCCCTCCACTTCACCGCCCACTCCCCATAACCCTTTACTCCCTTATCTCTCAAAAATCTGTCTCGCTCCGCCTTAAATATATTCAATGACCCAGCCTCCGTAGCTCTCTGGGGCAGAGAATTCCACAGATTCACAACCCTCTGAGAGAAGAAATTCCTCCTAATCTCAGTTTTAAATGGGTGGCCCCTTATTCTGAGACTATGTCCACTAGTTTTAGTTTCCCCTATGAGTGGAAATATCCTCTCTGCATCCACCTTGTCGAGCCCCCTCATTATCTTATATGTTTCGGTAAGATCACACCTCATTCTTCTGAACTCCATTGAGTATAGGTCCAATCTACTCAACCTATCTTCATAAGTCAAGCCCCTCATATCCGGAATCAACCTCGTGAACCTTCTCTGAACAGCCTCCAATGCAAGTATTTCTTCCTTAAATACGGAGACCAAAACTGCACGTTGTACGCTGGCTGCATGCATTAGAACACGCAATTAATTTTGTGTGCAACCAGATTGTAAAAGTTGAAGCTGAACCTTGAAAAGCTCCTTGTCAGCTGTGGCTCAGAGCATTCTCGCCTCTGGGTCACAAGGTTCTGCGTTCAAGTCCCACTCCAGGGACTTGACCACAAAAATATCTAGGCTGACACTCCAGTGCAGCGCTAAGGGAGCACTGCAATGTCGGAGGTGCCATCTTTTGGATGAGATGTTAAACCAATTCCCTGTCTGCTCTCTCAAGTGGACGTAAAAGATCCCATGGCACTATTCCGAAGAAGAGCAGGGGAGTTATCCCTGGTGTCCTGACCAATATTTATCCCTCAATCAACATAACAAAAACAGATTATCTGGTCATTATCACATTGCTGTTTGTGGGAGCTTGCTGTGCACAAATTGGCTACCGTGTTTCCCACATTACAACAGCGACTGCACTTCAAAAGTACTTAATTGGCTGTAAAGCGCTTTGAGATGTACGGTGGTCGTGAAAGGCGCTATATAAATGCAAATCTTTCTTTTGAAGATGCATTTAAATAATCATGACAATGATCTCCTGGGCATTTCTTTTTTCTTTGAAAGCAGATAAGCAGTGTGAGGGAATGAGGAGCAAGCAGGCGAGTGAGATTAGATTAAGTGGTTCAGTTAATGAAAGACTTGTGCAGACTTGATGGGCTAAATGGCCTTTTTTCTTGCTGCAACCTTCTAAGAATCTAGGAGAGGCCAAAATGAATTCTGAGATGAATGAGCCAAACACTGCAGGTTGGTGAGTGCCTGACCTGTCATCGAAAGATTGAGTGATGAGGAAAGATCGGAGAAATTGGGGTTCCTGAAAAGAGGTGACTTGAGAGGGGACCTTACCGAAGATATTAAAAAGGATACACAAGGTTAATTTTGAATGATAGGGGAGTCGAGGGTTATGGGGAGCGGGCAGGGAAGTGGAGCTGAGTCCATGATCAGATCAGCCATGATCTTATTGAATGGCGGAGCAGGCTCGAGGGGCCAAATGGCCGACTCCTCCTAATTCTTTATGTTCTTATGAGCGGGAGCACTATTTCAAGGTTAGCCAAGATACTGCAACAAGATGGAAGAGGTTAAAACTAGTTGACAGGACAATTTAGGACAGATGTTACGAGCTTCATTGCAAACCGCGATCAGCACCTGGTATGGTCCTCAGTAGGCGGAGGCAGGTAACTTGATCGGGGAGAGGAATGTTAGTTTATTTTTTATTCTGGATAGATTCGCTGAGATGAGTGGAATGGCCTCCCTCATCTGTATCAATCTTGTAAACAAAGAGATAGTGTCTGTCACATTTATCTTATATCCCTTCCAGTCACATTCTGCTTTCAGAATAGTGGAGCTACTTTTTGTTCTGAATTGTTTGAGTGCTAATCTTGTATCTAATTTAAATCGGGTTATCATGTTAACTTAATAGCAGTTATCAAAATCTGGAGGGACGCCAGTCTTTCAATTTCAATGAAATTGCAGAAGTTTATCTGGATGCCAGATGCAGTACCAGGAATTCACATGCAACAAACTTGCTCTGTTCCGGAAGTAAGAGCAAGTTACAGTGGTCTGTAAAGAATGGAACGATTTTAATGAACGGTGATGCGCCTGGTTGATTGTAGAGGGATCTCACTGGATTCTGCCCAAAAACCATGCAGTCTGCTCTCCTCTGTCTGTTGACCATGATATGTATCAGATCTTAACTGGCTAGAAAAAGCAAACAAATGTATACCGTTTGCAATCTGTCACTGATTACAACTATTATAAAAAATGTCTTGTGCAACACTTACTGCAACTTTTAATTTTAATAACTCCATCATTACATGTGTTTACATTTTCCCAGCCAATCAAGAAGCACGCAGCAAGGGTGTATTCCCAATAGTTCCACCACTTGTGTATTTCCTTTATGGACTAAGGACATAGCCTGGGAGTGTTTACGATTAACACAAGGTTTTGTGGTGCTGCACCTAGTATAAGGGATAGTGACTAAGATAAATTCTTGACTGTACTTGTTTGAATGGACTGAGGGGAGAAAAACAGCAATTCAGAACAATAGGGCAAGTAAAACTTGGAATAAAACAGGTACCAAACAGAATGCAAATGTAAGGCAACTGTGAAATCAGACTGAATTCAACATGATATAAAAACAGTTCTCGACATTGTTTTGTATTTAACCTGTCAAAGCTTTGCAAAGCAGCAGATAAGACACCAAACAATAATATTGACAGGGGCAGAGCCCATGGGGTTAAAGGGACAGTGGATATAAAATTGACTAAAGGACAAAAAGCTGACAGTAGTGGTGAAGGGTTGTTTTTCAGACTGGAGGGAGGTATACAGTGGTACTCCCCAGGGGTCGGTGCTAGGATCACTGTTCCTTTTGATGCATATTAGTGACCTGGACCGGGTCATAATTTCAAAGTTTGCAGATGGCATGAAACTCTGAAATGTAGAAGAATGGTAACAGACTTCAGGAGGGCATAGACAGACTCAGCAGAAATGAGCAGACACATGGCGGATGAAATTTAATGCAGAAATTGTGAAGTGATGCATTTTGGTAAGAAGAATGGGGAGAGGCAATATGAACTAAATGGTACAATTCTATAGGGGGTGCATGAACAGAAAGAACTGGGGGTGTATGTATACAAATCTTTGTAGGTGGCAGGAAAAGTTGAGAAGGTTATTAAAGCATATGGGATCTTTGGCTTTATTAATAGAGGAATAGAGTACAAAACCAAGGAAGTTATGTTAAACTATAAAGCACGGGAGTCTCGTCTTCAGTTCTTAGCCTATTTAAAACTGAAATGAACAGGAATTTCTTCTCAGAGTTGTAAATCTATGAAATTTGCTGCCTCACAGAGCTGTGGAGGCTGGGTCATTGAATAAATTTAAGACAGAGATAGACAGTTTCTTAACCAACAAGGGAATAAGGGGTTATGGGGAGTGGGCAGGGAAGTGGACCTGAGTCCATGATCGGATCAGCCATGATGGTATTAAATACAGGAGCAGGCTCGAGGGGCCGTATGGCCTACTCCTGCTCCTATTTCTTATGTTCTTATGTTCTTATTAGCACCACAGTTTAGGAAGGATGCCAAGGCCTTTGAGAGGGTGCAAAAGAGATTTACTAGAATGGTACCAGGGATGGGGGGGTCGCTGGTGGTGTGGCTTTCAGTTAAGTGGAGAGATTGGAGAAGATGGGTTTGTTCTCCTTGGATCAGGGAAGGTTAAGAGAAGATTTGATCGAGATGTTTAACATCATGAACCGTTAAGATAGAGTAACTAAGGAGAAACTGTTTCCAACGGCAGAAGAGTTGGTAACCAGAGAACACAGATTTATGGCGAATGGCAAAAGAACCAGAGGTGATGTGAGGAAACATTTTTTTATACAGCGAGTTGTGTTCTGGAACACACTGCTTGAAAGGGTGTGGCGAAAGATTCAATAATAACATTCAAACGAGAATTGGTTAAATACTTGAAGGGATAACATTTACAGGGCTATGGGGAAAGAGCAGGAGAGTTTTGCCAAAGCTCTATCAAAGAGGCTCTATCACAGGCACGAGAGGCCAAATCATTATATGATTCTAAGTGGCTGAATGCAGGGTCCGGTGTTGATGAGGTAAGAAATTGCACATTTACATGGAGTACAAGAGGTTACAGCCCGTGGTTAGTTATATGAGGGAGGTGCTCCTCAAACTTTGGTTGCACTTAATCCCACGCTCCTGATTATTGACCACCTGGTGGAGGTGGGCAAGTCACAGGACCTACTACATCGTGGGGGGTGTGTGTGGGGGTCTTGCCCACAACTAGGCCCCACACACCACTGAAGCACCCCTCCCCCATTGCCTAGCCTGGGATAGCTGGAGCTACCTGGCCGAAGACTTCAATAACACAGGACCTGCTTGTGGTTCTGCTTCTGGGCCTGGCCAAGGCGTTGATTGGCCGGTTCAGGATGGGCGTCGCACACTGGTTCCCTACCTCTCTCCCGTGTTATTGCCATGGTGGCCTTGGAGATGGAGCATGTGGTGTCAGCTGTGGCTCAGTGGGCAGCACTCTCGCCTCTGAGTCACAATGTTGTGGGTTCAAGTCCCACTCCAGGAACTTAAGCAGATAAATCTAGGCTGACACTGCAGTGTAGTGCTGAGGGAGTGCTGCACTGTTGGAGGTGCCATCTTTTGGATGAGACGTTAAACCAAGGCCCCGTCTGCTCTCTCAGGTGGATGTTAAAGATCCCATGGCACTATTTTGGAGAAGAGCAGGGGAGTTATCCCAGTGTCCTGGCCAATATTTATCCCACCATCAACATAACAAAAACAGATTATCTGGTCATTATCACATTGCTGTGTGTGGGAGCTTGCTGTGCGCGAATTGGCTGCTGCATTCCCACATTACAACAGTGACTACACTCCAAAAGTACTTCATTGGCTGTCGAGTGCTTTAAGATGTCGGGTGGTCGTGAAAGGCGCTATATAAATGCAAGTCTTCATTTTTCTGTGATTGATGGGCATTGTAGGAAATAATCAACAATGCTGTTGGAAAGTTTGCCTTTATGGCTAGAGGGCGAGAATATAAAGGGGAGGAGGTTTTGTTGCAGCTACACACAGCCCTGGTTAGACCACATCTGGAGCACTGTGTACAGTTCTCGGCACTGCTCCTTAGAAAGGATATATTGGTCTGAGAAGGAGCAGCGTAGATTCACCAGAATGTTACCAGGGCTCCAAGAGTTAGATTATGAGCAGAGATTATATAAACTCGGAATACCGAAGGTTAAGAGGCGATCTGATTGAGGTGTTTAGGATTTTGAAAGGAATTGGTCGGGTAGATAGCGAGAAACATTTTTTGCTGGTCGGGGAGTCGAGGACAAAGGGACAGAACCTTAAACTCAGAGCCAGGCCATTCAGGAGAGAAGTTGGGAAACACTTCTTCACACAAAGGATGGTAGAAGTCTGGAACTCTCTCCCATAAAAAGCTGTAGATTCTCAATTAATAATTTTTAATCTGGGATCGATAGATTTTATCTAGCCAAGGGTATTAAGGAATATGGAGCCAAGGCAGATGGAGTGAGTTACAACACAGATCAGCCATGATCTCATGGAGTGGTGGAACAGGCTCCAAGGGCTAAATGGCCTCCTCCTGTTCCGATGTTCCTAATGAAGTGTTCAATAAGAGACACACGATAAGAATTGTTATGGTTTTTTTTTGTTAGAATGAGACTCTTGCTTTCTTAAGTTTATTTAAGTTTGATTGGATGTTTGTTTATATTAGTGGTCCCGATTCCTATTGGGTAACGATGGAAGGCAACTCCGTCTTTTGGATGAGACGTTAAACCGAGGCCCCGTCTGCTCTCTCAGGTGGATGTAAAAGATCCCATGGCACTATTTCGAAGAGCAGGGGAGTTATCCCTGGTGCCCTGGCCAATATTTATCACTCAATCAACATCGCTAAAACAGATTATCTGGTTATTCTTACGTTGCTGTTCGTGGGACCTTGCTGTGCACAAATTGGCTGTCTTGTTTCCTGCATTACAACAGTGACTACACTCCAAAAGTACTTCATTGGCTGTAAAGCGCTTTGAGACAGCTAGTGGTCATGAAAGATGCTATATAAATCCAAGTCTTTTTCTTTATTACAATAATGACTACGCTTCAAAAAGTACTTCATTGGCTTATAAAGTGCTTTGGGAGGTCCTGAGCTTGTGAAAGGCGCTATATAAATGCAAGGCTTTCTTTCCCAGTGCCACCACTACTGGTCCAATGAATAGTCCCATAGTTTTGGCCAAGACAACTTTCACTGTGGCTTGGGTGTAAAGAAACATTTTTAACATTGATCTTCCTGAGTTAACCAGATAGAAATCTTTATGAAGGAGACAGTTTGCGAGGGGCACACGTGTGTGTGCACCTTCCTAATCTCTGCACCACTGACCACTGTTCAAAACGAGCTGGGAACATCTCGGCGATTACTGATACAAGGAATATTTAACCCTTTAGCTTCTCATCGTGTCCTTTGCCCTGTCTGAACGGCATTAAAAGACTCGAGAGAGAGAGAGGTGAGCAGGCGCTAGCAGCAGCCGTGCTGCACTGAATACATGAAACATTTCAGGAGCCAGAAAGGGGCGTGGATTGTGCAACAGATATTCCAGGCGACATGACTGAGCGGAGGGTGGCGGGGCAGCTTTCACCCCGAGCCTGGCCTGCGGCTCCCCTGCCCTTGCAGCGTGAATATTCAGGCGGTGCGGGCGGGCGGGGAGCGGCGCTGTCTGTCAACTCGCTTGCCCAGTCAGAGCGGCGCAGTCGGAGAGCGAGCGGAGCCGGTGCGGCTTGGAACTGTGGTCTTCCTGAACCTGGTCCCGCAACTTGGGAACTTTTCCCCGCAACTTGGGAACTTTTCCCTAGCATTTGGGAACTTTTCCCCGCAACTTGGGAACTTTGTCCTGGAGTTTGTGAACTATTGTCCCGGATTTTGGGAACTTTTGTCTCAGCCCGAGTTTAATCCGGGTTTGGACCCACTGTGAGATCCGGATCTGCCCGCTGGTTGGTTGATGGAGCTGGGGCTGTTCCCTGTTACACTGGGAACCCTTTGAGTGCTCGGGGACCGGGCATGAGTTGGAGGGAATCGATGTTTCACTCGGTTTGAGCCAGCTATTAACCCTTGTTTCACCCCTCCCTCCCCAACAGCCGGGACGAACTGGTCGACTTCCACCAGCAGATGCGTGCGGTTTCTGACTATGGCTTACACCGGCAGTACGAGCAGTTGGTGAACGGGCTGATCAAAGACAGCAAGGTGCAGAGCATGGAGACCGAGAATCTGGAACTGGCACTGAAAAGGTAAGGGACTGTGTGTGTTCACTGTTGTTCCATCAATTCGTGGAGTAATTCAGTTTGTGGGAAACGTTCCCATTTTGTACAGTACACGGAATGTGGCTCAGAGCAGTTTGTAATATTGAAGGGTGTGAACAAGTGTGGTTTCATCTGGCCCGAAAATAAAGCATTGTGTTAAGAGGCGCTGTGATTTATTTCAATGTGATTTTAAGTCTTTTGTGTTTGTACTTTGTGACTACACTTCAAAAGGCTCTAAAGCCCTTTGAGACGTTTGGTGGTTGTGAAAGGCGCTATAGAAATGCAAGTCTTTCTTTGCCCAACTTCCCACACCCCCAACACTTGTTTACATAAATTATCATGATTGTGCCTCTTTTCAGCTTTTCAGTTTGATCCAACACTCAGCTTCTACATATTGCTGTGCCTCTCTTATCTGTCCAAAATAAAAGCCCCTCTGACCTGTTCAATGCACTGAGCCAGTTTTTGTATGCCACTAAATTGCATCACGATGATTAATTGAGCCATCTCAACAACAGCTTGCATTCACACACTGCCCTTGACACAGTAAAACGCCCCAATGCACTGCACAGGAACATTATCAGACAACGGTTCCCAGGCCTATTATGGCCTGATGCTATCCATCATCATAGGCGGTTCCTCGTATCGAGGATGACTTGCTTCCACGCCAAAACGGGATGAGTTCACAGGTGTTTCAATGAAGGACCTAATAGTCCAGATCCCGAACTATATGTTGAAGGGTGGAAGATGCCAGTGCGTCGATTTTTTTAACGTGTGGTGGCCGTTGCACACCAGCCACCGCAGTTGGAGGCTGGTTGGGAAAGTGGGGAACGGATTTGGAAAGTGGGTATGGATCCCAATGGGCCTGAAAGAGAGCTGAAAGCGTAGATTACTATAGAATGCTGGATAGTACAACACCAGGGTCAGTTTGGTTTGCTTGATGTAAAAGAGCCTTCTAGTTATATTTGTATAATCTACTATAAATGCCTCCAAACCATCAGTAACCTATGGTACATTCTGGTTTGGAAATATCTCTAGTCCTTCTTCAATAGTTGTTGAGGCCAATTCACTAAATATATTCAAAAAGAGTTAGATTTAGTCCTTACTACTAGGGGGATCAAGGGGTATGGCGAGAAAGCAGGAATGGGGTACTGAAGTTGCATGTTCAGCCATGAACTCATTGAATGGCGGTGCAGGCTAGAAGGGCCGAATGGCCTACTCCTGCACCTATTTTCTGTGTTTCGATGGTTCTATGTAATAGTTTACTGCACAGCACCCCAGTGATTGTTAAAGCAACTCTGGTACATTTGCACTCAGCCTGCCATCATCAAAGCACAACCCCAGGCTTCAAACAGCTTTCTCTTTAATGCCTTCCCTGGTTTACAAATATGGGGATGGATTTACATGTAAATCTGTATGAAATTAAAATATGAATTCTCATCTCTGTACAGGCCTGTTTCTTCACATCTCTGATCTCTAGAGATGTGAGGAAATGAATGAACACTGGTACTTGATGCAATTTAAATCAGACCAAATCTATCTTTAATGTAACTTTCATGTGTCGAAGAAACATAGCTACTGCCGGGCAAATTATCTTGATCTTGCTTGAGTGAGACACTCTTCATTAATGTAGTAGGGGCTTACAAGGACTTTGTGGAAATATAGTTTAGAATTGGACTAAAGGTTATAAGGGTAAATATCAGTTGTAAAACTATTCCCAGGACGTATTATGTTTTCCGTCCTGTTAAAAACATAGGAATATCATTTGTAGAATCATACACTGCAAAGTTGCATTGTGGAGATCGGGTGCATCCAGGATTTTGTGCTCACAGGTCACTTGTGTGTATCATGTGGCTGTGGGCCACACGTAAAATATAAATTAGTGCTGTCATATATTTGTGTATATTTTAAGCTGCGGGTGTGAATTAATCTTGATGTTCTGATTGAAGATTTATGCACTGGTAATGCAACAGTCATTTTCAAACCTCCAGGCCCACAACATTCAAATTACCATTTAAAAAAATTAATTCACGAGATGTGGATATCACTGGCAAGGCCGGCATTTATTATCCATCCCTAATTGCCCTCAAGAAACCCCCTTCTTGAATACAACTGAGTGGCTTGTTAGGTCACCTGAGAGAGCAGTTAAGAGACAACCACATGTGGGTCTGGCCAGACTTCCTTCCCTAAAGGACGTAAAGGACGTGAGTGAACCAGATGGGTTTTTACAACAATCCTGTAGTTTTACAGTCGCTTTTTATTCCAGATTTTTATTGAATTATTTTGAATTTAAATTCCCCAGCTGCCATGGTAGGACTTGAACTCGTGTCTCTGGATCATTAATCTAGGCCTCTGGATTACGAGTCCAGTGACATAACCACTATGCTAATTGTTGTACATCTTCAGTTCTAATATTAGCAGATAGAAACATAGAAACATAGAAGATAGGTGCAGGAGTAGGCCATTCGGCCCTTCGAGCCTGCACCACCATTCAATATGATCATGGCTGATCATTCCCTCAGTACCCCTTTCCTGCTTTCTCTCCATACCCCTTGATCCCTTTAGTCGTAAGGGCCACATCTAACTCCCTCTTGAATATATACAATGAACTGACCTCAACAGCTCTCTGTGGTAGGGAATTCCACAGGTTAACAACTTTGAGTGAAGAAGTTTCTCCTCATCTCGGTCCTAAATGGCCTCCCCCTTATCCTTAGACTGTGTCCTCTGGCTCTGAACTTCCCCAACTTCGGAACATTCTTCCTGCATCTAACCTGTCCAGTCCCGTCAGTATTTTATATGTTTCTATGAGGTCCCCTCTCATTCTTCTAAACTCCAGTGAATACAGGCCCAGTCGATCCAGTCTCTCCTCATATGTCAGTCCTGCTATCCCGGGAATCAGTCTTGTGAACCTTCGCTGCACTCCCTCAATAGCAAGAATGTCCTTCCTCAGATTAGGAGACAAAAACTGAACACAATATTCTAGGTGAGGCCTCACCAAGGCCCTGTACAACTGCAGTAAGACCTCCCTGCTCCTATACTCAAATCCCCTAGCTATGAAGGCCAACATACCATTTGCCTTCTTCACCGCCTGCTGTACCTGCATGCCAACTTTCAATGACTGATGTACCATGACACCCAGGTCTCGTTGCACCTCCCCTTTTCCTAATCTGCCGACATTCAGATAATATTCTGCCTTCGTGTTTTTGCTACCAAAGTGCATAACCTCACATTTATCCACATTATACTGCATCTGCCATGCATTTGCCCACTCGCCTAACCTGTCCAAGTCACCCTGCAGCCTCTTAGCATCCTCCTCACAGCTCACACCGCCACCCATCTCGATATAATGATTGTGGATTTATCTGCCGATGAGGTAACAACATCATGAATGGTCCTTTCCAAACCTCTGGGCCTCCAAAATTAAACTAGGGCGAATCAGCGAGTATAAAATCGAAGGGCAATTGGATTGAGTTGCCTGGGCATTTTGGGACTGCATTGGCCCAGAGACCATAGCTTCAACACTCCTGGTGTACGTTGATATCCCAGGCTGTTCTCTTAATATAAAATCTAAATCGCAACCACTTTTGGAGTGAAAGAGGAACATGCAAGTGTTCTTGGAAATAGAACATAAGAATTAGGAACAGGAGTAGGCCATCTAGCCCCTCGAGCCTTTTGGTTTTCTAACTGTTTCATTCCAGACACTATGTAAATTGGAATAGGCCATGACTCTAAGTTAGACTTGGCCTATTGGATGTGCAGTATTGATCCGAGAAGCCTTGTCTCAATGCCTTAATTTCTTACAGGCCCTGAATTTGTGGCTGGCGGCGTACCTCCAGAGTACGCCTCCGACCCGCAAAATATTTCCGATCTAACTGTCTGGCTCAACAGCTATGGAGAATTCCCTTCTTGGGCCTGCAGCGTACGCCTGCCTAAAGGCCCACGGATCCCAGAGGTGCTGCGGTTCACAAGCGTCCCTGCGATCACATTGGCCCGGTCAACCAATCAATGAGGAGGATTCCTATGATGCTTAAGGGGATTCCATTTACGTACGGAATCCCCATGTGTATTAGAAATACCCAAATAAATAAGAAGTCACACCCCGTGCCCATGTTCAAAATTAATTAAAACACCCTTTAATTAAGCATTTAGAATAAAAATGTTCTATTTTGTAAAATAAATTTAAACATTTTAAAACGGGCCAAGATTTACCTAAACTAACTTCAAATGTATGTGTGTGTTTTATTCATTAAAAAAAATCATTTTAACATTTTAACCGTTCCGCTGGTAAAAGCAGACCCTATGCCTGCCTTTACCAGACACGAGGGTTTCGTGGGCATTCGTTGGGCAGTAGTCATAAGAACATAAGAATTAGGAACAGGAGTAAGCCATCTAGCCCCTCGAGCCTGCTCCGCCATTCAACAAGATCATGGCTGATCTGGCCATGGACTCAGCTCCACTTACCCGCCCGCTCCCCATAACCCTTAATTCCCATATTGGTTAAAAATCTATCTATCTGTGACTTGAATACATTCAATGAGCTAGCCTCAACTGCTTCCTTGGACAGAGAATTCCACAGATTCACAACCCTCTGGGAGAAGAAATTCCTTCTCAACTCGGTTTTAAATTGGTTCCCCCGTATTTTGAGGCTGTGCCCCCTAGTTCTAGTCTCCCCGACCAGTGGAAACAACCTCTCTGCCTCTATCTTGACTATCCCTTTCATTATTTTAAATGTTTCTATAAGATCACCCCTCATCCTTCTGAACTCCAACGAGTAAAGACCCAGTCTACTCAATCTATCATCATAAGGTAACCCCCTCATCTCCGGAATCAGTCTAGTGAATCGTCTCTGTACCCCCTCCAAAGCTAGTATATGCTTCCTTAAATAAGGTGACCAAAACTGCACGCAGTCCTCCAGGTGCGGCCTCACCAATACCCTGTACAGTTGCAGCAGGACCTCCCTGCTTTTGTACTCCATCCCTCTCGCAATGAAGGCCAACATTCCATTCGCCTTCCTGATTACCTGCTGCACCTGCAAACTAACTTTTTGGGATTCATGTACAAGGACCCCCAGGTCCCTCTGCACCGCAGCATGTTGTAATTTCTCCCCATTCAAATAATATTCCCTTTTACTGTTTTTTTTAGTTGGGCCAATGGATTGAGTTGCCTGGGCATTTTGGGACTGCATTGGCCCAACTCTGCATCAGCGAGATTCCAAGTTCTGGGGTTTCATACATGCACAGAGCGGAAACTCTGAACCTGTGATGGCCTTTCAGAAGGCTGCCGACAGCATACGCTGTCGAAACCACCATAATTTCAGGCCCAGTTGTCTTGGTTAATCCTTGCTACTGGTCCAAGACCTAGCTCTGTCAAGCCCGTGTAGTGGCTGGTGTGCAACGGCCACCACATGTTTTAAAAAAAAATCCACGCACAGGCATCTTCCACCCTTCAAGATTTAGTTCGGACCTGGAATTTTAGGTCCTTCATTGAAACACCTGTGAACTTCTTGACGTGGAAGTAAGTCATCCTCGACTCGAGGGACTGCCTATGATAATGAATTTCAGGCCCATAGTCTTCAAGTCAAAGATTAATGGTGAAAGAATACTCATGTTAGCCTTTGAGTGACACCAAATCATTGCATCTCTTTTTCACTGAAACTGTTGAGTGGGTTTGCACGGTGCCTTCCAGCAGTGTTCCAGCAACATTAAAACTTGTGGAAAGGATGAAAGCTACAAATGACCATGGAATCGTCATCCACCGGGATCTTTTGTAAGAAATGCCTTGAAGCTGAACGAGAGTCTGGGCACTAGATAGCTTGCAATACCCGAGTGTGGAACATACACTTGCAAATGGTAATCGACCCAACACCCATCCAATTGCCAAAAAACCTAAGTCGGTCAAAAGTTGTATTGCTGATGTTCAGCTATAAATAGCCAAAATGTACAGGTGTGAATATGTTGATATACGAAACTTGATGCATAAAATATTAGCAGTCTGCTTAATACCAAAATGAGGCCCTAAGTATGTGATTTGCTCAGAGCAATGTAGAAAAGGCAGAGATTAATCATTTGCGGTTTAACTTTTGCAACCTGTAACTCCAGAGGATTTAACTACAGCACAGTTTATCATGCTCCCTTCACAGTCCTGCTTGCAATTTTTTAATGCCGTTTTATTTGAAATGGGTTGACAAGCTCATCAAAAATCGAGCAAACGGTGATATGAAGGGAAGATGTTAAACAATGTGCTTCATAAAGCGCACAAATCAAATGAAAGCCCCCCGAACAATGAGTGACTACACTGCTGATGTATTATTTCAGCAGCCATTTTTTTATCTGCCAATGTATGAATCATCGCTTCACAATTCGATTCTGTAATTAAACGTTCTTTAGGGTTTAAAGGAATTGGGCTACCTATTTTAATCCTGTAAAAACGACATTAACTTATTTGTTGAACCATGACACAGTTTGTGTTTAGCAAATGTTACAAAAATATATTTGACGTGCAAAATTCTTTAACGGCATCACCGCCCCGTTAATGTTAATTTTGAAAGGGGCCTATCGTCGGGTTTCCAAAGTGCCTGCCTGTTTCAGGCAATAGGCCTCTTTTTAACATGAAATCGAGTTCCTACGACATAGATTGGGCCCCTAATGCCATTTGAGGTAAAGCTGATTGGAGCCTGCACAGTGCAGGCTTCAGCCAGATCCATGGGCGATGGGAGAGAAGAGGGCCAACAAAGGTTAGTCTTGAATTATTTTTCTGGCCCTCAGAGGAGCAGGAGTGCACCCCTCCAGGGCCCACAAATATAATCTGGGCCACTGCTACCCCAGGACACCCACCCTCGGCAGTTGCGACCCTTCCCTTCCCCATCCTAAAGTCAAACTGGACTTCATTGCGCCAGAATAGACCTAATAATGACAACAACAGGAAATAGGGTGCTCCACCTCATGGGGCAGTAGCGGATTTTAATTGGTAGTTCTGCTGGCCAACTGGGAGGAGGTCAAAGGTCGGATTGCTGACATTGTGTGCGGTGAGGGAACAACATAGGAAGTCGGTTGTGGAAGGCGGTGAGGGAACAGACCTACTCTGCCCTGTTTGAGAGCTTGTCAGATTTAGGTAGCCTGCGAACTAGGGATACTATAGCGTATGTTATTTTCTTTTCTATTATTAGGAGGAGGGGATACACTGAGTTGAAGAAAGATGAGATCTGCTGTAACTTATACTCTGTATGTTCACTTCTTGACTAACATAAAACAGCCTTGGATTTGGCCTTGTCACTACAGTGCTAATCCGCCTGCTTATTGAAAGACTGGGACAGTGTATGCGGGAACGCGTGTGAGTTTACGGTATCAGGTTCGTGTAATTATGGGGCTTCATTGTTGCGGTCTCCTGGGCTACACTATCGTATGCCTACATATTGGGCAGTAAAGGCAAACTCCTGATTGTAGCGTATGTAGCGTATGGGGGATCCGCTTACAGAGGAGCCCAGTGCTGCCAAAGCCAAGAGAATATTTAGAGCGGAGCTGAGATTTGTAGCAATCCGAGTACTCTGAGGTATCAAATTTTAATGTCTATATTTTTGCCACCAAAACGATGGAGATATTCCAAGGGGAAGGGTGTAACCAAGAACAGCATGTGGGGCATTGATTTCCTCTGTGGGAGCAGGCACCCTGAAAACTTCCATCAGTGCATTTATTCTCGAGTTTCTCGAGTGTAAAAGACTCCTGCATCAGTATCGTGTACTGAGAGTGAGTGGCGATCTCCCCAGCCGCCATCTGTGTTCCATCAAGCCTTGCATTAATTTTCTGTTGAAGAAGCTTAAAAAGTTCAATCAACATAAAGTTAGGTAGCTGCTTTATATTCTCGCAAGGCCACAACCAAAAGCTGAAAAGCTCTCTGCAATGGGTATGAGAACAGAATGACAACAATAGGATATGAGAATAGAATGGCAGCTAACATAAAAAGGTAAGCCAAAAGTCTTCTATCGGCATATAAACGGGCAGTAAGAGGAGGGATGGGGCCGATTAGGGACCAAAAAGAAAAGTTAGTCATGGAGGCAGAGAGTATGACTGAGGTATTAAATGAATACATTGCATCTGTCTTCACCAAGGAAGATGCTGTCACAGACATAGTAAAGGAGGAGGTAGAGGAGATATTGGATGGGATAAGAATTGATGAGGACGTGGTACTAGAAAGGTTGGCTGTACTTAAAGTAGATAAGTCACCAGGACCAGATGGGATGCATCCTGGGACACTGAGGGAAGTGAAGGAAGAAATCACGGAGGTATTGGCCATGATCTTCCAATCCTCCTTAGAACCAGGGGCAGTGACAGAGGACTGGGGAATTGTAAATGTTACACCATTGTTCAAAAAAGTTAAACCCAGCAACTATAGGCCAGTCAGTTTAACATCGGTAGTGGGAAGCTTTGAGAAACATTAATCGGGGACAAAATTAACAGTCACTTGGACAAGTGTGGATTCATTAAAGAAAACCAACACAGATTTGTTAAAGGCAAATCGTGTTTAACCAATTTGATTGAGTTTTTTGATGCGGTAACACAGAGGGTTGATGAGGGCAATGCGGTTGACGTGGTTTCCATGGATTTCCAAAAGGCATTTGATAAAGTGTCACATAATCGGCTTGCAGCAAAGTTGAAGCCCGTGGAATAAAAGGGACAGTGGCAGCATGGATACGGGATTGTGTCAGTGACAGGAAACAGAGAGTACTGGTGAACGGTTGTTTTTCAGACTGGAGGAAGGTATACAGTGGTGTTCCCCCGTGGACGGAACGAAGATCATTGCTTTTCCTGATATATATTAATGACTTGGATGCGTGTGTACAGGGCACAATTTCAAAATTTGCAGATAACTTGGAAGTACAGAGGATATTGATATCGTGGGCCGCCCCGACCTGTGTGAGAACACCACCGCAGGTCGGGGCTCTAAATAGAGCTGGAGCGCTGGGCCCTGGAACACTGTAGCGGAGGTGCGGCGAATGAGGGTATGGAGCCTAGAAGAGCCGAAGGCCTAGGGGCAGCACAGGCCAGCCAACACTGCGATATGTGTGTGTACTAGGTCCGTGCAGCAGAGCAGGTCTCCAGTTGTCCTGGTTAACCTTTGCCACTGGACCAAGACCTAGCTCTGTCAATGTCAAGCCCGTGTGGTGGCTGATGTGCAACGATCACCACACGTTTTTAAAAAAAAATCCACCCACAGGCATCTTCCACCCTCTCAACTGGAGTTCAAGACTGGAACATCGGGTCCTTCATTGAAACACCTGTGAACTCTTGTGGAAGCAAGTCATCCTCGTTCGAGGGACCGTCTATGATGGATAGTGATAGACTTCAAAAGGACATAGACAGGCTGGTGGAATGGCCAGACACATGGCAGATGAAATTTAACATAGAAAAGTGTGAAGTGATGCATTTTGGTAGAAAGAATGAGGAGAGGAAATATAAACTAAAGGGTACAATCCTAAAGTGGGTGAATGAACAGGGAGACCTGGGGGGTATATGTGCACAAATTGTTGAAGGTGGCAGAACATGTTGAGAAAGCGATTTATAAAAAAAAAGCATATGGGATCCTGGGCTTCGTGATTAGACGTATAGAGTACAAAAGCTTGGAAATGATTATGAACCTGTATAAAACACTGGTTTCGCCTTAACTGGAGTATCGCATGCAATTCTGGGCACTGCACTTTAGGGAGGATGTGAAGGCCTTAGAGAGGGAGCACAAACAATTTATGAGAGTGATTCCAGGGATGAGGAACTTCAGTTGGGTGGATAGACTGGAGAAGCTGGAGTTGATCTCCTTAGAGCAGAGAATATTGAGAGGAGATTTGATAGAAGTGTTCAAACTCATGAAGGGTCTAGACAGAGTAGATCGAGAGAAACTGTTCCCATTGGTGGTAGGGTCGAGAACCAGAGGGCACAGATATAAGGTGATTAGCAAAAGAACCAAAGGCAACATAAGAAAAAACTTGTTTACACAGCGAGTGGTTAGGATCTGGAATTCACTCTCTGATAAGGTGCTGGAGACAGATTCAGTCACGGCTTTCAAAAGGGAGTTGGATAAGCACCTGAAAGAAAAATTTGCAGGGCTACGGGGAAAGGGTGGGGAGTGGGACTAGCTGAAGTGCTCTTGCAGAGAGCCGGCACGGGCTCGACGGGTCTCCTTCTGTACTATAACCATTCTATGATTCTATGAATAGTTTGGTGTGTTTCCTTAGTGATAGTTAACCTTTTATACACGTGGCCTAAGCAGCTTTTTCACCCAAGTGTAACTTCCCAAAGCTATGTTGGTCTTTCTTTTGAAATGCTGTTTAACTAAAAGGGTGAGCAGTTTGCTTTAACCTACCAGTAAATAACCAATAATAAATAATGATCTTGTTGCAGGACGGAAGCAATGGCTGACGCGCGGCTGGCTGAAATGGAGGAAGACATGCAACAGCAGGCTACAAGACTGGAGCAGAAAATCCGAGGCGAGGTGAGATCCAAGTGTGAGAGTTGATGTGGATTCTGTGCCAACTTGTAGATGTGTAATTGTTGTGGTAATTATTAATCATTTACTGCTCTGCATTCTTTAAAATCTGCAACTGGAAAATGTGCAAGAATGTTATTGCGTAAACTTTCCCTGGACTCCAATTAAATAGCATCTCTTTTTAACCCTTGGGACAGTGGGAGTATGGCTCCAAGAAAATAGCGTTGCAGGATTATAATCTTTTTACCAATTCCTTTTTCCACTTTGGCTCCATTGACTCTTGGCTGCGTGGGCATTGGACGCCCTCCACCACCTTGCTCAAATGTCCATTATTCCTGTGGAATCCTAAACAGTGAGCACCATCGGGCCACTTGGCCATGAAGGGAATCGCAGATGAGCCTGATACCATCCTCACCCAACATCCAATCCACATGCAGACATTCTAACGGGCATCATTTGGGAGGTCTTCCTGCATTTAAGACTCTATACAAATCGAATCATAGAATCTTACAGCATGGGAGGAGGCCATTTGGCCCATGGTGTCTGTGCCAGCTCTTTGAAAGAGCTATCTGATCAGTCCCACCTCTGTTCTTTCTGTTGTTATTGGCTAGTGATTGGGAATGGGAAACCTGGCTGATTCTCCTTTCCTTAACCCGTGTGTGCTGTGGCCTGTTGTAGCTCTAGCAGTGGCTCCAGACCGACAATTGAACATGGGACCTTCTCGTTTATAGCTCCAGCTTTGCCAACTGCCCCAGTGGGGGCGGTCCCCACAATGTTATAAATTACTCGGCAAAAATAGTCAATTCTCGCACATCTCCTCTTTGCATTATGTTACAAATTGATGATCAAAGCAACGCACACCTGCTGCTCTACTTATAGGAAATTAGTACATCTTCTGAAAGCCAAAATGAAAGCATTCGTAGGTTATAGCTGGAAGGCAGCAAGAAGATTTGTACTGGGACGCACGATTATACTGTGATTGGGAATGTTGTATATCCACCCGTGGGTGTCTGGCCCGACTGACAGGCTGAACGTGCTAACAATAAAGTGAAATATCTTCGGGATATCTTACTCTGCAGCGCACAATTTATCATTCATACTGCTGACCACATCGTTTAAAGAAAATTAAATATTGTTTCTACAGTTAATGATTTAATCTTAATCAGTGAACCTGATCAGAGGTGGTTGTAGTAAGATACGTTGGCTGCAAAGATAAATTGCTTGGGCAGAGATTAAAACACAGTTTGTCAATAAATTGTGTGATTCTTCAAACTAGAAAATGTTAATACATATTACAGACTATGATGGACAGGAAAAGACCCTTTGGTCCATCCAGTTTGTCGCACACAATTGTGATACCTTGTGTGCCACAATATATGCACCCTACTCCCCCCCCCCCCCCCCTCCCCCAATCCCATTATGCCTTCTAGTTTGCCAAAATGAATGTACGAGAGAAGGGTTTGTGTGTTTTTAAATGCATTCTACCCTGGCACGTCTTTATATGTAATTGATAATATTCATTATACGATACCACTGTGATTACTCATACTGGTTGGGCGACTGAAGAGGGGACCTGTCTGCTGACATGAGGATGAGATGAGCACTGAGATAAGGAGGAATTTCTTCTCAGAGGGTTGTAAATCTGTGGAATTCGCTGCCTCAGAGAGCTGTGGAAGCTGGAACATTGAATAAATTTAAGGTAGAAATAGGCAGTTTCTTAGTTGATAAGGGGCTATGGGGAGCGGGCAGGGAAGTGGAGCTGAGTCCATGATCAGATCAGCCATGATCGTATTGAATGGCGGAGCAGGCTCGAGGGGCCGTATGGCCTACTGCCCCTGTTATGTTTTTATTGTGTTGACTTTTGCATTGAGTCATGGTATGGGCGAAGCTAGCCTTGTGCTTTCTTTAATGCTAGCCAGTGTGCAAAGGTGAATGGACAACTGATCAGTGTTTGTCTTTCTAACTGAGGCATCAGGAGACTGACGGTTCCATCACTGGGAATATATGGATAGACGATGATGGAAAGCACATTGGGGATATGTATGAAGACTTCTGCATTGCTTCTGACTGTGTTGCTATTGGGTGTAAATGGAAAAACTGCATTCCCGGTTTGGTTATCCCTTGATTTAGTAACTACATCTACATTAAAAAAAAAGCATTTGTGTAATTATATTTGGCAGGTTTGACTCAAAATTGCTTTGGGGAAGAGGGGCGGCCCTGCAGCACCATTTACTTCCACTTCCAGAGGCGAGCTTCACTCTGATATCCCAGCGATTCTTGCACTTGTCCAGATACGTTAGGTGAATCTGTAGCATGCCATGGGGCTGAATGGAGAACCCTCATGAACCTCCCTGACTTTGGAAGGAGGCAGAGTAACAGTACACTGGACCAGGACTTAAATTGCCACACCAATTTATTAAAACATAAAAGAATTAGTGAAGAGTACCAATCATTTTATTGCGGTTTAAACTTGCCTAGCTCCTTGAGTAAGTAGACTATAACTTAACATCCGTGATTGCTGCTCTAAACTATGTGGGGCCGAACTTGCCCCCCGCCGAAAACGCGGCGCACTTGTCCGGTTCCGACTGTTTTCTCCGCCGTGGCCTCTTGCGCGAAATTCCGTTCTTTGGCTTTTATTTTCGAGCGACCCGGAAGTCGGTCACAGTGGGAGCAGCAGTTCGGTAAGTAAAGGGGCGGAGGTGTAGGCGGGCGGGGTATCCGCCGCTGTCACCACGGTGATGGTGCATCATCACGGCTCTCCCCTTCACTTAAAGGGGAGAGCCTCTGCAATTCTTTAAGTTCGATCCACTGGGCCACCTGGGAGGGTTTCGGCCGGGCCAGCAGCCTGGCATCCAAGAGGGGGTGCCAGGCTGTCTGTTGACGGCCCGGCTGAACCCGGGGGCATAATTGTCGGCCCGACATGGCAGTCGGCCGACAAATAAAATAAGATGGCGGCCGCGGCAGTAGGTCCTCCCCTTTAATGGCGGCCGCACCGCCATTTTGCAATCGCTCCAAGCACAGTGGATCGTCAGAAAGAGCTGCTGGTGGCACTGAGCAGCGGGAGGAAGATTTTCAGCGCGGAATTTTGCATTTGGGGGGCACATCGGCAGTGCGTGCTCCGATGACGCAGTTAGGACGGATCGGCAGCAGCGGAGTGGTGGAGGAGGAGAGCGGATCACCGCCGGGATACCGCAGGAGTGGAATTTTCAAAATGGCGGCCCTTGCACTCTGCAGCGTGGCCGCCAATTTCTGGCGGTAACAGACCTTAAGGGAAGGGGCAATTTCGGCCCCTGTATGTTTGTGTGGCCGTTCTTTATCTTTTTTCTATCAAGCCTGCCTTCAGATTCTGCCAGGCTGAGAAATACTTTCCAGCAAATTACTGGGACCAAGCAAATGATAACTGGCTGTTCAAATCCAAGGAGCTGTCAATGAGCCAATGTGACGAGATGTTTAGATTTTAATGAATGGCATGGCTCTTCCCTCCGAAAACTGGGCAAGAGAAACTAAAGGCTGGTGCTCAGCAGGTCAGGCAGCAACTGTGGAGAGAAACTGAGTTAAGGTTCACAGGCCTGAAATGTTAACCCTGTTTCTCTCCACAGATCCTGCTTGGCCTGCTGAGATTTCCAGCATTTTCTGTTTTAAGACAATATTACTGTTGGTTTCAATTGTTGCTCCAAAACTAAACCAAGTGTGAAGTTACTTTCCAGCCCTTTATGGACCAAGTTGGAATTAAACAAGCCAATCCCATATTCGGCGGGGAGAGAGAGAGAGAGAGAGAGAGAGAGAGAAGAGGGAGAGACTGATCTCCAGCTCGTATTGTCCTTTTAATGAAACGGAGCCTTGGAACTGCTCCAGTTTTGAAGACACTGTTGTACTACTCAATAGGTTGTTCGTTTTATTGCCATCGACTCGTGTAGTGTGCCAAAAACAGGTCTTTAGATAACAAAGATTGCTTGTTCACTCTTTGACGAACAAAATGCTCACTGTTTGAGCTTCATCCCTTCCAGGAGCAGGTGAAGCTCGAGGCGAAAGTGGCCACATTGCAGAAGCGACACGAGGCGGAAGTGATGGATCTACAGGCAGTCATAGATCGAATGAAAAAGGTACTGAAACATGTCACGTTCTTTAAAAATATTGTTCGGCTATCAACTTACAAAGAGGGTTTTACACTGCAACGTAGTCGCTAACCAACTTGAAAATTGTTCATTTCTTAACAAAATATAAAAAACTAAAATAGTATCCCAGAAAGCCAGCAATAAGACAAAAGGGAGGAAACAATCTTTCATTGCCTGAGCTGATTTATATCAAAATTACCAACCTGCGATAAACTACTCATTTATTTTATATAAAAAAAAACACAGCAAATTCAGAAAGTCCACAGATGCTGCCTGACCTGCTGAGATTTCCAGCATTTTCTGTTTATTTGGCATTTTCTACTCTTTTCTTGGTTGTTACTGCTGGCGACATGTGAATTTCTAGCTAAGGTTGAGGGACTTCGTCTTCCAAGTATTGCAGAGTGACAACTGAGTGTTGTCGGAGTTGTACATACATTGCATGGGTCACTCCAACTATTGAATTTTACAGCATAGGAACAGACCCTTGTGCCCAACAGGTCTATACTGGTGTTAATGCTCCAAATGAGCCTCCTCACGCCTTCATCTTATCCTATCAGCGGCTAGCCTCTGTCAAACTAAAACTATTTCTGTTATCTGATCCTGCAGCTGCATTTGTGCAAGTTTTATAGATGGCATCTGACTTTAAAGCTCAATATTCTATTTTTTTTTAAAGTGTACATTAATAATTCATTCTTTTTTTATATCTGTAAAGTGGCTTTTGTAATCATACAGTTAGATCTCGAATTAATCACTTTTATACAACTACAAGCACACAAGGACCTTTCCCCCATTCTGTGTGAGCGATGTACTGTCGATTTGCAAGTGAGATAACATTGATGCTTTCCAGAATGTGTAGAAGTTGCACTCACTCCCCCAATTATTTAATATCCTGAGGAAGTGGCTATAGCTAAAACCTCCATCATAATGGCCCTGGTTCTGTGGGGCCGATGACGGCGGACACACAGCGTAAGTCCTCCGGGTTTCAGCAGGCGCTGCGCATGCATGAAAACTCAGAACTTGCGATCTGTCAAGTGTCAGCCACGTGCGCCCCCAAAACACTTTCACCGGTTGGGCTACTTGCCCAACGAATGCCCATGAAACCTTGATCAGCGTACGGGTTTAAAATAAATGTTCAATTAATTTTTTTTTTAAATGATTAAAACATACAAAAACATTCAAAATTAGTTCATGTAAATTTTGAGTCTGAATAAAATGTTTTTATTATTTTTCAAAAATGTACATTTTTACTTTAAATGCTTAATCAAATTGCCTTTTAATTCATTTTGAACATGGGCATATTTACTTTTATTGGAAATGTGTTTTATTTGGGAATTCCCATAAGCTTAATGGGATTCATAAATGGAATCCCAATGAGCTTTTAAGGAATCCTCCTTTATAAGTGGTTGGGCTGGCCCACGTAATCCCAGGTAGGCTTCCGAACCGCCTGGGTCCCTGGGATCCATGGACCTTTACACAGGCGTGCGCCTGGAGACCCAGGACCTGAAGATTCCGGAGAGACCAGGTACTACATATTCTTTTTCGGGTCAGAGGCGAACTCAGGAGATATGTCTCCGACTGCAATTCAGGGCCTCTAAAACTGCAATTATTCCTATTTCTCCTCTCCTGCCCCCCATAACTCCACAATAGCAATCGAAGATTCCAATTCAGTACTCAACCCTGAGCAGCTACATTCTGCAGATGTTATTTCCATACCTGAAAATCCATATCTGAAAGGAACCTTTTATAAATCACTGGTTCGGCCTCAACTGGAGTATTGTGTCCAATTCTGGGCACCACACTTTAGGTAGGATGTGAACGCCTTGGAGAGGGTGCAGAATGACACCAGGGATGAGGGTCTTCAGTTATCTGGAGAAACTGGGATTGTTTTCCTTTGGAGCAGTGAAGGTTAAGGTGAGATTTAATAGAGGTGTTCTAAACTCTATGGGGGGTTTGATATAGCAAATAAAGTGAAACTGTTTCCACTGGTAGGAGGGTCGGTAACCAGAAGGCACAGGTTTAAGGTAATTGGCAAGAAAGCCAGGGTGGAGATTTTTTTTTGCTCCATGAATTATGATCTGGAACGCGCTGCCTGAAAGGGCGCTGGAAGCAGATTCAATAGTAACTTTCAAAAAGGAATTGGATATAGACTGGAGGGAAAATAAATTGCAGGGCTATGGGGAAAGAGCTGAGGAGTGGGACTGATTGGATAGCTCGTTCAAAGAGCCAGCACAGATATATTGGGCCTGCATATCTGTGCTGCGTGATTCTAACCTTTTATGACCTCCGGGGTATCCTAAAGAAAAAGTACATATACCAGAGATACTTAAAAACCCAAAAGGCCAACACAATATTTCAAGTGTAATATTTCACAGCTAGCTGTCTAAACATCATGGAATCCTCCACTAGGCCATAACTCGCTAAAGTCTATTGTTGCTGTGTTTCTCTAGCTTAATGAAGAGCTGTGGAACTCCAATTCCAAAGGGGACATCTCTGCATTGAAAGAACAGTTGGATGAATTGACTCAGGTTTGTGTGTTTGTCTTGTGTTGCAACCATTGATTTATTTTGTAAAATGAATAGAATCCAAACAATGAACTCTTGCATTTCTGTAGTTTTATTCCTCTCCTCAGCTGATTGAAATTGGAGACTGTTCACGTCCTGCAGTGGCTGCATTGATATTCTGTTGTCCTGGCAATTTCTGTGGATTTCTAAAATTCCATGCTTCTTAAGGAGCCTTGTGATAAATCGTGGAAGAATGCACACTTGTGTTTTGAGACTGTCACCGTCTCTGAAGGAGCTTTTTCACACCGCTGGAAAATAAAACCAATATTTGATTAGCAGTACCAATACACTGAGCTTGTAGTTGGCGAATAACCAAAATAAACTAACAATCCAAAATAGACTTGGCCTACCCCGCTTCCCACTAGCGATGAGGCGGAATGGATTGGTTATTCCAGATTTGTGTAACATTTGGTGATGTTGGGTGGGTGGGTGGGGAGGGGGGGGCAGCGGAGGAGGAGTGGGGGGGGATGCGTGGGGAGGGGGGGGTGTACGGAGGGGGGGTGGGTGGGGGGGGGCAGCGCAGGAGGAGTGGGTGGGGGGGGTGCGTGGAGTGGGTGTGGAGGGGGGGCAGCGCAGGAGGAGTGGGGGGGGGTGGGCGGAGTGGGTGGGGAGGGGGGGGCAGCGCAGGAGGAGTGGGGGGGGTGCATGGAGTGGGTGGGGAGGGGGGGTGCGTGGGGAGGGGGGGTGCGCGGAGTGGGTGGGGAGGGGGGGGTGCGCGGAGTGGGTGGGGAGGGGGGGGCAGCGCAGCGCAGGAGGAGTGGGGGGGGGTGCGTGGAGTGGGTGGGGAGGGGGGGGCAGCGCAGGAGGAGTGGGGGGGGTGCGTGGAGTGGGTGGGGAGGGGGGGGCAGCGCAGGAGGAGTGGGGGGGGGTGCGTGGAGTGGGTGGGGAGGGGGGGGTGCGCGGAGTGGGTGGGGAGGGGGGGGTGCGCGGAGTGGGTGGGGAGGGGGGGGCAGCGCAGCGCAGGAGGAGTGGGGGGGGGTGCGTGGAGTGGGTGGGGAGGGGGGGGCAGCGCAGGAGGAGTGGGGGGGGTGCGTGGAGTGGGTGGGGGGGGGGGCAGCGCAGCGCAGGAGGAGTGGGGGGGGTGCGTGGAGTGGGTGGGGAGGGAGGGGTGCGCGGAGTGGGTGGGGAGGGGGGGGTGCGCGGAGTGGGTGGGGAGGGGGGGCAGCGCAGGAGGAGTGGGGGGGGGTGCATGGAGTGGGTGGGGAGGGGGGTTGCGTGGAGGTGGGTGTGCGCGAGGTGGGTGTGCGCTGAGTGGGTGGGGGGGGGCAGCGCAGGAGGAGTGGGTGGGGAGGGGGGGTGCGTGGAGTGGGTGGGGAGGGGGGTTGCGCGAGGTGGGTGTGCGCGGAGTGGGTGGGGGGGGCAGCGCAGGAGGAGTGGGTGGGGAGGGGGGGTGCGTGGAGTGGGTGGGGAGTGGGGGGGCAGCGCAGGAAGAGTGGAGGGGGGGGTGCGCGGAGTGGGGATGGATGAGGAAAACTCTCTTTACATAGCGAGTTATGATCTGGAACGCGATGCCTGAAAGGGTGGGTAAAGCACATTCGATAGTAACTTTCAAAAGGGAATTAGATATATACTTGAATAGGAAACATTTGTAGCTATGGGGAAGGAGCAGGGGAGTGGGAACAATTGGATCGCTCGTTCAAAGAACTGGCACAGGCACGATGGGCCAAATGACCACCTGTGAGATTCTCTGATTGTATTTAAGTGTCAGCTTTGCCTCCTGCTAAACCCATAATAAATAATTTGAGTGCAGGGTGCACACTTTCAGTCTTCGTGGCAATACAAGGAAATAAATGCCTCCTGCACTGACTAGATTCAAAGGCTGAGTTATTTTAATCACAGCCCAGGAGTTTACTGCCCAAATAGCCCCCTCTCTGACCAAAAAAGATGCTTTTGTTTATGATGCTTTAGGAATTAAATATGTGATGGATGGTGTTAGAAAAACATTTGAGGTAGTGAAGCTGGCCAATTGGGGTGAACATATATGTGGAGGTGTGTCCTAAATTGCAGTCTGGTGATACTTGTATTGTCGAGAGTGCTCCAGCTCAGTGGCACAGTTCATGCAATGCTATAGGATGCAGGCCAATCTCATTGGATCATAGCCAACTTATCATGATTCAGATAGATATCTCTAACTGTCCATAAATCCCAAGGATGTGTGTTGTGAACAGCTGCAGTTATGTGTCACGTAATTATTGCTCAAATATTATCCGTGTGAAAACTTTAACTCAACACTTTTTCATGTCGTAGAAACACTTTAAACCCAAAACCACCCATGCTGTAACAGATTGCACGTGTTGATTCTGCATTCCAGTTCTTTCAACTTGAGAAAAACCTTCCGAATTTGCTTGCATGCGTAGTACTTGATTAACCCCTCCAGTACAGAGAGGTCCAATCTACCATAGGCTATCAAACTCGAGCAATCCAGCGCCCCGATTCCCACATCATCTACTTCTTCTTTGCTGATTTGCCTGGTTTGAAATATGCAAGTCTGCCTGTTTAGATAAAACTGTTACCGCATTGGTGGATAAATCCTAAATCTGGACACCCAAGACCTGTGGAGTATCAGAATTTGTTCAGATTAATGGCAATACAGATTTAAACTTTATATGTGGCACTGTGGTACACACTAAGTGCACACTCTTTCTCTAGTAACTTCAAATCCTCTTCCATTTAAAGGTTTACCTCTACAGTACCCTTCTAAGCAGTGAAGGAAAGACTTGAATTTATATAACGCACTTCACAACCTCAAGGTATCCCAAAGTGCATTAGATCAATGAAGTACTTTTGAAGTGTAGTTACTGTTGTAATGCAGCCAAAATTGTGCACAGCAAGCTCCCACAAACAGCACTGCGATAATGACCAGATAATCTGTTTCATTGATGTTGGTTGAGGAATAAGTATTCTCTTCTTCGAATAAGGTAATGCAATCTTACATCCACCTGAGAGAGCAGAAGAGGCCTCAGTTTAACATCTCATCTGAAAGACAGCACCTCTGACAGTGCAGTGCTCCCTCAGCACTGCACTGGCATGTCTGCCTAGAATATACGCTCAAGTCTCTGGAGTGGGACTTGAAATTATGGAGTGGAGGATAGCTAATGTAACCCCACTTTTTAAAAAAAGGAGGGAGAGAGAAAACGGATAATTATAGACCGGTTAGCCTGACATCAGTAGTGGGGAAAATGTTGGAATCAATCATTAAGGATGAAATAGCAGCCCATTTGGAAAGCAGTGACAGGATCGGTCCAAGTCAGCATGGATTTATGAAAGGAAAATCATGCTTGACGAATCTTCTCGAATTTTTTGAGGATGTAACTAGCAGAGTGGACAAGGGAGAACCAGTGGATGTGGTGTATTTGGACTTTTAAAAGGCTTTTGACAAGGTCCCACACAAGAGATTGTTGTGCAAAATCAAAGCACATGGTATTGGGGGTAATATACTGACGTGGATAGAGAACTGATTGGCAGACTGGAAGCAGAGAGTCAGGATAAATGGGTCCTTTTCAGAATGGCAGGCAGTGACTAGTGGGGTGCCACAGGGCTCAGTGCTGGGACCCCCGCTCTTTACAATATATATTAACGATTTGGATGAAGGAATTGAGTGTAATATCTCCAAGTTTGCGGATAACACTAAACTGGATGGCGGTGTGAGCTGTGAGGAGGACGCTAAGAGGCTGCAGGGTGACTTGGACAGGTTAGGTGAGTGGGCAAATGCATGGCAGATGCTATATAATGTGGATAAATGTGAGGTTATCCATTTTGGGGGCAAAAACAAGAAGGCAGAATATTATCTGAATGGCGGCAGATTAGGAAAAGGGGAGATGCAACGAGACCTGGGTGTCATGGTTCATCAGTCACTGAAAGTGGGCATGCAGGTACAGCAGGCGGTGAAGGCGGCAAATGGTATATTGGCCTTCATAGCTAGGGGATTTGAGTATAGGAGCAGGGAGGTCTTACTGCAGTTGTACAGGGCCTTAGTGAGGCCTCACCTGGAATATTGTGTTCAGTTTTAGTCTCCTAATCTGAGGAAGGATGTTTTTGCTATTGAGGGAGTGCAGCGAAGGTTCACCAGACTGATTCCAGGGATGGCTAGACTGACATATGAGGAGAGACTGGATCAACTGGGCCTTTATTCACTGGAGTTTAGAAGGATGAGAGTGGATCTCATAGAAACGTATAAGATTCTGATGGGACTGGACAGGCTAGATGCGGGAAGAATGTTCCCGATGTTGGGGAAGTCCAGAACCAGGGGACATAGTCTTAGGATAAGGGGTAGGCCATTTAGGACTGAGATGAGGAGAAACTTCTTCACTCAGAGAATTGTTAACCTGTGGAATTCCCTACCGCAGAGAGTTGTTGATGCCAGTTCATTGGATATATTCAAGAGGGAATTAGATATAGCCATTACGGCTAAAGGGAGCAAGGGGTATGGAGAGAAAGCAGGAAAGGGGTACTGAGGTGAATGATCAGCCATGATTTTATTGAATGGTGGTGCAGGCTCGAAGGGCTGAATGGCCTACTCCTGCAACTATTTTCTATGTTTCTATGTTTTTATGTTTCCGAAAGAGAATTGTGTTATTTGGAACTCTATTGGCGGTTTCAGTGTTTTCGTTATGTAACTGAATGTTGGTTTGTTGCAGGAGAATGAGCACTTGAGAAGTTCCTTTCTTAAGAGCCAGACAAACATTTCCATACTTGAAGCCGGTTTGGATAAATACAAAAATGAACTCGCTGATCATCAACTTGAACAAGACCGGTAAATGAGCAATCCATGTACCAAAAAATCTGAGTTACAGTATAGTTTTCTTTCTGGTCACAGCATTTGATGGAGAGTTGTCCTCAAACTGCTATCATTTTAGTTGATGGAATTATTTGCTTTGATATTATTCTAGCTCACCAATTCACACCTTTTGTTTAAGTTTATTATACTGTAAAAACTTGAGCTCGTCCTAAAATTCTGCTGCCCGTGTCCTAACTCGCACTGTCCTGTTCACCCATCCCCCCTGTGCTCGCTGACTTACATTGGCCTCGCAGGTCCAGCAACGTCTCAAATTTCAACTTCTCATCCCGGTTTTCAAATCCTTCCATGACCTCGCCCCTCTCCATCTCTGTAACTTCCTACAGCCCTCTGAGAAAATCTGTGTTCCTCCAATTCTGGCCTTTTGTGGATTCCTGACCACCTCCCTACCATTGGCGGTGTGCCGACAGCTGTATAGGCCCCAAGCTCTGGAACTCCCTCCCTAAACCCCTCCGCCTCTCCACATCTCTCTCCTTTTAAGATGCTCCTTAAAACCTCCCTTTTTCAACTGTCGTAATGTCTCCTTTGGCTCGGTGCCAATTTTCTTATCTGATTACGCTCCTGTGAAACACTTTGGGACATTTTACTGCATTAAAGTCGCTATTCTAAATGCACGTTGTTGATATTGTACATAGTTTTAACTTGTATTTCCCTTCCACTCTCCGAAAGGACCCTTCTGTTTGCTGCCAAATTGAGAGCATTCTAAAATGTACAAAATGGTCCCACAGATCTTTAGTAACTTACTGGCAAAATCCCTAGAAAAGCCTTGTTTTGTACAATTGAGTTTTATGTGACTTTGTATTATTTTAAAAAAGACATTGGGGTGTGCCATTTGAGAATCACAACAGAGAAATTAGCCAACCGTGTCATGTAGCAGCAGCTAAGCCAACAGAGCAGTGCTGTTAAAATGCATTGAAAGTTACATCTCCGCATTCGGCCACCCAGTTACCGACTGGACATGCTGAACAGCTTCCCGACGAGGATGAAAACTCGTCCACTCGCTTTGTAGTGACTGGTCGAGAGCAGTAATCGCAAGAGGCCTGGGAGTCGGATCCCTCCTGCATTTTTCAACTGGAGAGTGTGTGTGAGTGTACTGGGGGTGTTCATGCCTTGCAACAGCTTAATCGAACACTGTATAAAAAAGGGTGGCATTCAGTCCAATTCACACTATATTGCTGAATTCTAATGTTGCAGGGCGAAGGTGCCCCTTAAGAAGCTTTGCTGTAGTAATTCCATCTCCTCCCAATAGGGCAAAGGAAGTCATAATGAAAATAACTGAAGAGAATGAAGTCTTCACGAATCAGATACAGAGGCTTCAGTAGGTTACGTTTATTTATCTTTAAGGATTGAAACCTATTTTCAGTATAGAATGTATAGAGGGATAAATCTAAGACTACAATGTGTATGTAAAATGTTATTAAAAATAAATGTTATATCGTCTCTCCTGTATTCTGTATTAGAGCTATTGTGGTGGGCCCAATTACTTTCCTTCCTCCTCAATCACACTGCACCACGTACAGTGGGCCACTCTAGAAGTACTGACGCAATAGGAATTGCATCGTAGCTTCGCACCATGGAGGTGGCTAGTTTAAAAAAAATTATTCATGGGATGTGGGCGTCGCTGGCCAGGCCAGCATTTATTGCCCATCCCTAATTGCCCTTCAGAAGGTGGTGGTGAGCTGCCGCCTTGAATCGCTGCAGTCTGAGAGGTGAAAGTTCGCCTCGTAGCTTGATAGAATTGAGTGGCTTACAAGACCATTTCAGAGGGCAGTTAAGAGCCAAACATATTGCTGTGGGTCTGGAGTCACATTGAGGCAGACCTAACGGTCGTTAGTGATGGGTTTTTACAACAACCCGGTAGTTTCACAGGGCTCAACATTGGCCAGGAGTTGCTCCGTTTTTTTTGGAGCAACTTTGATTTTTCAGGAGTATCTTAAAAATCCCCATGTTGCACATTCAATTTGCGCCAATGTGAGTGAGTTAGTTACGATTTTTTGTTAGCTTATTTTAGTTTTTCTGAAAAGGGGACGCTACCAGCCACCTATGCCAGTTTTGGCCATTTAGGCCACTTTGGCCAGCTAATAGTTACTCTAAATTTACTTAGGCCAGCGTATGTGACCATCTGTGAAAACCCTTGCGGAGTGTTAAGAAATCAGCGCAGGTAGGTACATTGGAGGCCAGCAGAACTTAATGACTTGACTAAAGAATGTGAGTAGGATCAAACAGCTATACAGCACATCATATGACAAACTTCACAAAGTTAATTTAATATGCAACAGAAGCATTCATGGAAGCTTAAACTACAAAAATAAAAGAAGTAAAAGATAGTTGAATTAAATTGCCCTAATCTCACAACTAATTTAAACAACTATTTGTTTGCAATGATTATACTGGGCCAAAATTGAGCCCATATTATCTAAATAAAGTCTACTTCAATAAATAAGATATTCTCTGTGTTCCTCCATCACTTATGTTCTTCTTTCACAATAGCACCAGGTAAATAGACTTGACAAATGGTCACCACTATTCACAAGAGACAAAACATATTTACATAATTTTTTTCAAAATATCCAAATAAAAAATAGAAGTAAGTAAGTCCTACTCTACCTTTATCTTCAACTTGGGAAGGCAGCGGGCCAGCCTGTGCGGTAGACCATTCGGCCTGGGATAGGGGCGGGACGCACCAGCAGCCGGTATGATGATGATCGGGTCCCATGTTGCAGCAGGCACACTGAGAGGCTGGGGGCGAGGAGCTACTGCGCATGCGCACACACTCCAACGCGCATGTGCAGACGTCCCGGCACTGTTTTCAGCGTGGGACGCTGGCTCTGCCCCCGACCTGACTGGCCATGCTGCCCGAAGACCCGGAAGGGACCGGACAGTGGCCACAGTGGGGAGCGATTTTTTTTTTTTTTTTTCCGGAGCACTTTTCAACACAGAAAAGTGGCGCATCTCGGGTGAGTATGCCAATTTTGAGCCCATAGTCACCATTACTGATAGTAGCTATTCATTCCAAATTTATTTAATTAATTGAATTTAAATTCCACAGCTGCCGTGGTGGGATTTGAACTCATGTCTCTGGATTACCTGAGGCCTGGTTTACTAGTCCAGTAACATAACCACTATGCTACCTTTCCCATGTTGACAGTAGGCAGAAGTCGATACTTGTATCTTGCCAACCAACTTATTTTTATTTTAAAAACCCTCTAGGTAACTTACTGCAGCTTTTCTACTAATTTGATATCTGGTCATCTGTCGGAAAGACTTTTTTTGATCAATGGGATAGTTTGAGTCTCCAAACAAAGGGCTCAATTTTCCCCAAAGCTGTTTTTTGGCATATTTGAAGAGTTACGCCCATTTGTTTGGGTCCAAGTACGGCAAAAAAAAAATCTTCCAAGTTTCCCCGTTTGATTTCTTCATTTTGGCACCGCCTAGCCTTTCATTTAGTTTTGGGGGTGGAGCCTTGATCTGCGGCAAAAAGACCGAGTTGCCACGGTAACCAGGGACACAATGTGGGCTGAGGCTGGAAAGTGACATTTACAGTCAGTTCCCAGCAACCTGCACAGGCACATTACACATTGCAGCAACTGCCCCCCCCTTATGCCGGTCCCTGCACCTATCTCAGGCTGAATGGCCTCCTCCCTCCTGTGAAGCGCTTTGGGACGTTTTACTGCATTAAAGGTGCTATATAAATGCAAGTCATTGTTGCCCATTATTTCTTCAGAAGTAATGTTTCCTGGAAGATTAGCAGATCAGAGTTTTCAACATTAACTTTTATTTCTCTGCATTTTTAGAGAGGCCAATAAGACTCTTTACGATAGCAATAATGGATTAAGAACTGCTTTGGAAAAAAATCACAGCTCAAGTAAAAAGATGGTAGGTTTTGAAAATGAAACTCGTGACTGGCAAATGGCTCTGTTTCCAGGTAGCAAAGTCCACCCTTGATGATTAAAATCACTGAAGAATCTGAATTTTATTCAAGTTGCTTCAATTAGAATTAATGGATAATTCATCAGGAATACACTTTACAACAAATAGGTTTGGGATGTTCCAATCACAGACGGAGACAATGGCAGAATAGCACTAGGTAAGACCATGCCCAGCAGGTGCAGGTGAGGATCTTGAAATGAAAAGGATGTTGGTCCTGAGCTTGAGGGCAACATCTGCTGAGCTTGCACAAGATCTGAAACATCTGGTCTCCCTGTGCAATGAAATACTTTAACGTCAATTTCTGATGGAAGAACATAAGAAATAGGAGCAGGAGTCGGCCATTCGGCCCCTCGAGCCTGCTCCACCATTCAATAAGATCATGGCTGATCTGATCATGGACTCAGCTCCACTTCCCCGCCCGCTCCCCATAATCCCTTATCCCCTTATCGGTTAAGAAACTGTCTGTTTCTGTCTTAAATTTATTCAATGTCCCAGCTTCCACAGCTCTCTGAGGCAGCGAATTCCACAGATTTACAACCCTCAGAGAAAAAATTTCTCCTCATCTCTGTTTTAAATGGGCGGCCCCTTATCTTAAGACTATGCCCCCTAGTTCTAGTCTTCCCCACCAGTGAAAACATCCTCTCTGCATCCACCTTGTCAAGCCCCCTCATAATCTTATACGTTTCGATAAGATCACCTCTCATTACTCATTGGAACCCAGAAGAGAGGCCCAACCTACTCAATCTTTCCTCATAAGTCAGAGGTTCCTATTGTGCACTGGTAGATGTCGTGTGCTGTTCCCGGTGGGTAGTTCGGGGTCGGGAGGCTGCGTTGTGTTGTTTTGTGATTTATGGAAAGTTAGATTAAATCCAATTAGTTAAATGATATAATTAAGTACAAACTTGGATTAAATGCACCGGATTCTACATGTTAGTTTTTTGGAGAAAGCTTTGTATTGTTTGCCCTTCATACTTGCATCATTTTTATCATCTTAGACTTTAGACATATATAAGATATATTCAAGTTCTTTTTATATGTATTATATATTTATTATAATATATAATAAAAGTCCAACAGATTGTAAATACATGTCCCTGTTATGTCATGTCTCTGCTAATCCAGGATACTTGTACCCCTGTTGGAGGGGGATTTGTCAAAGTAAACGTGGGTTTTGAGCCAGGGAGTGGGAGCAGTTTATGAAAACAAAATTCTCTGGCCAAGGGGATGCGCATTACAGGGAATTTGACCAACAATTGATCAGTCATGTGGTTACCAGCGTTAAATAAAAAGAAGTTGCCAGAACCAATGATTAGAGACTTCAGGATCACATAATTACGACAGAAGCAATGAATGGAGACTTCAAGATCACATGATTACCACAGACCAATCTGTCCATTGGTTAGAGACACCCAGCAGTGGATCATTGGTAAAGATGATGGGGCCGAAATTCACCCCCGCCCGAAATGGGTCGCACCTACCGATCCTGACGTGTTCTTTCTGCCGCGTCGGATGAGGTCGCCTCTTTTGCGAAATTCAGCTTTGTTGTGTTTTTGAAGCGGCCCGGAAGTCGGTCATAATGGGGGCAGAAGTATGGCGGTAAGTACTCTTGAGCGGAAGTGGAGGCGGACGGAGTCATCGTGGCTGTCAATCATCAGCAGAGCGGTGTTGACATCATGACACTTGTGTGTCACCAGGTCTCTCCCCTTCACTTAAAGGGCAGGGCCGCTGCGAGCTCTGCAAGCTCGGTCCACTGGGCCACCAGGGAGGGTTTTGGCCGGGCCAGCGGCCTGGCATCCAAGAGGGGGTGCCAGGCTGCCTGTTGGCGGCGCAGCCGAACCCGGGGGCATAATTGGCTGGCCGATCTGGAAGTCGGCCGGCAAAAAAAATAAAATGGCGGCCGTGGCAGTCGGTCCTCTCCTTTAATGGCCGCCGCACAGCCAAGTCCCCCGCGCAGAAAACCAGGTTCACCGACAGAAAAAGCTGTTGGGGGCACTGCTCGGCGGATGGAAGATTTTTAAGCTGAATTTGGCTGGAGATGCAGGAGATCGGCGCTGGTGCTTTGATTACGCACTTGGGGTCGGCAGTGGCGGGTCTGAAGTGGGGACCATTGGAAAAACCCGAGCTGAATTTCAGTGGCGGCGGCCGCTTGAATCCGTCGCCTGGCCGCTGCTTTCTGGCGGTAAGCGGCCTTTATAGGGAGCTGAATTTCCGCTGATTAAATGCAAAGAAGGAATACAAAGCAAAATCCGATTTTTATCTGGAACATGCATTTCCTTTTTAAAAGGAGGGAAAATCAGATGATAAACTGTTTTGAATCACTTTGTGTAGCTGCAGTGCCTTGTTAGCAGATTATAATCTACTCTCTCAACAAAGAATTGGTGCAAGGAGACTTATAAAAGAATAATTACTGTCATTGTTCAACATTTGTAAACTGTTATTACTGAATGACTGATATTTTGGTAGGACGAAATATTTTCTAAAGGGTTTGCTTGTATTATGATTACAGCATTCCTTAAATGGATCCTTTCCAGAGAAAGGAGTGAAATCAGAAGCTCAAAATGGAATACATGTCATTAACTACAGGTATGGCAAAGGGGTGCAAAGATTTGGCAGATGGAGTACAATGTGGGAAAATGTGAGGTTATCCACTTTGGCAGAAAAAATAGAAAAGCAAATTATAATTTAAACAGTGCTGCAGTACAGAGGGACCTGGGGGTCCTTGAGCATGAAACACAAAGTTATTATATAGGTACAGCAAGTAATCAGGAAGGCAAATGGAATGTTGGCCTTTATTGCAAGGGATATAGAGTATAAAAGCAGAGAAGTCCTGCTACAACTGTACAGGGTATTGGTGAGGCCACATCTAGAGTACTGTGTATAGTTTTGGTCTCCGTATTTAAGGAAGGATATACTTGCATTGGAAGCTGTTCAGAGAAGGTTCACTCGGTTGATTCCGGAGATGAGGGGATTGACTTATGAAGATAGGTTGAGTAGGTTGGGCCTATACTCATTGGAGTTCAGAAGAATGAGAGGTGATCTTATCGAAACATATAAGATAATGAGGGGGCTTGACAAGGTGGATGCAGAGAGGATATTTCACTTATAGGGGAAACTAAAACTAGGGGAGATTGTGCTCAATTTTCCCCACAGCGTTTTTTTGGCGTACTTGAAGAGTTATGCCCGATTTTTTGGGGGCCTAAGTACGTCAAAAAAAAATATTCCAAGTTTCCCCGTTGGATTTCTTCATTTTGGCATGGCATAATCCGACCTTTAGTTTTGAGGGTGGAGCCTTGATCTGTGCCAAAAAGATCGGCTGCCATGGTAACCAGGGACACAATGCGAGCTGAGGCTGCAAAGTGAAGCATACAGCCAGCTCCCAACACACACACACAATTGAAAAATACATAGCTGCAACTTACCTCCAACCCCGCTCGAAGGGTTTGCTGATCCAGTCCCATTCTCAGTCCCCGTTCTCCCGGTCCGGTCCCATTCTCGGTCCCCCGGTTCAGTTGTCGAATTCACTCTCTCTCTCACTCTCTCACTCACTCTCTCACACTCACTCTCTCCCACACCGCCTTTGGATGGGGTTGGAGGTAAGTTGCCGCTATGTGTTTTTCAATTCTTTTAGTGTGTCCGGGCATCTGCTGCACTTACCTGCGCTGATTTCCTTAACTCTCAGGAAGGTTTTTCTGCAGAGGCCACATACGCCGGCCTAATCAGAACTGGAGTAACTCTCAGCTGGCCAAACCACCCTAAATGACCAGAATTGGAGCGGGTGGCTGGTTACGCCCCCTTTGGCTGGAAAAAAAAGACCTAAAAATTCATCTCTGAGTTACACCGGTGCAAATTGATTGGGGAGACTGTGGTTTTTCAACTTAGGCCAAAAAGAGCAGCCTGCTCCAAAAAAACGGCGCAAATCACCGGGGAAAATTGAGCCCATTGTCTTAGTTTTAAATGGGCGACCCCTTATTCTAAGATGAAGAGAAATTTCTTCTCTAAGGGTTGTAAATCTATGGGATTCTCTACCCCATAGAGCTATGGGGGCTGGGTCATTGAATATATTTGAGGCGGAGATACAGATTTTTGAGCGATAAGGGAATAAGGGGTTATGGGAAGCGGGCGGGGAAGTGGAGCTGAGTCTGTGATCAGATCAGCCATGATCTTATTAAATGGTGGAGCTGGCTCGAGGGGCCAAATGGCCTACTCCTGCTTCTATTTCTTATGTTCTTATGTGTCACTGCTAGCTAAAAACACTGGAAATGTTGAAATTATGTAATAGAAGCAAAATGTTGGAATCGCAGTGGGTCTGTCGAGATCAGTGGAGGAAAGATGGGTTAATGATCCAGGTGGGAACCCTTCTTCACAATTGAAAGATAAAGGAGTCTCTTTTTGAAGGTTGCAAGACAGAAGAGAGTTTTAATAAGTGTTCCAGTCACTGAAAGGCAGGTTGAATGATCAGTGAACTCCTTAATAGGGATGCTGGTTTCTGTTAAATGATACAAAAGATCATCTCGTGAAGTATAAACACTAGTTGGACTGAATGGCCTGTTTCTGTGTACTTCTATGTAACAGTGCTTTCAATGGTGACGAAAAGATCTTAAATAATGATAAATCCAGACACCGAATATCGGAAGTGGCAAACTGGGCGGATCGATACCTGGACAGCGGTGTGTCCACATCTCAGGACGTCGCCGATTATTCTTCAGATGATTACGACAGCGATCGCAGCGATGATTCTCGTGAAACGATGCATTACAGTTATTCATACGTGGCATCAGATGCAGAGGTAAGATGACCTGTTTAGAAAGGTTTCACTTTTGATCTTCAACGGACATCCAGGCATGATTTTACAGGGCTGTAATCTGGTGGGTTTCAAATGACAACTTAAACGGCAGGAGTGAGCCTTGAATAGTTTACAGTTATCACCTGAACCCCAAAACTGAGTCAGCATTGCCTTGGAAACTCTGCAATGTAATCATTGCCTTGCTTTTTCTCAATGTATGGATTCCATGGGGGATTGTTTTATTCTCTCTCCTTTCCTGCTCCCTCCCAAGTGGTGTGTGTCATGGTAAGCGTGTTCCATGTCATGGTAAGCGTGTTCCATGTCGTGTGTGTCATAGTAAGTGTGTTCCATGTTGTGTGTCATGATGAGCGTGTTCCATGTCGTGTGTCATGGTAAGCGTGTTCCATGTCGTGTGTGTCATGGTAAGCGTGTTCCATGTCATTGCTGCGTCATGATGCCCTGTCCAAAGAGTTGGGACTTGTGGCTTGACTTTAAATTACTCAGCGAATAGGGTCTTCGTGGTTGATGAATGGGCTTCTAACCATGCATGTTATCGTGGCGGGAGGGAAGGGAATTTTAGTATCAATGACTGTGGTCTTATTAAGGGGATCAGCTAAGATTAACAAAAGTAAGCTGACTATTTGATTATTAAACATTTGTCTTTGAGCAAAACAAGGTGCTTCAGTGAGTGTGGTAATTGTATTTTGTTCCAGTGTTGTCATTTCTAGCATCCTCTTGAGTACACACACTTAAATTGTTTCCTAAATATAACCAATATTTCTTTTGCCACCTGATTTGACATTGAATTCACCCCTTTAATTCACCCTCAATCCATTAATTCCATTGGTTAAGGAGATACACTGTTTGCCCCATTGTTCACCAAGGTCTCAGATGCCCCATTACCCTCCATCAGCATGCACTTCCAGCAACTAACGGCAACAGAAAATTGAGCTAAAGGGTGCAGGAAATAACTAACCGGACGCGTGCGAGATAACCTGTTGCGGTAAATGGACGCTCCCCCGGCCTGCGGACGCTCCCCAGCAGCCTGTCAAAAAAATGTGATCTTTTGAGAAATGAATGCATTGTGATTGTGCTCCTGATGTGTGTAATAATAATGGGCACTGTTCACTCGCTGTGGGCTTGGATCGGGGAACAGCAGTGATTTTATATGACTGTGTTTCTATTAGACGTCGGAGTTGAAAACGGAGGTAGACGGAGTGGCCGGGAGCTGGAAGCCATCGCGTCCTGTCAGTCGCTGCAGTTCCACCGCATCTTCCAGGAGACGTCTGCCTGCATTCTCGCCAAAGGTAAGATCAGAATAATGTCTGTCCAGCCCGTTCCATGCCTTGTGCATCACCATATTCACTCCCCAGCCCACGTCACACAAGACCATGTGATCTCCTGGGAGAGGCGAAAAACCACATAAAAAAAAACCCAGGCCAATTTGGGGTGGAGGGAGGGGGAGTGAAATCTGGGAAATTCCTCTCCGACCTCCTCAGGTGATCGAAACTAATGGGGAGGACTCTCATTCTTTTGACCCAAGATTCATTCTTGGGAGATATCTGGAGAAGAACAAAAGAAATGGCCATGACTAATTCTTTGAAGTGGACACACTGCAAGTTTTCAAAACCTTCAAAATGAAAATGAGAAGCTTTGCGTCCAGTAAATGGACTTGGAGGTTGGGGGTTGGAGAGGGGCATTTTGTGTTTGTTGGTGTGAGGGTTGTAAACAGTTTATCAATAGAATGGGAGAGATTTCAGCCCATTTCGCCTGTTCCGGTGCCAGCTTTCTGCCGGCTATCTACTCTGACCCCAGTTCCCTTTCGATTCCCTGATGAGCAAAAAGGTTTTTATTAAAAAAAATATTCTATCCACGGTCACCACCAGCCTCCCCATATCAAATTATTTGTGATTGCTTCAATCTAAAATTCTGCTAATCGGGAAATGAAATTTTTTTGCTGAGGCGTTTGATTAGCAGAATGTGTAAACAGTAGAAGAAACAATCGCACTTCTCAGCCGGACCAATGCGATAGGAACAGATGGAGATGACATTGCTGTTCATCAAACGCTCAATAGCAGCTGTTAGCCTAGCCCATTCTGTACCAGTGGCAGACTGGGTCAGGTTGGCTCCTTGCACAGGCACTCTGGTCGATTAATTATTCACACAGCAAGAGGAGAGGTTAACGTTATACAAGGCGGCGGCTCACTACCACCTTCTCAAGGGCAATTAGCAACGAGCAATAAATGCTGGCCTTGCCAGCGACGCCCAAATCCCATGAACGAATAAAAAATATTTTTAAAGTGACAATGTTTCTCACAAACGCCATACAGGGATTGCATTTGGCAATTAGACAAAACTCACTTTTGTGTTCCCACTTAGATGCTGCGACAGCAAGCCTTGGATGGAGAGCCACAGCCTTTGTGCAGCACTCCCCCCAGTTTATGATCCCCGACAGTCTTCTGATACAGATGTTAGAATCTGGTTTCTAAGTGGAGACATCACCTCGGTATAAAGAAATTGCAGAGAGCAAGGACAGAGGAGTTGGCACATTCAGTCTCTCGAGCCCGCGCCGTCATTCACTTAGATCGTGGCTGATCAGCACCACCACTCCATTCACCCACCGTTGCTGTCCTTGATAGCCTTACCCAACAAAAGTCTAACAATCTCTGTCTTGAAAGCTCCAAACATTTGAATTGGGATTTACAGTCTAAGCCTTTCAAGCTTTAGGACTGCTATTTATACTTGAGCCTTTAGTGAACTGGGGGAAACTTCTTTGCTTGTTTTTTTTCCAAATTCGTCTTGATTCAGAAGTCAGTTTAAAGTAAAGGTACAAAAATGGGCCTCAAAGGCCATTTTTAAGCTGCTTTGTTCTGTACAGCCCTAAATTGACTACAATTAAATGGAATAAACACCTAAATGATTATATGACACTGCATTTAAAGAGCTTCTGGTACAACACAAACTTTCAGGGATTTGTGTTAAGATAGTACTGTTGCCAATACTAATTTCAGTGGACAGAAAATCGATCGGGTGCCTGAGTTCCGAGATAATGTATTCCTTTCTGAAGCTTTACACTGGGCACGCTACATTGTAGAATCTACCCTGCATTGTTTTGAGTTGAATTGAAGTATACATCCTCTCCCTTTGTTTAAGAACATAAGAAATAGGATCAGGAGTAGGCCATTTGGCCCCTCGAGCCTGCTCCGCCATTCAATAAGATCATGGCTGCTTTGATCATGGACTTGGCTCCATGTCCCTTCCCACTGCCCATAACCCTTCACTCCCCTATCATTCAAAAATCTATCTATCGCCACCTTAAATATATTCAATGACCCAGCCTCCACAGCTCTCTGGGGCAGAGAATTCCACAGATTTACGACCCTCTGAGAGAAGAAATTCCTCCTCATCTCAGTTCTAAATGGGTGACCTCTTATTCTGAAACTATGCCCCTTAGTTCTCGATTCCCCCACGAGGGGAAACATCCTCTCTGCATCTTCAGTATCTTTATATGTTTCAATAAGATTACCTCTCATTCATCGAAAGTCCAATGAGCATAGGCCCAATCTGCTCAACTCTTCTTCATAGGTCAACCCTGTCATCTCAGGAATCAACCTAGTGAACCTTCTCTGAACTGCCTCCATTGTAAGTGTATCCCTCCTTAAGTAAGGAGACCAAAATTGTATGCAGTATTCTAGGTGTGGTCTGTACAGTTGTAGCAGGACTTCTCTGCTTTTATACTCCATCCCCCTTGCAATAAAGGCCAACATTCCATTTGCCTTCCTGATTACTTGCTGTACCTGTATACTAACATTTTGTGTTTCATGCACAAGGACCCCCAGGTCACTCTGTACTGCAGCATTTTGTAATTTCTCTCCATTTAAATAATTTGCATTTTTATTTTTCTCCCAATGTTTATAACCTCACACTTTCCAACATTATACTCCATCTGCAAAATGTTTGCCCATTCACTTAGCCTGTCTAGATCCCTTTCCAGATTTTGTGTGTCCTCCTTAGAACTTGCTTTCCCACCCATCTTTGTATCATCAGCAAACTTGACTACATTACACTCGATCCCTTCATCCAAGTCATTAATATAGATTGTAAATAGTTGAGCCCCAGCACTGATCTCTGTGGCACCCCACTAGTTACTATTTGCCAACTGGAAAATGACCCATTTATCCCGACTCTCTGTTTTCTGTCAGTTAGCCAATCTTCTATCCATGCTAATATATTATCCCCAACCCAGTGAACTTTGATCTTGGTGCGGTAACTTTTAATGTGGCACTTTATCAAATGCCTTCTGGAAATCCAAATATACCACATCCACTGGTTCCCCCTTATCCACCCTACTCGTTACATCCTCAAAGAACTCCAGCAAATTTGTCAAACATGACTTCCCTTTCATAAAACCATGCTGACTGCTTGACTGTATTATGTTTTTCCAAATGTCCTGCTACTGCTTCCTTAGTAATGGGTTCTTTTATAGCCTGACCTGCGGAGCTGTTCTCTCGCAGGTCGGAGGGCCATAAAAGAGTTGGAGTGGCGGGCCCTAGGACACCGTGGCACCCCCCCCCCCGGACCTGTGAGAGAACAGCTCCACAGGTCGGGCTATAAAAGAGCTGGAGTGGTGTACCACTTCAATCTCCAGCGTGAGCTGCTCCAAGTGTGCGATGTTTTTGAGATGGGCGATTGGGTGACGTCATCAAAACCATGGTTGCCGCTTTGGAGCGTGGGCAGGAATATCGGCAGGGCCCAGGTACAGAGGAGTGGGAAGATCGGGGCAGATGAGCGGCGAGTGTTTGTGGTGAGATGCGGTGAATGTTTATGACGGAGGAGCGGTGAGAGATTGTGGCGGAGGTGCGACAGATGAGGGTACAGGGCCCAGAAGAGGCGAGGGCCCAGGGACAGCACGGGCCAGCCCACACTGCGATGTGTGTGCACTGGGTCCATGCAGCAGAGCAGGTCTCCAGTCGTCTTGGTTAATCCTTGCCACTGGACCAAGACCTAGCTCTGTCAAACCCGTGTGGTGGCTGGTGTGCAACGGCCACCCCACATTAAAAGAATCCACACACAGGCATCTTCCACCCTTTAGAATGTAGTTCGGGACCTAGATTGTCAGGTCCCTCATTGAAACACCTGTGAACTCATCCCTTTTTGGTGTGGAAGCAGGTCATCCTCGATACGAGGGACCGCCTAATACAGTTCTAAAAGCTCTTACTATCTGTTTTTATATTTCTTGCTAGTTTACTCTCGTAATCTATCTTCCCCCTGTCTCTTATTTTTATGGTAGTCCTTTTCTGGTTTTTAAACGATTCCCAATCCTCTGGCCTCCCACTAATCTTGGCAACTTTGTATGTCCTTGTTTTCAATTTGATCCCATCCTTTACTTGGGTAGCCATGGATGGTTCTCCCTTCTCTTAAAATCTTTCCTTCCCACTGGAATATATTTTTGTTGAAAGTTATGAAATATCCCCTTAAATATCAGCCATTACTTATGAACCTTATTACACTTTAATCTATTTTCCCAGTACACTTTAGCCAACTCTGCTTTCATACCTTTGTAATCGCCTTTATTTAAGATCAGGGCACTGGTTTGAGATCAACCTCTAACAGAATTTGAAATTCAACCATGCTATGATCACTTTTTCCGAGAGGATCTTTAACAATGAAATCATTTATTAATCCCGTCACATTACACAGTACCAGATCCAAGATAGCCTGCTCCCTGGTTGGTTCCGCAATGTACTGTTCAAGGAAACCATCCCAGATACACTCTATAAATTTGAATGAATTAATCTAAGGGGTGTGACTGCCTCCTGGAACACAGCGTCCAGGTAACTCTCCCCCTCCCTGATGTGTCGTGGTGTCTGCAGCTCGGACTCCAGCTCATCCACTCGGAGCCGAAGTTCCTCGAGCTGCCACTTACTGCAGATGTGCTCGCCATGGACCTCAGTGGTGTCCACCAGCTCCCACATGTTGCAGCAATAACACATTGCCTCTCCTGCCATTTCTGATGTATTTAATTAATTACATTTTCAAATTTTGAATGTTTATTTTTTAGTCCCAGCTCTTAATTTAAACCAATGCCCAAGAAAAGAGAGAAAAATTGACTAACCAATCACTTCCCTGTTTTCCTGTGACATCACACTTTGATTCTTTTTAGTGTTTATCCTCCCAGATCAGTTGGTGCTATTCTGGCTAGCTCCTCCTGATCTCGTGCTTTTAAGTTTCTCATTAGACTATCAGTATCCCATCCCCAACATTAATTGTTCAAACTATTCCTCTCTGTTCCAGTTTCTCCTGACACGCGTGGACACATTTAGACATAATGCTTTAGTTCTGCTACATTTAGAAGCCTCTTTAAAACTTTTGACAGTATTGCAGTCACCGAGTCTCTGACCATTTCCGCTTTACTTAATGCTGTGCATATCATCTGAAAGACTTGAATGTGGCCTATCACCTGGCAAAGCATGACCAGACTGTGGCATCTGGCTCTGATAAAAGAATCAGAGGGGGAGATGAGGGGAAATATTTTCACGCAACGAGTTGTTGTGATCTGGAATGCACTGCCTGAGAGGGTGGTGGAGGCAGATTCAATAATAACTTTCAAAAGGGAATTGGATATAGACTTAAAAGGAAAAGAATTCAAAGCTCTGGGTAAAGAGTAGGGGGTGGGACTAATTGGATGGCTTTTTCAAAGAGTCAGCCTCCTATGCCGTATTATTCTATGATGTGTCTTTTTTCTAAATGTACTTTTGGTGACTTTTTTCTCTTGTGCATGATATTTATTAAATCCAATAGTTTCTGGAATCTTAAAATTAGAGCTAGATCTTTTAGGAGTGAAACCAGGAAATGTTTTTTCATACACAGGGTAGTGGAAATCTGAAACACGCTACCCCAAAAGGCTGTGGATGCTGGGCTAGTTGTGATTTTCAAGACTATGATCTACAATTTTTTGTTAGGTAAGGGTATCAAGGGATGTGGAGAAATGATGGGTAAATGCAGTTGAAGTACAGATCTGCCATGAACAGCGGAAGAGGCTCGAGGGGCTGAATGGTCTATTATGATATACTCATGATGGTGTCTTTTTGCAAAATGCTGGCATTCGTGTCTTTGTAGGAATCTCTTCCATTGGCCAATCACGACGTTGATCAGGTTTTTGGTCATAAATGATGACTAGATTGAATCCATCCACTGGTCACAACATCAATCCCATCTCTAGCCTCCACGATATTGCAATATTATTCTCATAAATGCCCAAGGAGGCCATGCCCACTATGTACTCGAGAGCAAGTGGTACAGATATGGTGAATGTCGAAGGAAGAAAGAAGTTTGTTTGCAGTATTATCCCTGCCTTTCCAATGCTTCCCTTCACATCATTTCTGATTACTTTGGAAGTTTTGATATATCCAGCTACAATTAAATTTGCCCTACACTTTCATAATGAGCACACTATTTTGAACCCTTTGTTTGGTACATTGGTGCTGTTTATGGAGTTTCCATATCTCCAGTTCATAACTCATGAGCCATATTTATCGTATATCCTGTGCTCACTGACCACCTTTGCATTTGTATTATCAATCAGACTTGTTTTTATTTTCAGAAAATAGGTGCTGAAGCACACGACTCCCAGGAGGATGGGCCACTCTACAGACTTGTCCTTGCAGGAGATGCTGGTTCTGGGAAATCCAGCTTTTTATTACGTCTGTGTATGAATGAGTTCAAAGGATACATTCCTACCACACTTGGTAAGATATTTATCATTTACTGACTGCCCTTTTTCTTTAAAGGGTGCGTGTCTTTTGAAGTAGGGTTGCTTCAGTATATTGATCTGATCACAAAATTGGGCCAATTTTCCTTCAGTCCCCTTTCGCCCAACCCCAGGCTGAACACAAGTGTGGTGGAACCCATCCAAAGTGCACTCTGCCCAAAGGAACCTGAACCCCCACCTATAACTGCAGGTTTGGGCCCGTATAATGGCCATGCGCTGCTAAACGTGCAAGTGGGCCTCTTGCATAAACCCCTTCCAAGGGGAATGGCCACCAGCTTTAGAACCTTTTTGTCTGCTGTCCAAAACAACAGCCAGAGACCCTGCACCCTGGTGACCATCCTGTTGACTGGGCGGTTGGTGGCTGTAGGGTGGGGGATGATGGAAGGGGAGTCACCCCTCTCTTCAACATCTCCACACGTTTGCGGTCAGCTTCTTTTCCGATCCTCTGCTCTGAGGCAAGCCAGGCGCAAGTGCTGAGGCTCGCCTCCTGTGATTGGGCCTGTACCAAGTGAAGACCCAGGGAAATGAGGTTTGGTGGTTTACCTCACTCCTGTCTTGTTACCACAGTATTAACGTGCTTGCAGCTGTTCACCCCCACCCATCGGGAAAATCCCCAGACGTGAACATGATCAAAAAGGGGGCAGTGACCTAACAGCTGCCTCCACCGTGAGGTAAGCATATACCAGGCTGAAAGCAGAGCAACTCTGGTGTCCACCTTTGCTGATTCACACTAATTCTAGGCAATCTAGATTAGAAATTGGGACATTTATCATTGCTATAATCTAACTTGTTATTATCTGCTCCTTTTTTTATGCTTAACAGATTTGACCTGGAGTAGCCTAAATCAGACAAATATTGTTCACAACCAGGCTATGTCTGTTCCAGGATGAATTGCGATTTGGAAATACTGAGGGGGGAAATTCAACTATATATGGCAGCGGATGGTCTGCCCATTTTGGAACTTACAGGGAGAACTAGGGTAGATTATGCGCTCTACATTTTGCTTAATTAGAATGACCCCACCGAGGAAGAATTGCTTTGCACTGTGTGAGCGTGCGTAGCACTATTGTACCCAGGTTACAGTAGTGTAGTGATTATGTTACTGGACTATTCATATAGAGATCGAGAGATCAAATCCCACCATAGAAACATAGAAAATAGGTGCAGGAGTAGGCCATTCGGCCCTTTGAGCCTGCACCACCATTCAATAAGATCATGGCTGATCATCACCTCAGTACCCTTTGATCCTTTTAGCCGTAAGAGCCATATCTAACTCCGTCTTGAATATATCCAACGAACTGGCTTCAACAACTCTCTGCGGTAGGGAATTCCACAGATTAACAACTTTCTGAGTGAAGAAGTTTCTCCTCATCTCGGTCCATGGCTGTTTGAGAATTTGAATTTCGCTTTTTTGAAAGAATGGAAATTATAAAAAGCTGGTATCAGTAAAAGTGACCATGAAGCTTTCGGATTGTGGTTAAAACCCCAACTGGTTTAGGGAAGGGAACCTTCTGTCCTTACCCGGTCTGGCCCATGTGTGACTCCAGCCTCAAACCAACATGGCTCACTCTAGTAAGCCATTCCGTTGTAACAAAACCATTACAAGCGGTTTAAGAAGGAGACTCACTACCACTTTCTCGGGGCAACTAGGGATGGGCAATAAATACTGGCCTTGCCAGCGGTGCCCACATCCCAAGAATGAATACACTTTTGTTTTAAAAAAGGAAGAATGCTTACCCGATTATGCTGGGCCCTGTTAGTGACTGCACCTTTTAGCTAACTTTGGTGTCTGTGCTTTACAAAAGTTCTAATCCTAGTGAAACCCAAGTGTTGAAAATAATCTGTTTGTTTCTAGGAGTTGATTTTCAAATGAAGAAACTATTGGTTGATGGTGAGAGTGCCACATTACAGATCTGGGACACTGCTGGCCAGGAGAGGTAAAGGTGACTGTTTAACGTGAGGAACCAGTTGGTTTCTCTACTTCAAATTTCGAATAAGTCAGAATTTAAAATAAGCATTCCTGCCCATAATTTTATTTAATGTAATATTTTATTACAGTAAGGCGTTGATTATTCTCAATGTGATTACTTTAGCCTTATGCAAGCAGTACATTTGTGTGACCTGTTAAAGGGTTAGTGCAATGAAGGCATTTCTAGGGGATACAGATGTTTTGCTATTTTGTGTACGAACATAAGCAAAATGACAGACAGGAAAAAAACCTACTGGTCCATCCAGCCTGTCTCAGATAATTGAGATGCTTTATGCATCACAATACAATGCATACACTCCCTGCCAATGTTGCCCTAAGGTGCGTAGCCGCCCAACAATCGGGAGGTCCCGTGGAGGTCGCTCACCAGCCGCTGGAACAGATACCGTGCAGCAAATTTAAAGGGACCACGCACCAAGAAGAAACAAATTAGAGGGAACATTGTTCCCCACCCAGAGTCATCGATCTTCTGGGAAAGGCACTAAATCAGGTAAAAACCCCAGCCAATTGGGGAAGAAAAATGTGGAGAATTCATAAGAAATAGGAGCAGGATTAGGCCCTATGGCCCCTCGATAAGATCATGGCTGATCATCGACCTCAACTCCACTTTCCCGCCCGATCTCCATATCCCTTGATTCCCTTAGACTCCAAAAATCTATCAATCTCAGCCTTGAATATATTCAGAGACTCAGCATCCACAGCCCTCTGGCAATTCCTCTCCAACCACCTTACGTGATCAAAGCGAGTCCAGACCACCACCCTGGGCCTGAATAATGTCACACCGTGCCTTCCTATACGAAGAATACTGGTGGTGAGATTTAACTTTACCGGCCACACCATAACCTGATGGAGCAGAAATGATCACACGCCGGCTGTGGAACCTGCCCATTGTTTGTTTCCATTGATTTGAATGGAATGAGTAATTGGGCTGGTTCAACAACGGTTGGGCAATATCCTCTGGGTTTACTGCCCACATGGCGAAGGTGACCCCTGCCATGGTTTGCTCTCTCCTTTGGAACTTGTAAAGGAACTTTTTCCCCACAAAGTTTGTGAAATCACAACACGTACACATGATGGGGCCGCTTTGGACACAATCAGCAATCCGGGTGCAAATTGCGCTCAAAATTACGCTAGTTTTGCGAAGGTTCTTTTTTCTCTCACGCTTCCACTCAAACTCATTTGTAAATCACCAAATATAAAATCTATCATGAACAAGCTCAACTGGGCAGTGTTTTAGCACGTTTTAATAAAAAATATATATATGCTTTACCAAGTATTATTTGAGAGTGGTAACTGGGTACAGCTGAAAATGGGATTATTACAAAAAAATAGGTGTTTTTAATCAGTGTCTGGTCCACCGATTTTAAATAACTGAAAATGGCTTTAAAAAACTATACAGAATGATTTCTTAGTAATTATTTAAAATATATATATATTCAAAAGCTTTTAAAAAGGTGCCTGTTAGTGTCCTTGTGCCTAAAAGATCCAGATTAATTTCCTCGAGGTCCTGCAAACTGGTGCAATTAGCAGAAATTAATTAATTAATTTGATCTGGGGACATGGCCAGTTTTGTGGGTGGAGCCATCTTCCAGCGCAGTGTTTTTTTAAAACTAGCACAAATGCGGAAACTCAGTTTGCACTGGATGTAATTAGTGCCTGAGATTCAGCGGTCTTTTGCGCTGGTTGGCCGTTTCTGGGCGAATTACGCTGAGCGGAAAGTCCATGAGAAATGGCCCACCGAATGATGACATTACTGTAAACACTCCCACCTGTGGCACATCATTGCCTGACTGAGAGTTTCGATACAACTTGATATCTCTTGCTGTATATGGACAATAACTCTGGAATAATCACGAGTTTTGTTCAGAGTCTCTGCAGGGTGAATCCATTTCCATACCGGCCGTTCCAGTTCTAATGCTCGTTTATGAGGCAGCATTTTTCTCTCTTTTCCCCCCCCAGGTTTCGCAGTATTGCCAAGTCCTATTTCCGCAAAGCTCATGGTGTGTTACTACTGTACGATGTGACTTCAGAGACTAGTTTCCTGAATGTTCGAGAGTGGATTGATGAAATTAAGGTACACTTTATCTTGTTGGCTTAACAAAATTGCTCAACCTTGCCAGGGGGTTATTGTGTTTGAAACCTCTTCACATTGGGTCAGTCTGGCAATGTGCGTTTCCAAATCCCTTACCGTTTAATGGTCCTTTACTCCAACCATGTTGGCGGTGATCTAGCTTCCTCTTGGACAACGTTATCTGTATTAGTTGATGGCTCATCTTCTAACTCTGTTATTTCAGGGGTTTCCCAGTGCTCTGCTGCTCCTTATCAATGATCTCCTCTATTCAATCAGCATTTTTTTGTTGCTGCTAATCCCACTGCATGTTTATCAACTTCCTTCAGGTAATACACCTTCAAGTGTGTGAAACCCCACTCGATGTGCAAGACAATTAAAAACTGGGTGGGGAGAAATTCGGGAGCACCCCATTTGGGGCGGCAATTTAAAAAAGTTGTAAAAATTAGTGCCAGGCGCTATTGTTTAACTTTTTAAAAAATTCAGCTTTGGAAAGGACTTGCATTTATATAGCGCCTTTCAGATCTTCATGATGTCCCAAAACACTTCACAGTGAATCACTTTTGGAGTGAAGTCACTTCACAAGTTGTAATGTAGACAAACAATTTGCGCACTGCAAGGTCCCACAAACAGTAATGAGATAAATGAGCAGATAATGTGTTTTAAGTGATGTTGATTGAGGGATAAATATTGGCCAGGGCACTGAGAGAACGCCCTGTTCTTCAAATGAGATCTTTTAGGTCCACTTAAGAGGACGGATGGGGGTCTAAGTTTACCATCTCAAAAGGCAGCACGTTTAACATAGAAACATAGAAAATAGGTGCAGGAATAGGCCATTTGGCCCTTCGAGCCTGCACCACCATTCAATAAGATTATGGCTGATCATTCACTCCAGTACCCCATTCCTGCTTTCTCTCCATACCCCTTGATCCATTTAGCCGTAAGGGCCATAATCTAACTCCCTCTTGAATATATTCAATGAATTGGCATCAACAACTCTCTGCGGTAGGGAATTCCACAGCTTAACAACTCTCTGAGTGAAGAAGTTTCTCCTCATCTCAGTCCTAAATGGCTTACCCCTTATCCTTGGACTGTGTCCCCTGGTTCTGGACTTCCCCAACATCAGGAACATTTTTCCAGCATCTAACTATCCAGTCCTGTCAGAATTTTAAAAGTTTCTAGGAGATCCCCTCTCATCCTTCTAAACTCCAGTACTTACAGGCCCAGTCGATCCAATCTCTCCTCATGTGTCAGTCCTGCCATCCCAGGAATCAGTCTGGTGAACCTTCGCTGCACTCCCTCATTAGCAAGAATGTTCTTCCTCAGATTAGGAGACCAAAACTGAACACAATATTCCAGGTGAGGCCTCATCAAGGCCTGTACAACTGCAGTAAGACCTCCTTGCTCCTATACTCAAATCCCCTAGCTATGAAGGGCAACATACCATCTGCCTTCTTCACCGCCTACTGTACCTGCATGCCAACTTTCAATGACTGATGTACCATGACACCCAGGTCTCGTTGCACCTCCCCTTTTCCTAATCTGCCGCCATTCAGATAATCTGCATTCATGTTTTTGCCACCAAAGTGGATAACCTCACATTTATCCACATTATACTATATCTGCCATGCATTTGCCCACTCACCTAACCTGTCCAAGTCACTCTGCAGCCTCTTAGCATCCTCCTCACAGCTCACACTGCCACCCAGCTTAATGTCATCTGCAAACTTGGAGATAGTACACTCAATTCCTTCATCTAAATCATTAATATATATTGTAAATAGCTGGGGTCCCAGCACTGAGCCCTGCAGTACCCCACTAGTCACTGCCTGACATTCTGAAAAGGACCCGTTTATCCCAACTCTCTGCTTCCTGTCTGCCAACCAGTTCTCTATCCACGTCAGTACATTACCTCCAATACCACGTGCTTTAATTTTGCACACCAATCTCTCGTGTGGGACCTTTTTGAAAGTCAAAATACATCACATCCACTGGTTCTCCCTTGTTGACTCTACTAGTTACATCCTCAAAAAGTTCTAGAAGATTTGTCAAGCATGATTTCCCTTTCATAAATCCATGCTGACTTGGACCTATCCTGTCACTGCTTTCCAAATGCGCTGCTATTTCATCTTTAATAATTGATTCCAACATTTTCCCCACTACTGATGTCAGGCTAACCGGTCTATAATTACCCGTTTTCTCTCTCCCTCCTTTCTTAAAAAGTGGTGTAATATTAGCTACCCTCCAGTCCATAGGAACTGATCCTGAGTCGATAGACTGTTAGAAAATGATCACCAATGCATCCACTATTTCTAGGGCCACTTCCTTAAGTACTCTGGGATGCAGACTATCAGACTCCGGGGATTTATCGGCCTTCAATCCCATCAATTTCCCTAACACAATTTCACGCCTAATAAGGATTTTCTTCAGTTCCTCCTTCTCACTAGACCCTCGGTCCCCTAGTATTTCCGGAAGGTTATTTGTGTCTTCCTTCACGAAGACAGAACCAAAGTATTTGTTCAACTGGTCTGCCATTTCTTTGTTCCCCATTTATAAATTCACCTGAATCTGACTGCAAGGGACCTACGTTTGTCTTCGCTAATCTTTTTCTCTTCACATATCTATAGAAGCTTTTGCAGTCGGTTTTTATGTTCCCAGCAAGCTTCCTTTCATACTCTATTTTCCCCCTCCGAATTAAACCCTCTGCTGAATTCTAAATTTCTCCCAGTCCTCAGGTTTGCTGCTTTTTCTGGCCAATTTATATGTCTCTTCCTTGGATCTAACACTATCCTTAATTGCTACAGTTGAGCCACCTTCATCTTTTTATTTTTACTCCAGACAAGGATGTACAATTGTTGACGTTCATCCATGTGATCTTTAAATGTTTGCCATTGCCTATCCACCTTCAACCCTTTAAGTATCATTTGCCAATCTATTCTAGCCAATTCATGTCTCATACCATCAAAGTTACCTTTCCTTAAGTTCAGGACCCTAGTCTCTGAATTAACTGTGTCACTCTCCATCTTCATAAAGAATTCTACCATATTATGGTCACTCTTCCCCAAAGGGCCTCGCGCAACAAGATTGCTAATTAGTCCTTTCTCATTACACATCACCCAGTCTAGGATGGCCAGCCCTCTATTTGGTTCCTCAACATATTGGTAGAGAAAACCATCCCTAATACACTCCATGAAATCCTCCTCCACCGTATTGCTACCAGTTTGGTTAGCCCAATCTATATGTAGATTAAAGTCGCCCAAGATAACTGCTTACCTTTATTGCACGCATCCCTAATTTCTTGTTTGATGCTGTCCCCAACCTCACTACTACTGTTTGGTGGTCTGTACACAACTCCCACCAGCGTTTTCTGCCCTTTTGGTGTTCCGCAGTTCTACCCATACAGATTCCACATCATCCAAGCCAATGTCCTTCCTTACTATTGCGTTAATTTCCTCTTTAACCAGCAACGCCACCCCGCCTCCTTTTCCTCTCTGTCTATCCTTCCTGAATGTTGAATACCCCTAGATGTTGAGTTTCCAGCCTTGGTCGCCCTGGAGCCATGTCTCTGTGATGCCAATTATATATTCCTTAATTGCTGCCTGTTCAGTTAATTCGTCCACCTTATTATGAATACTTCTCGCATTGAGGCACAGAGCCTTCAGACTTGTCTTTTTAACACACCTTGCCCCTTTAGAATTTTTCTGTAATGTGGCCCTTTTTGATTTTTGCCTTAGGTTTCTCTCCCCTCCACTTTTACTTTTCTTCTTTCTATCTTTTGCTTCTGCCCCCATTCTACTTCCCTCTGTCTCCCTGCATAGGTTCCCATCCCCCTGTCATATTAGTTTAACCCCTCCCCAACAGCACTAGCAAACACTCCCCCTAGGACATTGGTTCCGGTCCTGCCCAGGTGCAGACCGTCTGGTTTGTACTGGTCCCACCTCCCCCAGAACTGGTTCCAATGCCCCAGGAATTTGAATCCCTCCCTTCTGCACCACTCCTCAAGCCACGTATTCATTGAGCTATCCTGCGATTCCTACTCTGACTAGCATGTGGCACTGATAGCAATCTTGAGATTACTATCTTTGAGATCCTACTTTTTAATTTAACTTCTAGCTCCTTAAATTCAGTTTGTAGGACCTCACCTGTTTTTTTACCTATATCGTTGGTAGGTATATGCACCACGACAACTGGCTGTTCACGAAAGACGGCAGTACCGCCAGTGCAGCACTGCGGTGTCAGATTACATTTTGTGCTCAAGTCTCTGGAGTGAGGCTTGAACCACAACCTTCTGACTCCGAGGCGAGAGTTGTTACTGCTAGGCCAAGCCTGACAGCTACATTTATTGGATTGTCTGTTTGTGGCACCTTACTGTTCATTAATTGGTTGCCAAGTTCGGCGACATAACAACAGTAATCCATTGGATGTGAAGCGTTTTAGAATGTTCTGAGGATGTAAAAAGCAGCATGTAAAATTTGCCGTCTGTTCCTTGGTCTGTATGTTGATGTGTGGGGCACTGCACTCGTGTCCAGATCAGTCTGGTGAGCTGGTGCTACTTGCCCTAAAGATGTCATTGCCAGTACTGGAAGACAACTTACTCAGCCCTAAGCATAACAAAATGATTATAAATCTGTTCTTTCTAAACTAGAAATAGAAATTTACAGCGCAGGAGGCCGCCATTTCGGCCCATCATGTCCGTGCCGGCCGACAAAGAGCCGCACGGCCCTCGGACAGCAGCCCTAAAGGTTACATATAAACCCATGAACAATGACGGAAAGGCAAAGAGCACTCAGCCCAACCAGTCTGTCCCACACAACTGCGACACCCCTTACACAAACATTCTATACTCCACCCCAACTGGAGCCATGTGATCTCCTGGGAGAGGCAAAAACCAGATTTAAAAACCCAGGCCAATTTAGGGGGGAAAAAAAATCTGGGAAAATTCCTCTCCAACCCATCCAGGCGATTGAAACTAGTCCAGGAGATCACCCTGGCCGTATTCGATTCCCTGCAGTACTTACATATATCTGCGCCGGCAAACAAGAGGTTATCCAGTCTAATCCCAATTACCAGCTCTAGGTCTGTAACCCTGCAGGTTACTGCACTTTAAGGGCCCATCCAAGCACCTCTTAAAAGTGGTGAGGGTTTCTGCATCCACCACTCTTCCAGGCAGCGAGTTCCAGATCCCCACAACCCTCTGTGTAAAGAAGCCCCCCTTCAAATCTCCTTAAACATCCACCAACCACAGTAAAAACTATGCCCCCTCGTAGTAGACCCCTCCACCGATGGAAATAGGCCCTTACTATCCACTATGTCCAGGCCCCTCAATATTTTGTACGCCTCAACGAGGTCTCCTCTCAACCTCCTCTGTTCCAATGAGAACAACTCCAGCCTATCCAACCTGCCCTCATAACTAAGATTCTCCATTCCAGGCAGCATCATAGTAATTCTTCTCTGCACCCTCTCTAGCATATGAAAGCATGGGCCTTATGCTTAACATGCATAAAACAAAGGTCCTCCACCAGCCTGTCCCCGCCGCACAGCACTGTCCTCCAATCATCAAGATTCACGGTGCGGCCCTGGACAACGTGGACCATTTCCCATACCTCGGGAGCCTCTTATCAACAAAGGCAGACATTGATGCGGAGATTCAACATCGCCTCCAGTGCGCCAGTGCAGCCTTCGGCTGCCTGAGGAAAATCCCTGTTGGAAAAGACCAGGCCCTCAAATCTACCACCATGCTCATTATCTACAGGGCTGTAGTAATACCCGCCCTCCTGTATGGATCAGAAGCATAGACGATGTATCGAAGGCACCTCAAGTCGCTGGAGATATATCACCAACGATGTCTCCGCAAGATCCTGTAAATTCCCTAGGAAGACAGGCGCACCAACATCAGTGTCCTCGACCAGGCTAACATCCCCAGTATTGAAGCACTGACCACACTCGATCAACTTCGCTGGGCAGGCCACATAGTTCGCATGCCAGATACGAGACTCCCTAAGCAAATGCTTTATGCGGAGCTCCTTCATGGTAAATGAGCCAAAGGTGGGCAGCGGAAGCGTTACAAGGACACCCTTAATGCCTCGCTGATAAAGTGCGACATCACCACTGACACCTGGGAGTCCCTGGCCGCAGACTGCCCGAGGTGGAGAAAGAGCGTGAAGAGGTCAAGTGCAGACAGCAGAAGGAGCACGTGGGAAACCAGCCCCACCCACCCCTTTCCTCAACGAATGTCTGCCCCACCTGTAACAGGGTCTGTGGCTCTCATATTGGACGGTTCAGCCACCAAAGAACTCACTTTTGGAGTGGAAGCAAGTCTCCCTCAATTGCGAGGGACTACCTATGATTGCAATCACCTCCTTCCTATAATACAGTGACCAGAACTGCATGCAGTACTCCAGCTGTGGCCTAACCAAAGTATTATACAATTTAAGCATAACCTCCCTGCTCTTATATTCTATGCCTCAGCCAATAAAGGCAAGCATTCCGTATGCCTTCTTAACCAACTTATCCACCTGGCCTACTTTCAGGGATCTGTGGACAAGCACTCCAAGGTCCCTTTGTTCAGCTACAGTATTAAGTGATCTACCGCTTAATGTATATACCCTTTCCTTATTAACCCTCCCCAAGTGCATTACCTCACACTTCTCTGAATTAAATTCCATTTGCCACTGCTCTGCCCACCTGACCAGTAGATTGATATCCTCCTGCAGCCCATGATTTTCCTCTTCATTATCAACCACACAGCCAATTTTAGTGTCATCTGCAAACTTCTTAATCATACTCCCTTTATTCAAATCTAAATTGTTGATATAATACCACAAGAAGCAAGTACTGAGCCCTGCGGAACCTGACTGGAAACATCGTTCCAGTCACAAAAACATCCATCAACCATTACCCTTTGCTTCCTACCTCTAAGCCAATTTTGGATCCAACTTGCCATGTTGCCCTGGATCCCATGGGCTTTAACCTTAGTGACCAGTCTACCATGTGGGACCTTATCAAAAGCTTTGCTGAAGTTCATATATACTACATCATACGCACAACCCTCATCGACCCTCTTGGTTACCTCCTCAAAAAATTCTTCCCCAATAGTTTTATATCCACAGTGAAACCTGTATAAACAGAGACATATTGAGACCCCCAAATAACTTGCATGGTAAAATATACAAGCGGCACTCTGAAATGCACTGCAAATTACGAACTGCAAACAGCCTTCAATGCAACAAGCCCTTTTACAACTTAAAACCGGGGACACGCAGGTCAGCGCGAGGAGGCAGCGGGTTTTGTGAAAGAAACGGCTTTGTGGCATGGCGCTCTCTTTACCCAGCATTCATAGCGACAGAGAAACCGCTCTATCTCCGGGATTGAATGCTTGCATGGTTCAGTCCCAGGGATGGAGCGGTTTCTCTGCCGCTAGGGATCCTGGGTAAAGAACGCCCCATTCTACTGAAAGTTTTACAGTTCATACAATGACCATTTTGAAAATAAGGACACCTGCAAACAAGGTGTCCGTAATTTACAGGTTTCACTGTATACGGTTCGTAAATCAAGATAACCCTTTGTACGGTAAAACGGTGTTGATGAATAATATCTTTTCTCAGAATTCTACCGCTATCCCGACACCAATTATCTTAATTGGGAATAAAATCGATTTAAGAAATGAAATGCCTCAAGCACAGCGTAGCACTGTGCTGACTGCCCATGGAGAAAAACTAGCTATGGTAAGAATATTTTTACACAATATATTGTCTCATTAACACAATTTAGCAACTGGCTTCATTTAAACCCTCCAAACCTAAGGAAAGTGCCATACTATAGAACTATTTTCAGGTTAATTGATTAAAAAAAAATGCAATTCACTTCATATCAACCATAAACATTGTAGCCTGTTGTGTCACAGAGAAGCCCAGCAGTCTGGCACCAGACGTGTGCAACATTCTGAGCTAATCTGCTGCAGTGGTTGTCATGATGCAAATGGTAGGCCACCCTGTGTATGGATCACTACAGAGTAAGGCCCCAAGTTTCCACATGATTTGCACCTGATTTTTTAGGAGCAACTGGTGTAGAACGGAGTATCTTAGAAATCGGAATTCTCCACATTTAGTTTTCTGCAGTTCTAGTCAGGTAGAACAGTTTCACTTTGGAACTGAATTTTTTTTTCAAAAGGGGGCGTGTCCGGCCACTGACGCCTGATTTGAAAGTTTCCACAGTGAAAACGTACTCCAAACTAACTTAGAATGGAGTAAGTGAAGATTTTTGTACGCTTGAAAAAACCTTGTCTACACTTTAAAAAATCAGGCGCAGGTTACAAATTAGGCGTCGGGAACGAGGTGGGGGGGGGGAGGGAAGTCATTAAATTCTACAATCAATCCTTAGTTATACTTATACAAATATTATACAAATAAATCCAACCTGAATAAAAATTTATAAGCAAAGAAAAGATTAAATAAACCATGTTCCTACCTGTGTGAAAGTGCTTCAGGCAGGCCTTTCAGACAGCGGTGTAGCGTCGGTCTCTGTGGCAGGCAGCAAGTAGCCTTCGAGCTGAGCTGCGGTGCTTGAGGCAGGCCTTCATTCCCCACGAAGATGCAGCACCCGGACGGACTTGAGGCCATTCGGCCATGGGATTGCAGCGGCGTCAGTGGCTGGCTGGCAGCTCAGGACACACACAGCTCAGTAAGGTTCGAGGCCATTCGGCCACGCTTTAGGGGCGGCGTCAGTGGCTGGCCGGCAGCCGAAGATACAGCAGCAGCCTTCGAGCTGTGAGGGGGACTGAGGCCATTTGGACAGGGAGAGGCAGCCACATCGACATCTTTATATTTAAATTTGCAGAATGGGTGCACCACATATTATGCAATGGTTTGCTTCCTCATGCAAGAAATTCTTTGTTCTTGGTGGAAGTTGATCCATTGCAAAGTTGAATTGGCACTTTTATTTCTCCAAACACACAGTCCTTAATTTGCAGGCACCGGTTCTACAAGTTTAGCAGTGAAAAGCTGAACTCACTGATTTCAGCAAGTGATTTATTCAGCAGTGCTGCTAAAAGCACTCCCTCACACACAGAAATATCAAGAAAATTAAAATACAAGCCTTTGCAGGGGTCCAAGAAACAAATCTTCACTTTTTCTGCAGCACTTTTAAAAATGGCCGAGTGCCAATGTTTACTTCAGACTGCGCGTGCGCGAACGCTCCAACGCGCACGCGCAGGGTTGCTGGCACCAAGAAGCCTCATTTCAATTGTACCCGCCCCCTCCTACTTACAAAATCGGCGCGAGTGGTAGGCTCCGCCCCGTGTGCCGCGCCAAGCAGACATCGCGCTCCAAGGAGCTCGAGAATACCGCAGTTTTTTTTCGGCGCGAAAAACAGGCGCCCAGCTCTGAGGTGCACCTTTTTCGCCGCGTGTGGAAACTTGGGGCCTAAATCTCTGCTTCATCTTTTTTCAGACTTACAATGCTTTGTTTTGTGAAACAAGTGCAAAGGATGGGACCAATGTGGTGGAGGCTGTCTTGCATTTGGCCAGGTAAGGTCACCGCTAACTCCACAGATCTGAGGTATTTATGTAAGCAGCAACGTTCCAGTGTAACTGCTGTCACGATGGGCCGAATGACCGCCTCCTATGCTGTAAATTTCTATGATTCTATGATTATGTGGATAGAAGAATGCATATAGTTTTTAAAACAAAAGGAAGAGCTTTCATTTTTATATAGTGCCTTACCACTGCCTCTAGACTTCTCAAAGCACTTTACACCTATATGCATTTCTCTGGAGATATAGTCACTCTTTGACAGCCAATTTGTGTACAACAAGGTTCAGCAAGTCAATGAACGAGCAGATAATTTGGTGCTGTTTAAGAGAGGAATGTTAGTCTGCAAATTGGGAGAGTTCTCTGCTCTTCTTTGAATAGTGCTATGTTGATCTCCATGTATTAGCCGTGGCTCAGTGGGTAGAACTCCCGTATCTGAGTCAGAAGGTTGTGGGTTCAGGTCCTGCTCCAGAGACCCGAGCACAAAAATCTAGGCTGACACTCCATTGCGGTGCTGAGAGAATGCTGCACTGTCAGAGGTGCTGTCTTTTGCATGAGACGTTAAACCGAGGCCCTGTCTGCTCCCTCAGGTGGACGTAAAAGATCCCATGGCACTATTTTGAAGAAGAGCAGCGGAGTTATCCCCGGTGTCCTGGCCAATATTTATCCCTCAAACAACATCACTTAAAAAAAAAAACATTATCTCCGGGTTACTACCGGTGCCACGTGCTAATGAGTATAAGAATAGAAGGATAGAGAGGATGAACATGTAGCTGGAAAGTTGGTGAAAGAGAGAGGGCTTCGGTGGCACCGGAGGCTAAGGATAAGGGGTAAGCCATTATTTAGGACTGAGATGAGGAGAAACTTCTTCACTCAGAGAGTTGTTAATCTGTGGAATTCCCTGCCGCAGAGAGTTGTTGATGCCAGTTCATTGGATATATTCAAGAGGGAGTTAGATATGGCCCTTACGGCTAAAGGGATCAAGGGGTATGGAGAGAAAGCAGGAAAGGGCTACTGAGGTGAATGATCAGCCATGATCTTATTGAATGGTGATGCAGGCTCGAAGGGCCGAATGGCCTACTCCTGCACCTATTTTCTATGTTTAAATTCTTGAGGCATTGGGACCGCTTCTGGGGGAGATGGGACCTGTACAAACCGGACGGATTGCACCTCAACAGCGCCAGGACCAATATCCTCGGGGGGAGTTTTGCTAGTGCTGTTGGGGAGTGTTTAAACTAGCTTGGCAAGGGAATGGGAAACTGAGAACAAATTCAAAAGGGAAGGAAGTGATACAGAAATTGGATAGCAAGAATCTAGAAAGCAAATCTGTAAGACAGAGGAAACAGGGCTTAATACGCAGTAAGCAAGGAAGTCTTCCTGTGCTGAATGGTCTATACTTTAATGCAAGGAGTATAGCGAATAAGGCGGATAAGCTAAGAGCACAGGTAGACACTTGGGAGTATGACATTATAGCCATTACAGAAACATGGCTGAAAGAGGGGCAAGTTTGGCAGATCAATATTCCTGGCTATACGATTTTTAGACAAGATAGAGAGTGGGGTGACGGGGTTTGCAGTACTGATTAAAGAAACTATTACAGCGGTGAGGGGGGATGATATATTTGAGGGATCATCAAATAAGGCCATATGGGTCAAATTGAAAAATAAAAAAGGGGCGATCACAGTGCTGGGCGTGTATTATAGACACCCAAATAGTGGGAGGGAGATAGAGGAGCAAGTATGTAAGCAAATTGCTGTGAAGTCTAAAAACCACAGGGTAGTAATAGTAGGAGATTTTAACTATCTAAATAATGTTTGAACCAAATTTAGTGTGAAAGGTATAGAGGGTGCGAAATTCTTGAAATGCATTCGAGAACTTTTTTTTAGTCAGTGTGTAGCATCATCATAGGCAGTCCCTTGGAATCGAGAAAGACTTGCTTCCAATCTTAACATGAGTTCTTCGATACGAGAATCACAGTCTCTGTCACAGGTGGGACAGATAGTCGTTGAGGGAAGGGACTGGTTTGCCGCACGCTCTTTGTGCAGCCTGTGTTTGTTTTCTGCATGTTCTCAGCGACGAGACTCTAGGAGCTCAGTGCCCTCCCGGATGCACTCCCTCCACTTAAGACGGTCTTTGGCCAAGGACTCCCAGGTGTCAGTGGGGGATGTTGCACTTTATCAGGGAGGCTTTGAGGGTGTCCTTGTAACGTTTCCTCTGCCCACCTTTGGCTCGTTTGCCGTGAAGGAGTTCAGAGTAGAGCACTTGCTTTGGGAGTCTCGTGTCTGGCATGCGAACTATGTGGCCTGCCCAGCGGAGCTGATCAAGTGTGGTCGGTGCTTCAATGCTGGGGATGTTGGCCTGGTCGAGAACGCTAATGTTGGTGCGTCCAACACGAGAGGGGGCGGTCTTGGATTTAGTTTTGGGGCATGAAGCTGGGCAGTTTGAAGGGTATTAGTGGGCGAGCACTTGGGTGCCAGTGACCATAATTCAGTCAGATTCAAGTTGGTTATGGATAAGGACAAGAATAGGCCTGGAATAAAAGTTCCGAATTGGGGAAAAGCTAATTGTGCTAAGTTAAGGAGTGATTTGGCTACAGTGGGCTGGAAACAGCTACTTGTGGGTAAATCAGTGTCGGAACAGTGGGAGGCATTCAAGGAGGAGATCCGGAAGGCTCAGGCCAAACATGTGCCCTTAAAGAAAAAGGCTGGGAAAAATAATTCTAGAGCCCCCTGGATGTCTAGGGATTTACAGGGGAGGATCAAGAAAAAAGGGGACGCTTATGTCATATACCAACGGCTAAATACTTTCGAATCTTTAGAGGAATGTAGAAAATTAAGAGGCAAAATTAAAAAGGATATTGGGAATGCTGAGAGAGAACATGAGAAATTCTTGGCCAGTAAAATTAAGGAAAACCCCGAAGATGTTCTATAAATATATCAAGTGTAAGAGGGTAACTAAGGAAAGGGTAGGGCCTATTAGAGACCATGAAGGTAATCTTTGTGTGGAGGCGGATGATGTTGGTAGGGTTCTTAACAAATACTTTGCATCTATTTTCACAAAGGAAAGGGGTAATGCAGATACTGCTATCGAGGAGGAGTGAGATACTCTGGATGAAATAAATATAGTGAGAGGAACTATTAAGGGGTTTAGTAGCTTTGAAAATAGTTAAATCCCCAGGACCAGATTAAATGCATCCCAGGCTGTTGAGCAAAGTAAAAGAGGAAATAGCAGAGGCCTTGACCATCATTTTCCAGTCCTCTTTGGATCTGGCATGGTGCTGGAGGATTGGAGGACTGCTAATGTAGTACCCTTGTTTAAGAAGGGAGAAAGGGATAAGTCGAGTAATTACAGGCCTGTCAGCCTAACCTCAGTGGTGGGAAAATTATTGGAAAAAATCCTGAAAGACAGGATAAATCTGCATTTGGAAAGGCAAGGATTAATTAGGGACAGTCAACACAGATTTGTTAAGGGAAATCGTGTTTGACTAACCTGATTGAATTTTTTGAGGAGGAAACCAAGAGGGTAGATGAGGGTAGTGCATACGATGTAGTATATATGGACTTTAGCAAGGCTTTTGATAAGGTATCACATGGTAGACTGGTCATGAAGGTTAAAGCCCATGGGATCCAGGGCAAAGTGGCAAGTTGGATCCAAAATTGGCTTGGAGGTAGGAAGCAAAGGGCAATGGTTGATGTTTTTGTGACTGGAAGGATGTTTCCAGTCGGATTCCGCAGGGCTCAGTACTGGGTCCTTTGCTTTTTGTGGTATATATCAACGATTTGCATTTGAATATAGGGAGTATGATTAAGAAGTTTGCAGACGACACTAAAATTGGCTGTGTGGTTGATAATGAAGAGGAAAGTCATGGGCTGCAGGAGGATATCAATCTACTGGTCAGGTGGGTAGAGCAGTGGCAAATGGAATTTAATTCAGTGAAGTGTGAGGTGATGCACTTTGGGAGAGCTATTAAGGAAAGGGTATACACATTAAGTGGTAGGATGAATAAAGGAACCTTGGAGTGCTTGTCCACAGATCCCTGAAAGTAGCTGGCCAGGTGGATAAGGTGGTTAAGAAGGCATACGGAATGCTTGCCTTTATTGGCCAAGGCATAGAATATAAGAGCAGGAAAGTTATGCTTAAATTTTATAATACTTTGGTTAAGCCACAGCTGGAGTACTGCGTGCAGTTCTGGTCGCCCTATTATAGGAAGGACGTGATTGCACTAGAGAGGGTGCAGAGGAGATTTACTAGGATGCTGCTTGGAATGGAGAATCTTAGTTATGAGGACAGATTGGATAGGCTGGGTTTGTTCTCATTGGGGCAGAGGAGGTTGAGACACCTCATCGAGGTGTACAAAATATTGAGGGGCCTGGACATAGTGGATAGTAAGGGTCTATGTCTATTATGAGGGGACATAGTTTTAAGATGGTTGGTGGAAGATTTGGAGGGGATTTGAGGGGGAGGCTTCTTACGTAGAGGGTTGTGGGGATCTGGAACTCGCTGCCTGGAAGAGTGGTGGATGCAGAAACCCTCACCACCTTTGAGAGGTACTGAGCTCTGCGGAACCTGCAGGGTTACAGACCTAGAGCTGGTAGTTGGGATTAGACTGCATGACCTTTCGTTGGACAGCACAGATATAATGGTAAGTACTGCAGGGAATAGAATACGGCCAGGGTGATGTGAACTGGACTAATTTCGATCGCCTGGAAGGGTTGGAGAGGAATTTTCCCAGATTTTTTCTCCCTAAATTGACCTGGGTTTTGCCTCTCCCAGGAGATCACATGGCTCCGGTTGGGGTGGAGTGTAGAATGTTTTAGTATAAGGGGTGTCGCAGTTGTGGTGAGGTGGATTGGTTGGGCTGGGTGCTCTTTGCCTTTCCGTCATTGTTCATAGGTTTATATGTAACCTTCAGGGCTGCTGAATTGCCTCCTTCTGTGCTGTAAATTTCTATGTTTCTATTATCTGGTCATTATCAGTGCTGTTTGTGGAACCTTGCTGTGCACAAATTGGCTGCTGCATTTCCTACATTATTACAACAGTGACTACAGCCAATGAAGTAATTTTGAAGTGTAAAGTGCTTCGGGACGTCTGGTGTTCGTGAAAGGTGCTATATAAATGCATTTCTTTCGTTCTTTCCATGCGTTTCTGCATTGAGAAGATGCACTCTGTGTCTGTGTCGGGGCTATGTTTATGCACTGGGACATGTATTCACAACCACTTTCCTGGAAGGAAGTGCAGAAAATAAAGAAATGATGAAATTGCACCATGGTAAAGGTTTCGAAATGGAAGTATATGTTGAGCAGGTGTCTCTGGGGTATAGACCCGCTGGCACTAATCTACTTTGTCCAAGAAGCCACTATTCAAGAGTGAGCTGTGCTGGTCTATGTTGCCAAGTTAACTGACTGGGGAGGAGGTGGAGCATTCCGGCTGAGTATTCTCCTGTTTTTGTGTGATGTCGGTAATCGCTGGATAGCATCCAGGAACGGGAATCCTGAATGTTTCTCACTCAGCCACTAATTAGGAGGAGTGAGATACGGAGGAAGTTACTGCAATCTGGACAGTGATTCTTCCCCCATATCCTGAGAATTTTTACTAGGGCCCCATGTGAGCCAGGTGGCTTCTGTTAACACTGCGAGTCTGGGCACTTCCCCAGAGAGAAGGCAAATCCCCAAACAAATTGCACAGACTGCTGCCAGTGTTGTACATCCTTCCAGGGGGCAATGTCTGAAATTTGAATCCAGGCCTTGTTGCCAAACTAAAATAGCTGAGGTGAAGAATCTGTCTCGGGCCAACAGGAATGAGAGCATAATGGACCCTGGCATGTCTCACACCAATAAGACGTACCCAGTTACAAGTATTCCCTGTTGAAGTGCTAACTCAGTCGTAACAAGTAACTGCCTGAAAGGTGGTAGAGGCAGAAACCCTCACCACATTTTAAAAAGTACTTGGATGTGCACCTGAAGTGCCGTGACCTGCAGGGTTACGGACCGAGAGCTGGAAAGTGGGATTAGGCTGGATAGCCTCTTGTTGGCCGGCACGGACACGATGAGCTGAAATGGCCTCCTTCCGTGCTGTAAACTTCTATGATTCTATGAACAAGGAATCTTACCTCACTGGGGTGCATTACAGGATTTAAGCTGCACTTGTCTGCCACCGTTTGTGTTACATAATTTGTCTTCATTTCTGACTTTATACAGAGAAGCCAAAAAGAATGCAAGCCTCCGGGACAGTGTTGAACCAGTGACTAAACTCACAGCAGCAGATGGGAAAAAATTGTTGAGCAACTGCTGCAAAGCGTAGAACTAATACTTGATGGATTGCAGTCTTTCACTGACCTCTATTAAGCCATAGATTATTAATGGGATCTGTGATGTTAGTTCACAATATGCTGCCGCAGATTTTTTTTTGCAAACTTTTACTCTCATTTGAGAGCATCTCCATTTTATGGCCAATATATATTTGGCAGATACTATGTATATTTTTATATGAGGGTATATAGGTTTAGATGTACATACTTGAGCAGAGGAACACTTGTTGCCTATTCTATTTTGTGATGGTCTTGTATTAATGTAAAGCCTGACACTTTAAAAAGACATGCAAGGAATGTAAAAAGTATAATAAACTAGTTTTGTAAAATGAAGACATTTTCTTTTGGAAATGACATCTGTTCAGTAAAAGCTGTCCAGTTAGAAACTGAAATTAAACTGGTTGATTACAATAAATCTGAATTTCATATTGAAATCATTTTTCAAACTGTTCCCCGTTCTCCCACCGCCGCCAAACTAGACTGATGAACACACTACCAGTATCTGCACGGAATTCTTTGACAATCTAGATTACCAAAATCTAACTGCCCTATATTTTGCTGATTTGGTCAGGAGTGATGTACGGTAATCGCACACAATAGCATTCGTGGATTGTGATTCGATTAAATTGAGACATAAATGTAAGTTGCTAAGATGACTTTAGTCATCAAAATCCACAGTGCGGCCTTGGACAACGTGGACCATTTTCCATACCTCGGGAGCCTACTTTCAACCAGGGCAGACATCGATGACGAGGTCCAACACCGCCTCCAGTGTGCCAACCTAGATGCGATGTCGGTCACCTGAGGAAGAGTGTGTTTGAAGACCAGGACCTCAAATCTGGCACCAAGCTCATGGTCTACAGGGCAGTAGTGATCCCCGCCCTTCAATATAGCTCAGAGACGTGGACTATATACTGCAGACACCTCAAAGCCCTGGAGCAGTAACACCAGCGCTGCTTCCGCATGATCCTGCAAATCCACTGGGAAAATAGACACACCAACATTGGTGTTCTCGATCAGGCCAACATCCCCAGCATTGAAGCACTGACCACACTCGACCAGCTCTGTTGGACGGGCCACGCCGTCCGCATGCCCAACACGAGACTCCCAAAGCAAGCGCTCCACTCAGAGCTCCGACACGACGAGAGCCCCAGGTGGGCAGAGGAAACGTTTCAAGGACACCGTCAAAGTCGCCTTGGTAAAGTGCAACATCCCCACCGGCACCTGGGAATCCCTGGCCCAAGACTGTCCTAAGTGGAGGAAGTGCATCCGGGAGGGCGCGGAGCACCTAGAGTCTTGTCGCCGAGAGCATGAGGAAACCACGCGCAGACAGCGGAAGGAGCGTGCGGCAAATCAGACTCCTCACCCACCCTTTTCTTCAACCACTGTCTGCCCCACCTGTGACAGAGACTGGAATTCCCATATTGGACTGTACAGCCACCCGAGAACTCACTTTTAGAGTGGAAGCAAGTCTTCCTCGATTTCGAGGGACTGCCTGTGCTGATGATGTGCCCCTCATGTTTCAAAATCTGTGCGAGTCCTTTCTCAGCAGGCTGCAAGCACTCCACAGGGGCCCGAAACTGGTTTGGTGGGGAGAGAGGGTGTGAAGGGACCTTTAACCGCGTTCCCAGATACTGCAGAGATTCCTCTCTGGTGGATGAGAGTGTGAAGTGAGTTTAGGAATCAATTCAGTGTTACTGACTGTCATCACTCAGTACAAAACTGACCATAACTGGGTACAAAGGAGCTGTGGCAATTCAGGCTTTTTCCCTCAATCACCACAAAAAAGGTGGTATCTATAAGCAATCAATTTCCTTTGCTCTGAAACCTTACACATGACATGTCTGGGTTTGCAGCCCAAGGTTACTCAAGGCAGTGTACAGGTCACCAGCCTAGTGCAATGTTCACTATGTTCTCTCTCTTCCCCCTCCCCAAAAGGCATAAAATACCACACTTAACAGACCAATGTATGGGGGCTAGAGGCAAATATATAAAACCACATGGTACATGGTTCTGAATTTGTACAATATTTAGAATACAGTGGTGATCAGACTGGGAGATGAGATGGGCACGGTTCTTGGTAGACCGTCTAGAAGCGATGTCGGTGGAAATGCCAAACCCAAGTCAGCGATCGTAATGCCTTTGAACTCTGGTTACTTCAGAAAGTTATGGAAATTGGAAAGTATAAAACATTTGCACACTAAGTACACTGATGATGAACACTTGTTTTGCTTTATCATGGGTGTGAGGGAACCTGTCATAGTTTCTGTTGCACAACAGAAACTATGATGAAGCTTTATTATGACAGCTTTCGTGTGCTGACTTGAGTTTTTGAGAATGTGTGTTCGAACACACCAAGTCCATGAAAACAGAAGGAAATTATCCAGAGTAACACAAGCAGCACAAACAAGAAAAAAGCATTCAGCCTTTCTAACCTATTCCTTCAACAGATCCCGTACTGTATTTACTATAAATCAAAACAGCAGGTACAACTTTTGATTAGAAATCAATATGTCAAGAATTGGGAAAAACACAAAGGCTGGGTTTTTGCAGTAGGAATAATGTTGAGGCTATCAGTGCTCAGCATTATTCAGGAGTAAATCGGATAGCAAATTCCAGCAACCATATGTGCGCAGTTAAACACAGAAATCAAAGCTGCTGTCCAATTTGCCCATCTCCTCCTCAAGCTTTGCTACACTGGTACTTTGCCGTGACACTCCGCATTCAAACACGTGAAGGGCGCAAGGTTGCTATACATAGAAACATAGAAAATAGGTGCAGGGGTAGGCCGTTCGGCCCTTCGAGCCTGCACCACCATTCAATAAGATCATGGCTGATCATTCCCTCAGTACCCCTTTCCTGCTTTCTCTCCATACCCCTTGATCCCCTTAGCCGTAAGAGCCATATCTACCTCCCTCTTGAATATATCCAATGAACTGACATCAACAACTCTCTGCGGCAGGAAATTCCACAGGTTAACAATTCTCTGAGTGAAGAAGTTTCTCCTCACCTCAGTCCTAAATGGCCTACCCCTTATCCCCTGGTTCTGGACTTCCCCAACATCGGGAACATTCTTCCCACATTTAACCTGTCCAGTTCCATCAGAATCTTATACGTTTCTATGAGGTACCCTCTCATCCTTCTAAGCTCCAGTGAATAAAGGCCCAGTTGATCCAGTCTCTCCTCATATGACAGTCCAGCCATCCCTGGAATCAATCAATCAGTCTGGTGAACCTTCGCTACACTCCCTCAATAGCAAGAACGTCCTTAGAAACATAGAAACATAGAAAATAGGTGCAGGAGCAGGCCATTCAGCCCTTCTAGCCTGCACCGCCATTCAATAAGTTCATGGCTGAACATTCTCAGATTAGACCAAAACTGAACACAATATTCCAGGTGAGGCCTCACTAAGGCCCTGTACAACTGCAGTAAGACCTCCCTGCTCCTATACTCAAATCCCCTCGCTATGAAGGCCAACATACCATTTGCCTTCTTCACCGCCTGCTGTACCTGCATGCCCACTTTCAGTGACTGATGAACCATGACACCCAGGTCTCGTTGCACCTCCCCTTTTCCTAATCTGCCACCATTCAGATAATATTCTGCCTTCGTGTTTTTGCCCCCAAAATGGATAATCTCTCATTTATCCACATTGTACTGCATCTGCCATGCATTTGCCCACTCACCTAACCTGTCCAAGTCACCTTGCAGCCTCCTAGCGTCCTTCTCACAGCTCACAACGCCACCCAGTTTAGTGTCATCCGCAAACTTGGAGATATTACATTCAATTCTTTCATCTAAATCGTTAATGTATATTGTAAAGAGCTGGGGTCCCAGCACTGAGCCCTGCGGCACCCCACAAGTCACTGCCTGTCATTCTGAAAAGGACCCATTTATCCCGACTCACTGCTTCCTGTCTGCCAATCAGTTCTCTATCCACGTCAGTACATTACCCTCAATACCATGTGCTTTAACTTTGCACACCAATCTCTTGTGTGGACCTTGTCAAAAGCCTTTTGAAACTCCAAATATACCACATCCACTGGTTCTCCCTTGTCCACTCTGCTAGTTACATCCTCAAAAAATTCCAGATTTGTCAAGCATGATTTCCCTTTCATAAATCCATGCTGACTTGGACCGATCCTGCCACTGCTTTCCAAATGCGTTGCTATTTCATCTTTAATAATTGATTCCAACATTTTCCCCACTACTGATGTCAGGCTAACCAGTCAAAATTACTCGTTTTCTCTCTCCCTCCTTTCTTAAAAAAAGTGGTGTTACATTAATTACCCTCCAGTCTATAGGAACTGATCCAGAGTTGATAGACCATTCGAAAATGATCACCAATGCATCCACTATTTCTAGGACCACTTCCTTAAGTACTCTGGGATGCAGACTATCAGGCCCCGGGGATTTATCGGCCTTCAATCCCATCAATTTCCTAACACAATTTCCCGCCTCGTAAGGATATCCTTCAGTTTCTCCTTCTCACTAGATCCACTGTTCCCTAGTACATACGGAAGGTTATTTGTATCTTTCTTCGTGAAGACAGAACCAAAGTATTTGTTCAATTGGTCTGCCATTTCTTTGTTCCCCATTATAAATTCACCTGAATCCAACTGCAAGGGACCTATGTTTGTCTTCACTAATCTTTTTCTCTTCACATATTTATAGAAGATTTTGCAGTCAGTTTTTATGTTCCCAGCAAGCTTCCTCTTGTACTCTATTTTCCCCCTCTTAATTAAACCCTTAGTCTTCCTCTGTTGAATTCTAAATTTCTCCCAGTTCTCAGGTTTGTTGCTTTTTCTGGCCAATTTATATGCCTCTTCCTTGGTTTTAACGCTATCCTTAATTTCCCTTGTTAGCCATGGTTGAACCACCTTTCCCATTTTATTTTTACTCCAGACAGGAATGTACAATTGCTGAAGTTCATCCATGTGATCTTTAAATGTTTGCCATTGCCTATCCACCGTCAACCCTTTAAGTATCATTTGCCAGTCTATTCTAGCCAATTCACGCCTCATACCGTCGAAGTTACCTTTCCTTAAGTTCAGGACCCTAGTTTCCGAATTAACTTTGTCACTCTCCATCTTAATAAAGAATTCTACCATATTATGGTTACTCTTCCACAAGGGGCCTCGCACAATAAGATTGCTAATTAGTCCCTTCTCATTAGACATCACACAGTCTAGGATGGCCAGCTCTCCAGTTGGTTCCTTGACATATTGGTCTAAAAAACCATCCCTAATACACTGCAGGAAATCCTCCTCCACCGCATTGCTACCAGTTTGGTTAGCCCAATCAATATGTAGATTAAAGTCGCCTATAACTGCTGTACCTTTATTTCACTCATCCCTTATTTCTTGTTTGATGCTGTCCCCAACCTCACTACTACTGTTTGGTGGTCTGTACACAACTCTCACTAGCGTTTTCTGCCCTTTGGAATTCCGCAGCTCCACCCATACCGATTCCACATCATCCAGGCTAATGACCTTCCTTACTATTGCATTAATCTCCTCTTTAACCAGCAATGCCACCCTGCCTCCTTTTCCTCTCTGCCTATCCTTCCTAAATGTTGAATACCCCTGGATGTTGAGTTCCCAGCCTGGGTCACCCTGGAGCCATGTCTCCGTGATGCCAATTACATCATATCCGTTAACTGCTATCTGAGCAGTTAATTCGTCCATCTTATTCCAAATACTCCTCGCATTGAGGCACAGAGCCTTCAGGCTGGTCTTTTTAACACACTTTGCTCCTTTAGAATTTTTCCATATTGTGGCCCTTTTTGTTTTTTGCCTTGGGTTTCTCTGCCCTCCACTTTTACTATTCTCCTTTCTATCTTTTGTTTCTGCCTCCATTTTATTTCCCTCTGTCTCCCTGCATCGGTTCCCATCCCCCTGCCATGTTAGTTGAACTCCTCCCCAACAGCACTAGCAAATTAAACATACCTACTAAACACGCCAGAAAAGGTTGCAGCTTGTCCTTTCAAATGGAAGTTTACTTTTAATGACGTGGTAAGTCTTAATTACTGCCATACAACCTTTCTGGGACTGAAAATTTAATTTTACATGTGTGGAGTCTCATTTCTTTTAATTATTGTTGGAGGTTCTTAAAATGTTTTTTTTTAAACTTTATCTTGTATCTCTCAATCCTGTCTTTCCCTCTTTATTTTGCTTTCTGTATATGATTTTACATTGAATTAAATATTCTAATTTACACTTCCTGGTTTAGACTCTGCGTGCCTTGGCATGGCTTCTTCAATCTCATTGGTTGAAAAGACAAGCTGTTGCTTGCCTCGACACACTGGTCCCAGATCCCCTATAGGGGGGCGGTGTGCTATTTTGGATTCCCGATGACCGTAAGTTGCCAGGCAAAAGTCGACAATGTTTGTGGACAGCTGTACGCATAATAAACGTCGCGCGCTGTTCCATTGCCACTGACTGCAAAATCCAGGCCATGTGGTGCACGAGACTGGTCTCAAAATTTGAAAGCACGTCATACTGTACCACTTATACCCCTCAGTTTCTTTTACAATAATATCTATTGAGCTCCCATATGAATTTGCTGATACCACTTGACTTTGCCAACGCTAACTACACTGTCTCCCTCGGGATTCTGTTTCACACATTCACCACATACAATTACATAGAATCTATAGCACCAAAACAGGATATTCGGCCCAAATGGTCTATGCCGGTGTTTATCCTCCACACGAGGCTCCTCCCACACCACTTCATCTACTCCCATTAGCAGGTCCTTCTATTCCTTTCTCCTTCGAGAGGCTGAGCAGCAGCGTGGGTGAGGCCTATAAAGGCCCAGCGGGAGTGAGAGGCGGCGGCAGTCCAAGAGGCGGGAGTTCGTGGTCGAGAGGCCTATGGAGGCCAGCGGCAGTGAGAGGTGGGAGGTCGGAGGCTGGAGGCCCAGCGGCAGTGAGGCGGGAGTTCGTGGTCGAGAGGCCTATGGAGGCCAGCGGCAGTGAGAGGTGGGAGGTCGGAGGTCGGAGGCCCAGCGGCAGTGAGAGGTGGGAGGTCAGAGGCCGGAGGCCCAGCGGCAGTGAGAGGCGGGAGTTCGTGGTCGAGAGGCCTATGGAGGCCCAGCGGCAGTGAGAGGCGGGAGTTTGTGGTCGAGAGGCCTATGGAGGCCAGCGGCAGTGAGAGGCGGGAGGTCGGAGGTCGGAGGCCCAGCGGCAGTGAGAGGCGGGAGTTCGTGGTCGAGAGGCCTATGGAGGCCCAGCCAGTGCAGCTGCAGCAGGGAGGCAAAAAAGTAGAAAGAAATCGAAAGGTGATGTCACAGCCAAGGGGGTAAGTGATTGGCTGGTGATTGGTGAGTAGTTTCCTTCGAATCCTTCTCCGAATTACTTTAAATCTATTCCCCCTGGTTATTGACGTCTCTGCTGAGAGAAATAGGTCCTTCCTATCTACTCTATCGAGGCCCCTCATAATTCTCTAAGATTGATCAGACCTGGGCAGCGAGCTGCATATAACACAGCATAGTGAAGAATGTACCAGAGGTTGGGAATGTGAAGCAGCAGCTCATTAGGTGGGGACTGTGAAGCCTGGGCAGTATCTCTGCCACACGACAGAGCATCGTGGAACTGGAAAGGAAAAAAAAAAATCTCCCCTTTTCAAGACCAGTTTTATTTATAAAGGAAATATAGGAGGCAGTGATTGGTTCTTGGCTACATTTATTATTCAGCATTTTTTTTTAAAAATTGCTGCAGAAGAAAAATGAAAGAATGGACTGGTGGAAGAAGTTTGCAAGAATTCTTGGATTGGCATGTTTTGCAATACCAGCAGAAAATTTACAGGCGAAAATGATGAGAGAATGAGGACAGAATCAAGCCTGCAATATCGAATGCTGGCGTCAGATTGAGACACAACTCAGTAATAGGTGGAAGTGATGTGTTTTAAATGAAAAGTTCAGATTACATTGGGCCTAAAAAAAATGCTGGAAAACTATCTTCAATGAAAGATGCGCTGCTGTACAGCTTTTGTACTCATCACTGGTACTCTTGCAGTGATCACCAACAGACATTATTCGCATCCTAGTCCTTTTTTTTTTAAAAACACCTCTAAAAGTTAATTGTAATACTCAAATCAGGAGACGGAAAATACTCACTTCCAATTGCTTTTAGCAGCCATCACAACCAATCCTTGAACATCTCCTGAATCCCTTTAACAAGAACACATTTTGCAATAAATAAATTGCTGAATTTGTATACCTTCACAGCTTTGAGGGTGTGACTATTATTCGCCTGTTACACTGGAGTTTAACTCCAGAAGTCAAAACGAGTAAATGGGGAGAAACTGTTTCCAGTGGCAGGAGGGTCGGTAACCAGAGGACACAGGTTTAAGATTATGGTCAGAGGGGAGGTGTGAATTTAAAAAATGAAATAATGTAGAGGAGTGCTTATGATCTGGAATGCACTGCCTGAAAGAATGGTGGAAACAGATTGAATAGTAACTTTCTAAAGGGAATTGGATAAATTTGCAGGGCTATGGGAAAAGAGCAGGGAAGTTGGAGAAATGGGATAGCTCGTTCAAAGAGCCGGTATCGGCAGGATGGGCTGAATGGTCCCCTGCACTAAGATTCGATGAAGGAAAACCTGCCCCATTGCATGTTATTTTACAGTACTCCAGCAGAGGGAGCTCATCTAGCTTTCTCTGCATCTTAAGCAATTGTGTTTCTCTGCTCAATTAGATGGCCGTTTCCAGCTCCTGTTTTTGACAGTAGATTCACTCACCTCCGCTCCTTGCATTCTGCTTATGTGTTTCACTAGTCTGCACTCCCATGCCTGTTTCCCCCCCCTAGCCCCCACATGCACATTCCTTCGGAGTCATGGTGACACTGGAATGTCATTGCAGAATAGAGCAACCTGCTTTGAAAACTCCATTTGAGAAGTCAGTCTGAATGCATGGTCAGTTACAATGCAAAATATTGCTGTGATTTCCATGCAGATTTTTAAAGTAATTGACGAGCAAATACAGTGACACAAACCACAGCACTGTGCATTGCCAAACCAGATAAACCATGTCAGATTTCATTAGATTAACAATATTCCTTTAACAAGTTGAAGCACGTTAGGTTTTCTTTATCCATGGGTGGAGGTAGCAGTATGGAGCATGGATGAATGATGGACTGGACATCTTGTTCCACCACATTAAAGCACCTAACAAAGGCGTTGAGTCCAATGCTTCTTGTATACACAAGGCCAATTAAACCATTGTCACTGTGTAATTGCTTTGAGCTCCAGCTTTTCCTCAAACATATTGTTTTTGTACACACAGCTCGTCACCAGTTACCACACGCAGACTGTCCCTTACAAAACTGGTGTCATTTACTCTCTACAATGCAGTTTATGTACCTCAATCTAACAAGGTTCAGTTAATTGAATAAAACTGGAATAAAAGGCTAGCATCAGTAATGGTGAACATGATGGTCATAAAATCCCATCTGGTTTACTAATGACCTTTAGGGAAGAAAATCTGCCGCCCTTCCCCGGTCTGGCTTACAAGTGACTCCAGACCCTCAGGACTGAACTGCCCTCACCAGCCACTCAAAGTATTAAACTAATACGTCAAGAAGGCAGCTTACCACCACCTTCTCAAGGGCAATTAGGGATGGGCAATAAATGCTGGGCTTGCGAGCGACGCCACATCCCATGAATTAATTTTTTAAAATTGTATGGCCACTACTGATGTCAATAAAAAGTCAAAATAAAACACTATACCACTCTACAGGTTAAACTATTGACCAGATTTAAATATAATTAAAACGATTCACAGCAGAAAAATAGGCAAAATACTATATGGTACAATTGGTACTTTACAATATGTACAACAGTGATCATCAGAGCCCATCGTTATTCCTGCTTCTTCTAGCAAACCTCTAGAGACTCAATCTCTTGGTAACGAAGCAGTTGCTTACAGAATTCCATCTCCCACGCACATAACGGCACCAAGAACAGAACTAGCAAATAGCCACCACCTTCTTCTCAGACAGTCCCCTCGTATCGAGGATGACTTGTTTCCATACCAAAAAGGGATGAGTTCACAGGAAGGACCTGACATTCCAGGTCCCGAACTACATGCCTGTGCGTGGATTTTTTTGCACATCAGCCACCACACGGGCTCGAAAGAGACAGGTCTTGGTCCCGTGGCAAGGATTAACCAAGATGATTGGAGACCAGCTCTGCTGCATGTAACTAGTGCGCACACATATCATAGTGTGGGCTGGCCCATGCTGCCCCTGGGCCCTCTACTCTCCTGGGCCCCGATCAAGTCACTCTACAATCTCTCGCCACTCCTCTCTGCTTGCCACCTCTCCTGCTTTACCTGTCAACGCTCCAATCAGCGACCTGGATTTTAGTCAGGTCCAATCCAACGCCCTTCTCCAAGTTGTCGCCCTCTTGAACCAGTTCTCACTGCTCCCTGAAGTGGCCTCCCGGTTTCACCCAGACTGCCGTCCCTCCTTGTGTTCTATGTCATGAGCTATATTCAGAGGTGTTGACACTGGGGAAATGATAGAATGACATTTCTGATCAGTAAGGTGATACAGATTATAAACCCATTTAAATATTTAGAGCTCTTATTTTTTTTAAGTGACATACATCCTGGACATTAAACGCTAGATTCCTCTCAAACTCTGAAAATGGTACAGCAAGCAGAACCACAACAGTTTTAGCGTTTGGGAAAATTTAGGGCTAGACTTCGGCACATATTCGCCAATTTAGCGCCCATAAGCACGGCAAGATGCTGTTTATCGCCCATATTTGATGATAAATGGAAACTAGCTCCCGATTATCACCGGCACAACTTTCGGCATACGTGAGCTGAATTGCCCAGCCTATTTTTTTAATAAAATCTGACGTCATCACTCGTGCACGGCCCAGAATACTGTTTATAATGGAAACTAGCGCCCAAATAATCATCGAGCACTACTTTCGGCACCTTGCCCATATACCACCCAAATAATCGCTCGCCTAAAGACACTCAAGAAAAGCTGCACTCACCTGGCCTTAACCCGGCAGTATGGATGGCATTTTGTAAATCAGAGCAAGTTTAATAAAGGACGCTTGAAGTGGATGGGAGCATTTAAATCATTATTGAGTGATTTTAAGGATGTTTTCGAATCTTGCCAATTATCTAATCACATTTTGGTCAATTTCGAGTTTATATTGTATTTGTTGAGGACAATTTAAGTATATTTGAAGACAGATTCGGGCATTTATAGTGATGTGGTCTGTAATTTCTCAATCAGTATTGATGACTACTCACATGCTGTAGAATAGATGGGAGAAGATTCATTGAAGCCCAAAGAGGTGGCAGACTGCATTTACAGGGATAAGCGATCACACCTGGACTTGTCCGATAACACGTACGTTAGAAGGCTGTGCTTCCGAAAGGAGGTCATCAGTGAAATACGCCAGTTAATTAAGGGAGATCTACAGCCTTACCAGCACCATCAGGACCATACTGCCCGTTGAGATTAAGATTACTGCAGCACTTTCCTTCTATGCATCGGGCTCCTTTCAGGCTTCAGCTGGCGACATTTGCTGCATCTCTCAGCATGCCACACATTGCTGCATTCGACAGGTGACTTAAGCCAGACAGAAGGAGAGAAGCACTACAATGAAAGCCATCTAGCCACATGCAATATCGTCGAAAAGACAATTGGAGGCAACCCCCCCCCACCAGTCAACAACATTTTTCACCCAACAATAAAGTTTAAATAACGATAACATTACAAAAACATCCTCGCACCACCCCCAACATTCAACAAATTTTTTAATAAGAACAAGCAACAATTTTAATTAAAATAGATTAGGTCCCCCCCTCCCTACCTGCGGTCACGCTTCCCTCCTCTACCTTTACCCCCATCCTCATCATAACGCCCCCATACCCACTTACACCCCTAGTAACGGGGCCAAGTCAGCTTTCAGTAGAGTACCTCGAGGGCTGCTGCTGTGGGGAGTTGGGGGTTGGCGTTGGCAGATGGACTTCAGGGGGCCAAGAGGAATACGCTTCCTCCTGACTCGACTCCGTCGATGCTGTTGGTGGTACGGCACCTTGGGGTGCAGTGCCGTATCCCGAAACCATTGCCTGCCGCATGGCATCAACGGAGTCAGCTATTCGCGGCATTGCCACAACCGTCTGCCCCGTGTCCTCCGAGATTCTAGCAGATAGTGTGGCAATGTTGCCAGTCAACCCACCAAGCGCTTGGAGGAGCTCTCGACCAATGGCGATGCTCACCCTCGACAGAGGCACCATGTCCTCATTCACATCTCCCCGTCGCTGCACGTGCCTACCTCGCCGACCCAACCTCCGCGGGATCGGCGTGGGCACTGGACACCCTGGAGTGTCCTGCTGCAAGCCGCTTGGCCCCGCTACTTCATCCGTTGAGGATGATGGGGCCACAGGTACTGCTGACAACCCTCGAGACTCATCATCCTCCTGTGTTATATCATCCTCTTCCCCAGTGGTCAGTACGACTTGCAGAAATTGAGGTGATGCTCCAGGGGCCTCCCGTTGTGCCTGACGAGCTGGAAAAATTAATTGAAGTTAGTAGAAGAGGAGACAGGAGAATGCTTGTGCTGTGCAGGCATGTGTACGAGGAGCAACACTATTGCAATAAATGTGAACGAGTGACGTTACATATAATTAACATGAGAGTACAGAAGCTGCATGCATAACATTACATCATTCATCTATTATAATCAAATAGCATTAAGTTACTTTAAATTACCACTGGTTTACACATTACTCACGAGGCGCAACAATGGGATCTGCACCACCACGGGTGGCAGAATGATTATGCGCCCCTACAAGGGCTGAGGCACGCTCCTCCAGGTTGGTTAACTGAAAAAGATCCACAGGCCCTCCTCCGGTCCGCCTTTGCTCTGCCCAATTCGTAGATATCTTCTTCTGCAAACGTGACAAGAGCATGGCATAAGCTAATTGCCTAGATACTATTAGGGAAACATAGATATTGTAATCCACAATTAGTCATCGCACATGCTATTTATCGTTAACGTTATATGCTAATACGGTTTGTATGCAATTGATACATGATTATAACATCGACGTTCAGAGAAGAAATTTAATAAGATCATGGTTAGGAACTAATGCGTGACACCAACCTCCTCACATACAATCCCCAGGAAAGGCCCATTCACGGGCTGTGCCAGTCACTGCCTGAGGGGGAGGGAGCTGGGTTATTGCGATCGATGGAGGTCCCCGAGTGGGGGGGGGGGGGAAATCAGGATCGCTGGTGAGCTCGGCAATGACCGGACCATGAGGGGAGGGGACACTGTGTCCCTGGGCTGTACTCAGAGACCTCCGTGTAGCCGGAGCTAATGTCCCAAGTGTCCCAGGACAGATAGTGAGCCAGGTCAGCTCTCCCCCAGTCCAAGCTGGGTCACTGTGACTGATAGCAGCTGGAGAAACTCATGGTCTGGGCAAAACTGAGCGGCCCCCTCATCGCTCAGTCCTGCCCCCATCCATCAACCTAACCAAAAAAAGGAGATGGTGCCCAAGTTAAAGAGTCGTTCACAGCACACAAGCAGTGATATCATTTAATAATTCTCCATCTAAAGTAAATGCCGAGTGTTTGTGGTCTGTCTGTTTCCAGTCATTCCTTTGGCCCCAATTTTCGATCAAAGCCTTTAAATAATAATTAATAATACTGTTGATTCAGTTTAAGGCATCTCAGCAAGATTACATTTGCACAGAATGGTTCCTGTGACACCTGCCCTCCCAGGGTCAGAGTCCCGGGGCACAGGTTCCGACCCCAATCCAAATCTTAACAGGGATGGTACCCAAGATTACCCAGCTTAATTACAATCCGGCAGATTTACATTTTAATTAATGAGTCAGTGCATCATTACAATTATAGATTTCATAATTTAATACTTACTCTTGCAGATGCAACCAGACTGTTTAGCGATTGCAGCACTGGTTTGGCTCACAGGTCATGGGCTGCCATGTCTAGCGATATCCGCTGGTATATCCGGGTGGGGTTTCCCACGCCCACCCTGGGTTAATTGGCCCCACCGAGTCTCCACCTCGTGGACCAGAGCTTCGTTGGCTTCATCAGAAAAGGTTTTCGCCCTCCTTCTCCCTGCAACCTCCACAACACTCTCTCCCAACTTATGTTCCATCTCATTTGCCTCAGCACAACCTTCCTTCTCTCCCCCTCCCCGAGAACCCCACCTCCCGAATTGCGGGAAAAGTTAATTGACTGATTAAAAAAAAAGCGCATGCGCAGAACGGGCATTACTATGGATGCCGGGCTTGCACGACTGAATACATCGCTCTCGCACATTTCACATCACTAAGGCTATCGCTCAAAATAAAAAGGCGAAACTAGCGGTTTTTAAAATGGCCGATATTCCGGCGATCCTGAAAAATAAAACCAATGGCAGAAATATCGCTCATTTTTGGGTGATAGTGATGATAATGGAACGTCTAGCCCTTAGCGTCAAGGCATTCACCAGCTCACATTTTAATCACATTGCATTAAAACCTGACAATTTGAAATTACGAGTATGCCTATTTTGCAACAGGACAATACACAAAGCATTCCCGCGAAAGGTGCACTGGAATTTAAATGAGGTTCATTGTCTGCATTCCAAGTGCGATAGAAACATAGAATATAGGTGCAGGTGTAGGCCATTCAGCCCTTCGAGCCTGCACCACCATTTAGTAAGATCATGGCTGATCATTCCCCTCAGTACCCCTTTCCTGCTTTCTCTCCATACCCCTTGATCCCTTTAGCCGCAAGGGTCTAACTCCCTCTTGAATATATCCAATGATCTGACATCAACAACTCTCTGCGGTCGGGAATTCCACAGGTTAACAACTCTCCGAGTGAAGAAGTTTCTCCTCATCTCAGTCCTAAATGGCTTACCCCTTATCCTTAGACTGTGTCCCCTGGTTCTGGACTTCCCCAACATCGGGGACATTCTTCCTGCATCTAACCTGTCCAGTCCCGTCAGAGTTTTATATGTTTCTATGAGATCCCCCCTCATCCTTCTAAACTCCAGTGAATACAGGTCCAGGCGATCTAGTCTCTCCTCATATGTCAGTCCTGCCATCCCAGGAATCAGTCTGGTGAACCTTCGCTGCACTCTCTCAATAGCAAGAATGTCCTTCCTCAGATTAGGAGACCAAACCAATATTTCAGGTGAGGCCTCACCAAGGCCCTGTACAACTGCAGTAAGACCTCCCTGCTCCTATACTCAAAACCCCTAGCTACGAAGACCAACATACCATTTGCCTTCTTCACCGCCTGCTGTATCTGCATGCCAACTTTCAGTGACTGATGTACCATGACACCCAGGTCTCGTTGCACCTCCCCTTTTCCTAATCTGCCACCATTCAGATAATATTCTGCCTTCGTGTTTTTGCCACCGAAGTGGATAACCTCACATTTATCCACATTATACTGCATCTGCCAGGCGTTTGCCCACTCACCTAATCAGTCCAAGTCACCCTGCAGCCTTTTAGTGTCCTCCTCATAGCTCACATTGACACTAAGCTGGGTAGCAATCTGCAAACTTGGAGATATTACACTCAATTCCTTCATCTAAATCATTAATGTATATTGTAAATAAGCTGGGGTCCCAGCACGGAGCCCTGCGGCACCCGACTAGTCACTGCCTGCCATTCTTAAAAGGACCCGTTTATCCTGACTCTCTGCTTCCTGTCTGCCAACCAGTTCTCTATCCACATTAGTACATTACTCCCAATACCATGTCCTTTAATTTTGTACACCAATCTCTTGTGTGGGACCTTGTCAAAAGCCATTTGAAAGTCCAAATACACTACATCCACTGGTTCTCCCTTATCCACTCAACCAGTTAAATCTTCTAGAATTTTTTGAGGGTGTGTCAAGCATGATTTCCCTTTCATAAATCCATGCTGACTTGGACCGATCCTGTCACTGCTTTCTAAATGCGCTGCTATTTCATCTTTAAGAATTGATTCCAACATTTTCCCTACTACTGCCGTCAGGCTAACCGGTCTATAATTACCTGTTTTCTCTCTCTCTCTCCTTTCTTAAAAAATGGTGTTACATTAGCTACCCTCCAGTCCATAGGAACTGATCCAGATTTGATAGACCATTCGAAAATGATCACCAATGCATCCACTATTTCTAGGGCCACTTCCTTAATTACTCTGGGATGCAGACTATCAGGCCCCAGGGATTTATCGGCCTTCAATCCCATCAATTTCCCTAACACAATTCCTGCCTAAGAATTTCCTTCAGTTCCTCCTTCTCACTAGACCCACTGTCCCCTAATATTTCCAGGTGGTTATTTGTGTCTTTCTTCGTGAAGACAGAACCAAAGTATTTGTTTAACTGGACCGCCATTTCTTTGTCCCCCATTATAAATTCACCTGAATCTGACTGCAAGGGACCTACGTTTGTCTTCACTAATCTTTTTCTCTTCACGTATCTAGAGAAGCTTTTGCAGTCAGTTTTTATGTTCCCAGCAAGCTTCCTCTCATACTCTATTTCCCCCCTCCTAATTAAACCCTTTGTCCTCCTCTTTTAAACTATAAAATTTTCCCAGTTCTCAGGGTTTGCTGCTTTTTCTGGCCAATTTATATGCCTCTTCCTTGGATTTAACATTATCCTTAATTTCCCTTGTTAGGCACGGTTGAGCCACCTTCCCTGTTTTTTTACTCCAGGCAGGAATGTACAATTGTTGAAGTTCATCCATGTGATCTTTAAATGTTTGCCATTGCCTATCAACCGTCAACCCTTTAAGTATCATTCGCCAGTCTATTCTAGCCAATTCACATCTCATACCATCGAAGTTACCTTTCCTTAAGTTCAGGACCCTAGTCTCTGAATTAACTGTCACGCTCCATCCTAATAAAGAATTCTACCATATTATGGTCACTCTTCCCCAAGTGGCCTCGCACAAGTTTGCCAATTAGTCCTTTCTCATTACACATCACCCAGTCTAGGATGGCCAGCCCTCTAGTTGGTTCCTCGACATATTGGTCTAGAAAACCATCCCTAATACACTCCAGGAAATCCTCCTCCACCACATTGCTACCAGTTTGGTTAGCCTAATCAATATGTAGATTAAAGTCACCCATGATAACTGCTGTACCTTTATTGCACGCATCCCTAATTTCTTGTTTGATGCTGTCCCCAACCTCACTACTACTGTTTGGTGGTCTGTGCACTACTCCTTAGCGTTTTCTGCCCTTTGGTATTCCGTAGCTCCACCCTTACCGATTCCACATCATCCAAGCTAATGTCCTTCCTTACTATTGCGTTAATTTCCTCTTTAACCAGCAACGCCACCGCACCTCCTTTTCTTTGCTGTCTGTCCTTCCTGAATGTTGAATCCCCAAGATGTTGAGTTCCCAGCCTTGGTCACCCTGGAGCCATGTCTCCTTAATGCCAATTACATCATATCCGTCAACAGCTATCTGTGCAGTGAATTCATCCACCTTATTACGAATACTCCTCGCATTGAGGCACAGAACCTTCAGGCTTGTCTTTTTAACACACTTTGCCCCTTTAGAATTTTGATGGGACAAGTCCCCATCCCAGTTCATAATTAAAAGTACAGTCTGATACACAGCTCAAACAAACAACTGGTTGTGATTCATAAGTCCCTAAATATAGGCTGTCATATCTTTAAATAAAAATTATACCATGACCTCCTGTGGCCAGCAGTTTGGGATTTGGAGCAGAGCTGCAGTTCAGCTTCTACCTTGGCTAACTTTAAAGAGCACTGCTCCCAGTGGAGAAATGGTCTAAATAGGTAATCTTAAAGTCGATCAAAAACAGATTTTTTCCCACTGGTGAAAGTTCCTCTAGATTGGCCTCAGGTTATCTGGAGATCAGAAAAGCCAGCACGAAATGGCTGCTTATTCATAGAGTACCTTTTAAAAACTTATTTTATTCAAAATAGGACAAGTCACAATTTTATATTCTACACAACACACAAATCAAGGCAGTATATTCAATTAAAATAGGGAAAGAACAAGTCTAGATTATAAAGTTCGTATTTCTGGTTTCCTTCCCTCCCCAGTGCCCTCCAAATCATCGGGAGATTAGTAGGCTGTGTGTGAAGGTCATTGACTTCATGGATTCGCTCAAATTCTCCTTGCCACAAGTGCTGGTACAGATCTTCCACAGTGAAAATCAAAAACTTAACATGAAAAAAAAAGACACAATAAGATCATCCGGTCCATTTCATCCAAACATGGTGCAGTGCACACGCACCATCTACCCAGCTCCGAGGCACGAAAGGCAAATAAAAACCAGGACGTCAATTTAGAAAACTGCTCCGATACCTGAAAGCAATCAGCTAAGTTCCAGGAGACCACAGTAATTCACGTGCATCACCAATCACAACTACCTGCTATAACGCAAGATGTCTCCTTTCAGGAAATTGTCCAATTCTCCACTGAATGTCCGCAGAAAATCCATATGCTTCAATAAATGGTTGATTTATTTCAATTATAAACTATCCGTAGAATGGAGGAATGCATGGTTTTACTTGCTTTATATTACGACGAAATAAAACTCAATTCACAAGCATCAATGATGTTGCATTATAGACCGTTTCCAATTACCTTGCATTATGTGCTCAAAGTCAGCAATAGTCACTGGCACAAAATTCTCTCATCAATGTAGAAGAGCTAACACAGACCAATAATCAAATTGGTGATTTTATGACACTTATTGAAAACAGTGAGGTGAATGTGCAAGAAATCTATAGTAAATGTTGCGATCGGTAAACTTGAATCACCTTGGGCAGACTTTCATAAAAGTCAAAAAAATATTTGCACTGGTGAATGCGAGTTGGAGAAAAATCACTAAACCAAGGTCCTCATTTTTAAGACGGACCTGGAAGTCACAATTCAAATAAAGCCCCCTCCCATGAGGCATTGAATACTATAAAAATCAGACATGAGCACCAAAAGAGGTTTATTGAACATAGCTTTGCATGTATTGACAAGGAATGCATTTCAGGGAGAACTCTGTCTGAAAAGCTTATACAGCTACACATTAGAAATCCTTTTGGTCACTTTACTCCAATATGGACTACAGAATAGGTGGGCTGATGGCAAAATAGAGCCATAGACAACTACAAGCTCAAGTGACAGAAAACACACAACTCATACTTGGAACTCTACAAGAGATATGAAATTAAATCAGTACTGGTGACAAATGAATGTCTAAATGATAGTCAATCTCCTCTTTTCCAGGAATGAAAGCTATGTTGCATAAAGATATAGAAGATGGATTGAACAGTTTTAGCCATTTTTAATTATCAGAATTTATTTGCAGTTAAGTATTTGATTTAGCACTTGCATTATGTGAAAAGGCATGGGTTTGTTTTTTTTTTAAATGCAAAAAAAAAAAAGGGCAAACTTGATTAAAGATGAAATCACCAAGTACACACATCATCCACTAAAGTTCTGTTCTGTGTACAACAGGTCACTTTTTAAATTTATTTGGAAAATACAAGTGATACAATTCTAACTATTTTGTTGTGAGCATGCAAATTCTGCAATTCAAAGACATAGTTAAGCAACTGATAGCATTTGATAAAAGTGGGCGATTTAGCAGTTCAGAGTTACAAAGCAGCAATTGGGAGGATCATATATTAGGATTTACAAAGGGAGGTTTGCAAGAAACAAACAACTTCCATTTTATTTAGCACCTTTTTTAAATAGATAAACATCCCAAGGTACTTCACGAAGCATTAAAACAAATATTGACATCTAGCTGGAGAAGGAGATGCTAGGGAGGGGTGACAAAGCTTGGTCAAAGAGGTAGGTTTAAAGGAAAAGAGGGCTGTGGAGAGGCAAAAAGGTTTAGAGGGAATCCCAGAGCCAAGGGCTGAGTTAGCTGAAGGCACAGCCACCAATGGTGGGGTGAAGGGAGTGTGAGGGGGATGCATGCACTAAACCACTGGGCAGTTTATGGCCAAAGAACCTCTTTTGGGATCCAATTTTAAATCGCTCCTCACTCAATAGGTTTAATTTTCTTAACCCAATTCTCTACCCATTTTACTTGTGGCTGAATCACTAGCTTTCAACAGAAACCTTTCAACAAACTTATAATATCCAGTAAAATCTTTGCATTCTTTTGAACTTTGTACTTTTGCCAAATCGTATGTTTTAAAGCAACAAAATACAATGACCAATCAGGTTAAAGATTGAAGAATTGGCACCCAACCAAAATATTTCACGGCTCCTCTTCCCCGTGTAAATGCTAGCAAAGAGAAACTGTTTGCAATGGCTGAAGGGTCGATAACCAGAGGGCACGGGTTTAAGGTGATTAGCAAAAGAACCAGAGGCGACATGAGGAAAAACCTTTTTTAATGAACGAGTGGTTAGGATTTGGAATGCACTGCCCGATAGGGTGGTGGATAAAGATTCAATAGTCGTATTCAACAGGGAATTGGATAAATACCCGAAGAAAAAAATTGCAGGGATATAGGAAGAGAGCGTGGGACCAGGACTGACTGGATGCTCTTTGAAAGAGCTGGCGCAGACTCGATGGGCTGAATGGCCTCATTCTGTGCGGTACTACTGTATAATTCTAAGTTCCCCAGAGACAGTGCCACTTAAAGATTCTACGAATAAATTATAGGATCCATTTTAACCACCGGCAGAGAACAGATGGGCGGAGTATGGCTCTTTGTTTTTGCTTGGAGGCCTGGGCCTCAGCTCCGTTTCACCAGCAAGCTATAGGCACCTGCAGCTACTTGCCAATTCTGCTCCTCCTGGCACAAAGAGCATCTTTCCGGGCCGTTTTGTGAGCAACATCCAGCAGTCCCGTGGAACACGGCGTGTGTGACATAACCCCCTCTGACATTTGCACTTCAAAACTGTGACTAGGGTCCTGTGTACAAGGACCCGGATTTGCATTAATTAATGAGGCTCCCACCCGATTCAGGCAGGCACTTGGACAACCCTCGTAAAGAACCCGGGCAAAATGGCAGCAGTCAGGAAAACGTCCAATGAAAAAATTGACAGGAAGTGCACACAGATATAAAAGTTTTTAGATTATAGACTTGGAAAAGAGCAAAGTTTTTGCCTGGCCACTAAAGAGAAGAACAGTAAGGAGGAAAGAACACCAACTGAAATTGTTGGGCCAAAGCGAGATGTGTCGCCTCGCCCTACCTCATCTTGCAATTCCAGGAGTTGTCCCAATTGACCACACGCATTCCCACAGCACTTGCAGGCAGCTTGGAAAAAGGTTGATGCCATGATCACATTATATAATTTGTCGTTCAGGCTTGTGACATGCTTCACAATTCACTCCAACCCCATTTACTCATTTTGTGCCATTCAGCAGGTAAAGCATTAGCATCTCTCGCCAATTTTGTGTCATTAACCACGTAAGAGCTCAAAACGTATTTTAGGGATAACAATTGGCCCATTCAGATTGAAGATAAATGGAACCCCAAATCACATTCCTGCCTTTATGATGCTATCATGGACCTAAATTCAGCAACAGGTTGTACGCGAGAAATAGATCACCGGTGACATTGCTCAGGACGCACTTCTATAATATCGAGATGCTAATGCCATGTAGGGCACATTAGTGTCACTGCTTTACAACGCCCGAGTAAGTCAAATTGAGATTTCAGCTGGTTCTTTGGGGTTTTAATTCTGCAACCTTGGCCACTGTTAAAACCAAAATCAGCATTATAACTGCATGCATGAAATTTTTTAGTTCCTTCCCACTGTTAAAAGTAGAGAATTCAAAGCACAATATAGCATGCAAAATGGACAAACTGGAGGTAGATCACAAGATAGTTACACACAAGAGCAGCCATTCAGTCCATCTAAATTCATCCACCCATCAGGATCCTATAGCTTCTCCCTCCTTGTGTTATTCAATAGTTTCTTAAATTCTTTTAGGGCTTTTTTCCACCACTGCGGTGTAGAAGTCCAGTCTGTAGATGGATCACAGTGTGAACTATTACTTCGAACCCGTGACTCTCCTTGTCCCACTCAATTTAAAATATTCTCCCTCAGCTGCCTCCTTTCCAGACCGAACAGCCGTGGTTCCTCCTGTCTTTAAGTAATGTTACATCAAGCCTGCATAACTGGCAGAGACCACATCCCACCCCAGGCAACAAGTCAGCCAGATCACCCCAAATAACCACCCAGTTTCTAACTTGATTTTTATAGAACCACTGGTGGAACAGTGAACCATATAAAGGGGCAACAGCCAACATTAAGTGCCTTAAACCCTTATACAAAGGAAGTTTCATTTGATAGACATATCACCCATTTTATTAGCAAGGCTACTATTCATCATATCTTTCTCTGCTCCAATGTCATTCACTACCACACACTTGGGGAAAAAAAAGACGACAACTCCCTGGCAAAGAATGTTGTAAGTAAGGCATACAAAGCAAAATTATGACTCTGTACGCGTGGCACCGCCTAATGGATATGCACGTAACTAATACAAGTCAGCACTGAAATACAGTGGCAAATCCCCACAAAATAAAATCAACAAAGTAGTTCACCCTTTCACAATACCTACCTCGCTAGAAAACGTCAAACTTGATTATTCGTGTTAGGAACTGGCTTCCTTCCACCTCTGGGCCACTGAGGTGGAATAAAGATGCTTCAAGAATGGCAAAGCTTTAGTGGCAACTTAAATTCAAGCAGCTAAACCCAGCTTTGTCAACTTAAATGCTGTCTTTATTAAAACAGAATTTAAAGGGTTAGCGTTGATACAAAAATACAAGGCTGGTCACACAAATCCAAACGCAAGCATCTTTTCTGCTTATATTGGAAATACCGCGAGTGAATTATGCTCATGCAGGAAATGCACCGTTACAGCACAAGGTCTAATACTGCATCAGTAACAATTCTACAAGCAAGACACCTTCCCTCAGCATTAAACATGGCATAATCCCATAGGAAAGATACAACAATGCAATTTTCTGAAGTATCGGAACCCAATGTTTTAAATATGTTCAATATTTGAAGACACAAAGCCGCGTTGCTGGTTCGATGTACCCCGTCCAGGAAAGTTAGGCAGAGTACCACGAGTGTGGGCGTTAGTTTGAAGCCCCTGCTTCCGCTCCTGCAGGTTCAGGATTTGGATTTCCTTTTTGCTTCTGCTGCATTATTTCAGCATCCCTGCAAGAAGACAAAGTGCCATCACAACATTTCCCAACAAACACTTCACTTGAGTCAATGCCGAGGTAGCCTTTCGATAAAGTGTTCGATCGTGAATATACAGGACGGGACAAACGATTGGCAGCGATTATAAATGGTGCAGTTACACAAATTTAGAGTCTCCGGACACAGAAACAAATGCTGATAATGAATGAAGTGGCCTCCCATTTAGACTCTGCTCTCAGGGATACAAAATTGTGCCTCCGGCAGTTTAAAAAGGTCAACTGAATTCAGCTACTCCACAACTAATCCTACCATAATACTGCGTGCACTACTGTGCGGATAGACAATCACCCAGAAAGTTAGAGCTTTTTAGAAACTTTTCACAAGTTATCAAACCCATCAACTGCTTCTTTGTGATAGAAGTCCAACACAAACAGTTCTCCTTCTCCCAATTAAAATTATATTTAGCCCCATTGATGTCCAGCTTTGACAAAGGGTCCATACCCAAAATGTTAACAACTTGTATTTATATAGCGCCTTTAACATAGTGAAACGTCCCGGAGCGCTTCACAGAAATAAAACATTTTGACACCGAGCCGCGTAAATAGAAATTAGCATAGCTTGGTCAAAGAGGTAGAGAGGCGGAGAGGTTTAGGCAGGGAGTTTCAGAGCTTGGGGCCCAGGCAACAGAAGGCACGGCCACCGATGGTTGAGCGATTATAATCAGGGATGCTCAAGAGGGCAGAATTAGAGGAGCGCAGACATCTCGGAGGGGGGGGGGGGGGGGGCGGTTGTGAGACTGGAGGAGATTACAGAGATAGGGAGGGGTGAGGCCACGGAGGGATTTGTAAACAAGGATGACAATTTTGAAATCGAGGCGTTGCTTAACTGGAAGCCAATGTAGGTCAGCGAGCACAGGGGTGATGGGTGAGCGGGACTTGGTCAGCTGAGTTTTGGATCACCTCGAGTTTACGTAGTCAATCCTTGCAGATGCCAACAGACCTGCTGTACACGTCTAGCATTGATTTTAATTGTTTAATTGTTCGGCTCTCTCGTGGGCAATCCCCCACCCACCATAAAACAAGGAGCCAGATGTACAGAAATATAACCCCATTATTCCTCTGTAGAGTTGCAAGATTTTGGTTCCAGATTATCAGTTGTTTTGACTGCTTGTCTTACAGTTTACAGATTCAGCAGGGCTGGGTTTACCTCTGCTTCCTGGCGGCAGCAGATAAACCATCATCCTTTCTTTTCCGTTTACTTTGCTCAGTTGATTTTTTTGCATTTTTCTGACGAGCAAGTTCACGTTGATTACCACCTAGGAAGAATAAAACCAATGATGACTTCCTCACTTTGATCACCTCTTCCGCACCACAGCAACGTCCTCAATTTAAAAAAAGGCACGATTACAGTCTTTGCTTAAGATTTTGATCCAGTCAGGATTACAGGAGTTTCTTTAGGGGGGGGGGGGGGGGGGAGAACAGGGGTAGGGAATAGCTGGTTTGTCTTTTTTCCCCTTTCCCATCAGGGATACAGTCACCCAGTAAGATTAGTAAAGTTTACCACATCAGAAACTTTCTTCTCTCCTTTCCCCAAAGCATCACAGTACTGAAAGGAGATATATACACACGCACACACACCAATATTGAACGGGCATTGATATACTGGAAGGCAGGTTTTGTGCACAGAAATTGACACCTATATTAGCCTAAAAGCATAGGGATCAAAATCCCCCTTCATCCTCCCGCCATCCCTAAGCGCAAGTCAACACTGTTTAAACTAATTATCCACAGTTAATGATCAAGCTTTCGCTTGAACGGAAAAAAGCTACACAAAAGGAGTCTAGAGATCCTGCTTAGTTCCAGCTCACGGGGTCTCAACACTTTGACCAGATTTTCAGGCACAGCAGAAAAGAAGGACTATTAATTGCAATTTAAAAAAATATGTATCCTTAATGAGACCTGCTCAGCATTTTCTCTTTCTTTTCATGCATTTTTATGGGAGATTATGCCACGTTAAAAACTAAAAAGCTGCCTCGATTGCAGGGTCTTAATAATTAATGGTCCCAATGGTTAAATAAGTTGAAACTTTAAAATTATGATACTCAAGGAAGAAAGAGACTGGGCCTCGATTATTTCTGCTAGTTTCCAATGATTTATGCCAAATGCCCATTTTGAGTTTGGGTGAATTCTAATGAGATTGGGAGGATACTTGAGTGTTTTACGACATCTGCAAAATGGGTGCAGCTTTTGGGTTGGGCCCAGAGGAAACTCCAGACCCTCGTGTCTAAGCCGGTGTCTGAAAGCAGCTTGTTATTGGCCCAGAAAGCGCGGTCAGAGGCAGATGCCTCCGACCTGAAACACATCTACAAATTTTACCTGGTGGTCCGGGAGATTCAGAGACTTGTGTCCCAGTCACATATCCCAGTAATTCAGGCACTTGTCACGTGGGCTGGCCCAACCAATCCAAATAGGGGTATTCCCAGTCATACTTGTGGTGAGTTCCTATGTACAGAATCACCGCAAGTATGAATGGGAGTACCTCAAAAACACTAAAATTATATATATATATTTTTTAAATCATATTTTAAATTAATCAAAATTAAATTGAATTTAAAGCTAAATTTTTATTTAAAAATAAACATATTTACATATTTAAGGTCTAAAAATAAACTTGCCTTATTTAACAGGATTTGTAATGTTTACATTATTGAATTTTAAACAATTTTTCTCCTAGGGTTCTGCAAATTCAAGGCCATTTTTTGATTTCCTTTGTTCTTCAATTATGAGTTTGGGTCTATTCTAATGAGATTGGGAGGATACTTGAGCATTTTGTGACATCGAGTACGACTGAACTTCCAAAAGGGTATCAGGCATAGCTGTCGGGGAACATGCTCCTAAGCTCGAGGTCATCAACAGAAAAGCAGATGTACTCCCTGGGGCAAAAGCAAGGACTCTCCTGTTGCTATAGGAGGTCCTATATTACAATACTATGTATTATCAAAAGGGTCACACTTATTAGTTCATGCACAAGAAATAGATATTCTAAATTACTGCAATCTTAATTGTTTTTGGCATTGCCGTCATATTTAATAATCTTTGTTCGTTTATTATCTAAGCCTTGGTCTGATTCTAGTTTTTTTTTTAAAATGAAACTAACAGGGGGCTTGTGAAATACAGTGCCAAAAATTTCTGTTCGACCCCTGGGCTCAATAGATCAGATATTGGGGACAAAGAGATGCACTTGTAGGCTCCTAGGGTGCGAGACCTCGCTTATAGGAATATTTTGTACTGTGCACAAGAAACACAAAACATAGCAAACCTATGACAATACATGAAACCAGGGACGAAGTGGATGGGAGCAAGAAAGATTTTTTACAGCAAAGCAAGTTATGACAAAAGGCAATTCAAGAACAATGTTGGAGGGGTTTGTAGCCAGTAACAGAACGCTTAAATAGCCTTGTTTGTTGTTATATAACAACTTTTATGCATGCTGTAGTACATGAGAGACTCATCTCCACAAACTACATTTTACAGATAAGAATTCGCTGGCAGATCGAGCCACCCACAAACCACAACCTGCAGCCTTGTACGTGCTGCGAATGGGAGAACAACCCATGGGACTATATTGCCTTTTAATTTTGATATAATGCAGCAGACACCATGTGGGATGTCCATCATTCTCACCCATCTACCCCAGAAGGCTGTAAATACCACATGGTCATATAGTTACGCTCATGTTGAAACTGAAATCTCATCATCATAGGTAGGCCCTCGAAATCGAGGAAGACTTGCTTCCATTCAAAGTGAGTTCTCAGGTGATTGAACAGTCCAATACGGGAATTACAGTCTCTGTCACAGGTGGGACAGACAGCCGCTGGATGAAAGGGTGGGTGGGGAGTCTGGTTTACCGCACACTCCTTCCGCTTGTTTTCTGCATGCTCTCGGCGACGAGACTTGAGGTGCTCAGCGCCCTCCCGGATGCTCTTCCTCCACTTAGGGCGGTCTTTGGCCAGGGACTCCCAGGTGTCAGTAAGAATGTTGCACTTTATTAAGGAGGCTTTGAGGGTGTCCTTGAAACGTTTCCTCTGCCCACCTGGGGCTTGCTTGCGATGTAGGAGTTCCAAGTAGAGCGCTTGCTTTGGGAGTCTTGTGTCGGGCATGCGAACAATGTGGCCCGCCCAACAGAGCTGGTAGAGTGGTCAGTGCTTCGATGCTGGGGATGTTGGCCTGATCGAGAACACTGAGGTTGGTGCATCTATCCTCCCAGGGGATTTGCAGAATCTTGGAGACATCGTTGGTGGTATTTCTCCAGCAACTTGAGGCATCAACTGTATATGGTCCACGTCTGAGCCACAGCCCTGTAGACCATAAGCTTGGTGACAGATCTGAGGGCCTGATCTTCGAACACTCGCTTCTTCAGGCGACCAAAGGCTGCGCTGGTGCACTGGAGGCGGTGTTGAACCTTGTCGTCGATGTCTGCCCTTGCTGATAATAGGCTCTCGAGGTATGCTGAAACTGAAATCTACTTGCAAGACAACTACACAAAGTAGAATTGCACATCAAGTTACGAATGAGACAAATTCTTAGAAAGGAAAGATTGACTCAGTCCAAAAAGACAGTAAAACACCCACCCCTTCAGAAACTATTTTTTTTTTTTTACAGTCCAATAATCTGCAAGGCTTTGAGGAAACAATCTTGCGTAGGTTTCTTAATGTGGTATTTGTACCTGGGAGAAATATTACTCCCTACCGCAGTCAGAATGACAATTCCAGAAACTGAAAAGGAACTGAAAGCTAAACCCTCTGAACTTAATGAACTATCGATGAGTAGCTATGGAAGTGTCTTCATGCCAAAAGACAGCTTTTGTATTGGTGATGTTTATGTTGAAACATTGATCTTGCTTTCAAAACGGCTCTGATGGGTCAACCATTAGATAATGAAGATGGAACACATGCAGACATTAATATTTCCAAGAAATAATGGTCCAGCATTAAACAAACTTTTAAGATTCTAAATAGGCAGATAAACAAATAAGCCTGCTCCAAACTAGACTCTGGCATTCATTCGAAAATGTAACTGAGATACAAAATGCCAAACAATTGAACGTCGAGTTCATTTAGTTCCGGGAACAGACAAGCAGGTCAGGGAGTCCACTCAAAAAGGAGATTTAAGAATCCTATTGCCAAGTGCTCTTTCCCCAAACTCAGTTGAGTTGGATGCTTTTCTGAAATTCAAATGGGTTCAGACAACACCTATTCACAAAGCTTGGTCTGCCCCCTACACTCTCTGGTAACTGGGCACATCATTTAGTGACACGCATTCTGATTCGGAAAACCAGATATTGAAATTATACCATGAAGCACTCAAGTCCCACTCCAGGGACTTGAGCACAAAAAAAAAATCTGGGCTGACACTCCAGTGCAATGCTGAGGAAGCACTGCACTGTCCAAGGTGCCGTCTTTCGGATGAAACGTTAAATGCTCTCTCAACTGGATGTAAAAGATCCCATTGCACTATTTTGAAGAAGAGCAGGGGAGTTATCCCTGGTGTCCTAGCCAATATTAATCCCTCAATCAACATAACAAAAAAAATAGATTATCTGGTCATTATCACATTGCTTGTGTGCAAATTGGAGCCACGTTTCCTACATTACAACAGTGACTACACTCCAAAAGTACACTGGCTGTAAAGCACTTGGAGATGTCCGGTGGTCTTTCTTGAATTTATATAGCGCTTTTCACAACCAATCATGAAAAAGATGTCAAGTCACAAAAATGCCTCTATGGGTAGCAGCAGAGCTCTCGACACAGCCCATGCACCCAACTACCGTGGACAACAATGTTGTCTGACTCGGTGGAATCCCAGATACTCAGTGGCTGCAGCTGTAGAAAGTGTCCCCACCTGCTCAAACAATTTAAGCTTACTGCAGTATTTGACAGAAATCTGAACAGGAATTGTCTATTCCCAAACTTGATTTCAATCAGTTAAAATGAAGCAAAAATGTTGTTCAATTTACAATAACCTGCTTTGCCTTCATATTTTCAGTTTCATAATCTTGCCCAGTTGGAATCCATTCACCGACTGCTTTTAACCTAAAGATGTCCATACATACTGCTACATGTTGGTACTGGATGTCTTGTGGTCAGCAATGCAAATCACAGCAATTTCTCAACTCAATCCATCCACTACACACTTGCTACTTGTTAGAGAACAGATGAGATGCTTTCTTCACATGCAATTTGAATTTTACAGCTTTTCTACAAAATAAAGTTTTGGACAACTAAATCCAGCAGTGACAACCTAACCTGCAAGTGTGGGTTAGGATCGTTTACACTTAAAAAAATTCTAACTACTTCAAGTGCATACCCATTAGCAGTTCTATGCAAGGGAAACCCAACAGAGTGTCCAGAACTAGACTGGTCTCTTTACAGTACAGGACTGGCCCGACAGTTAAGGTTCACTACAATTATTGTTTACAGTTAGTTGCAATGACCTGCATGTCACTATTTCAGAACATTTTGTCCTGCAGGACAAATCAAGGTCTTTAAAAAAGAGCCACACTCCAGTCTATCCCCAAGCAAGATAGTAACAGCAATCCAACAACAGAAAGTGCAGAGCAGAAGAACCCATTACTGGACAGGCCAGCTGGAATCATAAGTTTTCAGACAGAAATGGGGTGCATTGGAAGGTGTACAGCACAGATTTCCAAGAATATCAGGGCTTAATGGGGTAAATTATGAGAAATAGCTACATAAATGATTTGTATCCAATCGAGTTAAGAGGGTTGAACTAATCGAGGAGTTTTAAAATGATAAAGGGATTCAATAGAGTAGATAGAGAAATTACTTTCTCTTATGGGGAAAGCAACTTTTTCACACAAAGGGTAGTGGAAATCTGGAGCTCTCCCCAAAAAATCTGTGAATGCTGGGACAATTGGAGCTTTCAAGGCTGAGATCAAATAGATATTTGCTAGGCAAGGTTATTAACGGATATGGAGCAATGACAGGTAAATGGAGTTGAGCTACAGATCAGCTATGATCCAATTGAAAAACAAAGACATTTATATAGCGCCTTTCACGACCACCGGACGTCGCAAAGCACTTTACAGCCAACGAAGTACTTCCTGAAATGTAGTCACTGTTGTAATGTGGGAAACGCAGCAGCCAATTTACACACAGCAAGCAACAACGTTTTAATGATACTGGTTGAGGAATAAATATTGGCCAGGACATCAGGGATAACACGCCTGCTCTTCTTCGCTATAATGCCGTGGGATCTTTTACATCCACCTCAGCGCGTCTTGGTTTAATGTCTCATCCGAAAGACGGCGCCTGCGACAGTGCAGCACTCCCTCAGCATTACACAGGCGCGTCAGCCTGGATTTTTGTGCTCAAGTCTCTGGAGTGGGACTTGAACCTGGGACCTTCTGACTCAGAGAGCGGTGCCCGTGAGCCCCACAGTCAGCTTGGGCCAGGCAGGGTTGAGGTGGGACCCGAGCCTCAGTGGGGAGGGGGAAGAGCTGCTGATGGGCAGCAGGGGGCGCCACCACCTCCCGTCGCCCTCCGGCGGCCCGCCCCTTTAATGGCGGCCCGCCCCTTTAATGGCTCCCGCTGCTGTGAGCCGACTATTTTTACCCTGGGCCCGAGCGTGTACGTGGCGGAGGGCGGCGTCGCCATGGGGCCCGCTGGACCGCCGTGAAGCCAAGGCCCGCTGGCAGCCCGGAGCCCGGGGCCCGGGGGCGGGAGGCCCAGCTCTCACTCCCCGGCCCGGCCCGGCCCGGCCCGGCCCGGCCCGGCCTAACCCGCGGGGCTCGAGTAAACAAGCGCAGGGGCCTCGCCCTCACCCCGGCCCGGCCCGGCCCGCCCGCCTTTGCCCCGGGGCCTTCCCCCCCAGCCGCCGCTACTCACGGGTCATCCTTCCCCCGCCGACAGTGCGCTCCGCTCCCGCAACACTCGCCCCGGGCGCCAAGTATCGCCGCAACCTAACCTCACGGCCCGGCCTGGCCCGCCCCGCTGCCGCCGCCGCCTCCTGATTGGGCACCGTCTCCGCCTGCCGCCTTCTGTATGGCCGCCTGACATGTCCACCAGGTGACGTCACGCGGGCCGGGGCCCAGCAGGTTGGGTTGAGAGGTCACGGGGTGCGGATGGGGGCGGGGCTAAGGCTGCTGGCCTCTGGCTCACCTCCACCTGGGAGCCTTCAACAACAACAACAACAACTTGTATTTATCTAGCACCTTTAACGTAGTCCCAAGGCACTTCACAGGAGTATTATGCGATTAAAAAATTTGACACCGAGCCGCATAAATAGGAATTGGGGCAGTGGTCAAAGAGACATGTTTTAAGGAGCATCTTAAAGGAGGAAAGAGAGGTAGAGAGGTTTATAGAGGGAGTTCCAGAGCTTCGGATCTAGGCAACAGAAGACACGGCCAATGGTTGAGTGATTATAATCAGGGATGCTCAAGAGGACAGAATTAAAGGAGTGCAGACATCTCGGATGGGGGGGGGCAGTTGTGGGGCTGGAGGAGATTGCGGAGATAGGGAGGGACGAGGCCATGGAGGAATTTGAAAATAAGGATGACAATTTTGAAATCGAGGCATTGCTTAACCGGAAGCCAATATAGGTCAGCGGGCACAGGTGTGATGGGTGAGTGGGACTTGTTGCGAGTTAGGACACGGGCAGCCGAGTTTTGGATCACCTCTAGTTTACGTAGGGTAGAATGTGGGAGGCCAGCCAGGAGTGCGTTGGATGAGTAAAGTCTAGAGATAACCAAAGCATGGATTAGGACTTCAGCTGCGGATGAGCAGAGGCAAGGGTAGAGGTGGGCGGTGTTACGGAGGTGGAAATGGGCGGTCTTACCTACACTGCGGACATGTGGTTGAAAGCTCATTTCAGGGTCAAATCTGACATCAAGGTTGCAAACAGTCTGGTTCAGCCTCAAAGGGATGGAGTCAGTGGCTAGGAAACGGAGTTTGTGGCGGGGACTGAAAACAATGCCTTCAGTCTTCCCAATATTCATTGGAGAAAATTTCTGCTCATCCAGAATTGGATGTCAGACAAGCAGTCTGACAATTTAAGAGACCGAGGAGGGGTCGAGAAAAGTGGTAGTGAGGTAGAGCTGTCATCAGATGTCATCAGCGTACATGTGGAAACTGACGCTGTGTTTCCGGATGATGTCGCCAAGGGACAGCATGTAGATGAGAAATAGGAGGGGGCCAAGGGAACAATGAATTATGGAGTGGCAAAGATTGTCAATAATTTAAATGCATGGAACCATGTTTTATATGCTTGCTTCAGTTTGTTATATTTTGAACCATATATCACGCTTTTTTACCTCCTCCCTTACCACCGTCCAGGGCCCCAAACACTCCTTCCAGATGAAACAGCGATTTACTTGTACTTCTTGCTATTTAGTATATTGTATTCACTGCTCACGATGCAGTCTCCTCTACATCGGGGAGATCAAATGCAGATTGGGTGACCGCTTTGCTGATCGCATCCGTTCAGTCCGTAAGGGTAACCCTGAGTTTCCGGTCGTCTGTCACTTTAATTCTCTACTCCACTCCCACTCTGATCTCTCTGTCTTCGGCCTCTTACACTGTTCCAATGAAGCTCAACGCAAGCTCGAGGAACAGCACCTCATCTTTCAATTAGGCACTTTACAGCCTTCTGAACTCAACATCGAGTTCATCCACACCCTGCAGTGTCTTTCCACTGACTGTATACTCTCATTGCTATCTTCCCTCCCTGCACTTAACCATTTTAAATTGCCACCTGTCTGCCCATTTTGCCTAGTCTTTTACAGTATTCCTCACTGTTTGCCCAATCCCCCTTGTGTCATGAAAGACTTAAAGGAAAGACTTGCATTTATAAAGCACCTTTTCAGACTGCCGGATAGCCCAAAGCACTTTACAGCCAATGAAATTGTAGTGTATGTAGACACCTTTAGTAAATGATTCCACGAGGCAGGGTATGATACTAAAACTGTTAGACCTGTAATCCTTTATTTGCAGCTCCTGAGTGAGGACACCAAGCTCTGAGCTCCTTTTTATACTGAGTTACCTGCAGTGTGCAGGTAACCCTTGGGTCTCCAACAGCAGCACCCTCTGTTGTACAGGTAAGGTGTGTACAGTGTAAGGGTACATTCAGTGTTGCATAACAGTGTTACAGACATCACACAGTAAACAGGCATGCATATACAACAGAAATACTTTTAGAAGTGTAGTCGCCGTTGCAATGTAGAAAATACCAATTTGTGCACAGCAAGCTCCACAAACAGCACTATGATAATGACCAGATAATCTGTTTTTCTGTTATGTTGATTGAAGGATAAATATCGACCAGGACACCGGGGAGAACTCTCACGGTCTTCTTCAAAATAGTGCCATGGGATCTTTAACATCCATCTGTGAGAGCAGACATGGCCACGGTTTAATGTCGCATCCAAAAGCCAGCACCTCCGACAGTGCAGCATTTCCTAGATTTTTGTGCTCAAGTCCCTGGAGTGGGATTTGAACCCACAACCTTCTGACTCAGAGGCAGGGATACCATCTACTGAGCCATGGCTGACAATGAACACATTTTGAGATTGTGTTCCGTATATCTAAGTGAAAACCATCTCCATATACTGAGAATAAAGGCAGGCTGAGCACTGTCCTCTGGGGCACACTGTTCTCCAATCTGAGCAACATTCATTTACCCTAACTCTGTTTACTGTCTGCCAACCAACCCTATGTCCATGCTATTACATTTCCTTTTATACCGTATGCCTGAATTTTTCAAACAAGTTCTTAGTGAGACACTTCATTGAATGCCTTTGAAAATCCATGTACACTACATCTACTGCATTCCATTTATCTATTCAATTAGTCGCTTCAAAAAAAACCTTTACTAAACTTGTCAAACATGACTTGCCCTTAACAAATCCATGTTGGCTAACCTTGATTAATCAGTAGATTTCTAAATGCTCACTAATTTTATCTCTAGTTATGGACTATAAAAGTTTGCACTTAACTAATGCTAGACCAACAGGTCTACAGTTACCCAATTTATCCTTCTCTCCCTCCTTGAGCTAAGGTGTTACATTAGCTACTCGTGAGTCCATGGCGTAATCTGTATATTTACGTTTTCTGTAGGTTGCAGGAGACCCCCGGACATCAGGAACTGGGAACTTTCTCACCCTACTAAATCCAATCTAGAAGCAGTTATGGTTAGAGTTACTGGCTTACAGCAATGTTAGATAAGTCATATTCTGTTTTACTGCATGAGATTTTGGTATTTTTAGCGATGATTTGGAGATCACATCCCACAATTGCATTATGGCTATTGGTTTGTTGGCTATTGAAGAGTCAAATTTCATCTTTATTACATGGGATTACTTGACTTTGAACATTGCTTTGAAAATATAAAATCCATAATTCTGTCCTTTTCTTTACATGAAAACCACATGCCAAATCAAAATTTTCATTATGTAATATGACAAGAACATAAGAAATAGGAGCAGAAGTATGCCATTTGGCTCCTCGAGCCTGCTCCGCCATTCAATAAGACCATGGCTGATCCGATCCTGGTTTCAGCTCCACTTCCCTGCATGCTCCCCTTAACCCTTGATTTCCTTATCTTTCAAAAATCTGTCTATCTCCAACTTAAATATATTCAATGATCCAGCCTCCATGGTTCTCTGGGGTAGAGAATTCTAAAGTTTCACGACCCTCTGAGAGAAGAAATTCCTCATCACTTCCATTTTAAATGGGCGACCCCTTATTCTGAGACTATGCCCCCTAGTTCTAGACTCCCCCACGAGATGAAACATCCTCTCTGCAGTTACCCTGTCGAGCCCCCTCAGAATCTTATATGTTTCAATAAGATCACCTCTCATTCTTTTGGAAAGTAGTGACAGGATCGGACCAAGTCAGCATGGATTTATGAAAGGGAAATCATGCTTGACGAATCTTCTGGAATTTTTTGAGGATGTAACTAGCAGAGTGGACAAGGGAGAACCAGTGGATGTGGTGTATTTGGATTTTCAAAAGGCTTTTGACAAGGTCCCGCACAAGAGATTGTTGTGCAAAATCAAAGCACATGGTATTGGGGGTAATGTACTGATGTGGATAGGGAACTGGTTGGCAGACAGGAAGCAGAGAGTGGGGATAAACGGGTCCTTTTCAGAATGGCAGGCAGTGACTAGTGGAGTGCCACAGGGCTCAGTGCTGGGACCCCAGCTCTTTACAATGTACATTAACGATTTAGATGAAGGAATTGAGTGTAATATCTCCAAGTTTGTGGATGACACTAAGCTGGGTGGTGGTGTGAGCTGTGAGGAGGACGCTAAGAGGCTGCAGGGTGACTTGGACAGGTTAGGTGAGTGGGCAAATACATGGCAGATGCAGTATAATGTGGATAAATGTGAGGTTATCCCCTTAGGTGGTAAAAACACAAAGGCAGAATATTATCTGAATGGCGGCAGATTAGGAAAAGGGGAGGTGCAACGAGACCTGGGTGTCATGGTTCATCAGTCACTGAAAATGGGCACGCAGGTACAGCAGGCGGTGAAGAAGGCAAATGGTATGTTGGCCTTCATAGCGAGGGGATTTGAGTATAGGAGCAGGGAGGTCTTACTGCAGCTGTACAGGGCCTTAGTGAGGCCTCACCTGGAATATTGTGTTCAGTTTTGGTCTCCTAGTCTGAGGAAGGACGTTCTTGCTATTGAGGGAGTGCAGCGAAGATTCAGCAGACTGATTCCAGGGATGGCTGGACTGTCATATGAGGAGAGACTGGGTCAACTGGGCCTTTATTCACTGGAGTTTAGAAGGATGAGAGGGGATCTGATAGAAACGTATAAGATTCTGACGAGACTGGACAGGATAGATGCGGGAAGAATGTTCCCGATGTTGGGGAAGTCCAGAACCAGGGAACATAGTCTTAGGATAAGGGATAGGCCATTTAGGACTGAGATGAGGAGAAACTTATTCACTCAGAGAGTTGTTAACCTGTGGAATTCCCTGCCGCAGAGAGTTGTTGATGCCAGTTCACTGGATATATTCAAGAGGAAGTTAGATATGGCCCTTACGGTTAAGGGGATCAAGGGGTATAGAGAGAAAGCAGGAAAGTGGTACTGAAGGAATGATCAGCCATGATCTTATTGAATGGCGGTACAGGCTCGAAGGGCCAAATGGCCTACTCCTGCACCTATTTTCTATGTTTCTTCTAAACTCCAATTATAGGCTCAACCTTTCCTCATAAGACAACCCCTTCATCTCAGGAATCAACCTAGAGAACCTTCTCTAAACTGCCTCCAATGCAAGTATATTCTTCCTTAAATAAGGAGACCAAAATTGCACGCAGTACTCCAGGTGTGGCCTCACCAATGCCCTGTACAGTTGTAGCAGGACTTCCCTGCTTTTATACTCTATCCCCTTTGCAATAAAGGCCAACATTCCATTTGCTTTCCTAATTACTTGCTGTAACTGCATGTTAACCTTTTGTGTTTCATGTACAAGAACTCCCGGATCCCTCTGTACCGCAGCATTTCGTAATCTCTCCCCATTTAAATAATATGACTTTGCATATGAAGTAGTTTTGAGTAGTATTTGAGCAGTAGAGAGTACTTTTGTATTTTTAGACACTAAAACCTAAAAGAATCATTGGTATCCATGAAAGCTATGCAGTTTTTGTGGCAAAGTTTGTATATACATTACCAAATGGAGTTTTAGTGAAAATTATTTTTGAATGGCAATAATTCCATTCAAATATTTTTTACTGTGTCCAATGTACAAATAAAATAGATATACAATACCTCTATTTTTTTTAAATTTCAAAATATATTTTATTCATTATACGTCTTTACTATATAGTATAAATGCACATGAGGCCCATGCTTGAGAGAAGGTCAGTCTGTGACCTGTCCTTTATTTCATAGCACTCAAGTGCTGGAAGTGGGTGGAGCTTCCCCTTTTATATCTGAAGGTCTAGGTTAGGAGTGTCTCCCACCTAGTGGTCATTGTTCTCACTTAGGTCAGATTATACATGGGTTACAATGCTGGTTGAATACATGACATCACCTCCCCCCCAAAGTCTTATTGGGATCACAGGTTGAGTCTCTCTGGTGGTTTATGCTCCCTTGTAGAGCACCTGAGTTGGGGCTCCAGTTGTTGGGCGCTGGCCTGAGTGTCTGCTGTTTGCGGTGCCTCAGGCCTATCCAGACTGCCAACAGTGACTGGGCTCTCCTCCCTTTGGTTCCTGTGTTCGGTCACCTGTGGTGGAGTGAACTCTACATCGTGTTCTTCCTCTGCTTCTTCTATGGGGTTGCTGAACCTCCTTTTTGTTTGATCCACATGTTTGCGGCAGATTTGTCCATTGGTAAGTTTAACTACCAGAATCCTATTCCCCTCTTTGGCAACCACAATGCCTGCGAGCCATTTAGGCCCTGCAGCGTAGTTGAGGACAAAAACAGGGTAATTTACATCAATACATCGCGCCCTCGCATTCCTGTCATGGTAATCATATTGTGACTGGCGCCTGCTCTCGACAATTTCTTTCATGGTGGGGTGTATAAGGGATAACCGGGTTTTGAGCGTCCTTTTCATTAGCAGCTCTGCAGGTGGAACCCCTGTGAGCGAGTGTGGTCGGGATCTGTAGGCCAACAGGAGGCGTGATAAGCGGCATTGTAGGGAACCCCCTTGGATTCTGAGCATCCCCTGTTTGATTATCTGCACTGCTCGTTCTGCCTGGCCGTTTGAGGCCGGCTTGAACGGTGCCCTTCTAACATGGTTAATTCCATTGCCTGCCATGAAGTCCTGGAATTCAGTGCTTGTGAAGCACGAGCCATTGTTGCTGACCAAGATGTCCAGTAGACCGTGGGCGGCGAACATTGCCCGTAGACTTTCTACCGTGGCAGAGGATGTGCTTGAATTTAAAATGTCACACTCGATCCATTTGGAGTAGGCGTCTACTACAACCAAAAACATTTTCCCCATGAAAGGACCTGCATAGTCCACATGGATGCGTGACCAAGGCTTGGCGGGCCATGGCCAGGGGCTAAGGGGGGCTTCCCTGGGCGCATTGCCCAGCTGGGCACACGTGTTGCACCTGCGAACACAAAGTTCCAGATCTGCTTCTATCCCTGGCCACCAAACGTGTGACCTGGCAATTGCCTTCATCATGACAATGCCCGGGTGCCCATTGTGGAGTTCTCTGATGAACACCTCTCTGCCCATCTGGGGCATGACTACACGGTTTCCCCACAGTAGGCAGTCGGCCTGAATCGAGAGTTCATCCTTGCGCCTGTGAAATGGTTTAAATTTCTCAGGGCATGCCCTGTACATGGCTGCCCAGTCCCCATTCAGGACACATTTCTTGACTAGAGACAATAGCGGGTCTCTATTTTTCCAGACTTTAATCTGACGGGCTGTCACAGGTGAGCCTTCGCTTCCGAAAGCTTCAACAGCCATGACCATCTCAGCAGCATGCTCGGTAGCCTCCTCAGTGGTGGCTAGTGGGAGCCTGCTGAGTGCATCGGCGCAGTTTTCGGTGCCCGGTCTGTGCCGAATTGTGTAGTCATAGGCGGCTAACGTGATTGCCCATTTCTGTATGCGGGCCGATGCGTTTGCATTTATGGCCTTGTTGTCGGCCAAAAGGGACGTTAGGGGTTTGTGATCTGTCTCCAGCTCAAATTTCCTGCCAAACAGGTACTGGTGCATTTTCTTTACTGCATATACACATGCAAGCGCCTCCTTTTCTACCATCCCGTAGCCCCTTTCTGCCTGGGACAGACTTCTGGAGGCATAAGCTACTGGCTGTAACTGACCCTTGGCACTGACATGCTGCAACACACACCCGACACCATAGGACGACGCATCGCAAGTTAACACAAGTTTCTTACATGTGTCATATAGCGTTAACAGATTGTTGGAACATAACAAATTGCGTGCTCTATTAAAAACCCTTTCCTGGCTGTCCCCCCAGACCAATTCGCGACCTTTGCAAAGGAGCACCTGTAGCGGCTCTATCAGCGTGCTCAATTTTGGAAGAAAGTTACCACAATAGTTCAGGAGCCCCAGGAATGAACGCAGCTCCATTGTGTTACGGGGTCTGGGTGCTCTCTGGATCGCTTCCATCTTGGATGCAGTAGGGCTGATCCCGTCTGCTGCTACCCTCATCCCCAGGAATTCTACCTCTGGAGCTAGGCAGACGCACTTGGCCTTTTTCAGTCGCAGCCCTACCCGGTCCAGTCTGCATAGCACCTCCTCCAGGTTGTGGAGGTGTTCTTCAGTATCGTAACCCGTAATGAGGATGTTGTCCTGAAAAACCACCGTCCCTGGAATCGACTTGAGGAGGCTTTCCATATTTCGTTGGAAGATCGCGGCGGCCGAGTGAATCCCGAACGGACATCTGTTGTACTCAAACAACCCCTTGTGTGTCGTGATGGTGGTCAGCTTCTTCGACTCACTCACCAGCTCCTGGGTCATGTAAGCTGAGGTCAGGTCCAATTTTGAAAAAAGTTTGCCACCGGATAACGTCGCAAAGAGGTCCTCCGCTCTCGGTAGCAGGTACTGGTCTTGGAGTGACACCCGATTGATGGTGGCCTTGTAATCGCCACATATCCTGACCGACCCATTCGCCTTGAGCACCAGCACAATCGGGCTCGCCCAGTCATTGAATTCGACTGGCGAGATGATGCCTTCCCTCAGCAGGCGATCCAATTCGCCTTCTATCTTTTCCCGCATCACGTACGGCACCGCTCTGGCCTTGTGGTGTACTGGCCTGGCGTCCGGGTTTATGTGAATCAATACCTTGGCCCCCATGAAAGTGCCGATGCCGGGTTGAAATAATGAGTCAAATTTGTCCAGGATCTGTGAGTATGATACTCGCTCCACAGAGGAAATTGCATTGACATCGCCCCATTTCCAGTTCATGACAGCAAGCCAACTCCTCCCCAGTAGTGCGGGACCATCCCCCGGGACAATCCAGAGTGGCAGTCTGTTCTCTGAATCTTTGTGGGTCACGACTACCGTGGCGCTGCCTAGCACCGGAATGATCTGCTTTGTGTAAGTCCGTAGCTGTGCGTCAATCGGCGATAATTTTGGCCTCCTGGCCTTGGACGCCCACAACTTTTCGAACTGTTTGATACCCATCAGGGATTGGCTGGCCCCCGTGTCTAGCTCCATTGATACTGGGATGCCATTGAGGAGCACTTTCATTATTATCGGTGGCGTCCTGGTGTATGAACTGTATACGTGCTCCACATGAACTCGCTGAACTTCAGCTTCCAGCGATTTCCCCCAGCGTTCATTTCTGCAATTTCTGCAGGTATTTTGCTCACCTCTGCAAACTCCGGCTGAGTGTGTGCCTCAACGCCTCCAGCATGAGCTGCTGTTTGAAACAAAAGCTCCCTTGCCAGTCGATCGTCCCTGACTGCCCCTGTGACTGTCCTTGAGTGCACCATTAACAGGTGTTGATGACCCCATTACTGGCCGCATTGTCCCTTGCAATGGCGTGAATCGCTGTTCAGCTTGCCATTGTCTCTGTCGAACTCCCCCTCTGGGTTCGACTACATGTTGGGGCATGCCTGACTGCCCTTGTCTGCCTGGAGAACTGTGTGCTGCTTTAACAATGTTGAATCTCTGTCCCAACCATTCCTTAACACAGTACCTCTCGTCTGTTCTGCTAGTGGCCATGCTCACATGGTTTAAATCCCAGTTTCTTGTCGCCATTAATACGTCCTTACTATACAGTATAAATGCACACGAGGCCCATGCTTGAGAGAAGGTCAGTCTGTGACCTGTCCTTTATTTCATAGCACTCAAGTGCTGGAAGTGGGTGGAACTTCCCCTTTTATATCTGAAGGTCTAGGTTAGGAGTGTCTCCCACCTAGTGGTCAGTGTTCTCACAGTGTACAACTTAGGTCAGTTTATACATGGGTTACAATGCTGGTTGAATACATGACAATTCATATAAAAATTTGTACAGTACATTCAAAAGCAGTTCAGTACATTTAGCTGCGGTCAGCAATCCCATACACTACATTTGGGTGCTGACGGCAGTTCCGTTCGATACATTTCCTTGCTTTTCAGTTCAAGTACAATTCGGTATAATACGGGATACATTGTCGTACATTCAACAAATTACATTACATGTGTCACTATACAGTACACGGAATGGGTGACGGTACATTTACACTTTTCCTTTCCAACGTGCATCACGAAACAGACCTTGCATTGTACATGGCACTACATAGGTGTTTACAGATCATGGTGCTCCATGTACACAAAAAAAGAAGTTACAAGTACCTCTATAATTAAAATCATCATGTATTGGATTTAGTGCAACATAGCGTAAATTTTCTTCTAATTCTCTTATTTATAGCGGTTGCTCCTGTGAAGCGCCTTGTGATGGTTAATTATATTAAAGGCGCTCTATAAATGCAAGTTGTTGCTGTAGTTAATTGTACCAAGCTGGTGATAATATAAACACACTCCAGAGAACATTTACACTGTGGTATTTAAAACATTAGGTGACCACTACACTGGCAGCGACCAATAATGTCCCCCGTGAGCTGCACTGCCTCCTGTGCGGCTGGCCTTTCCTAACACGCGGCCCAATCAAATTCCTGCGTATTCCCGTATCTACAATGGAAAGGCCGAGGAGTGGCCTGCTTGGGACTTTGCAGATGACTGTGTGGCTGTGCAGCGGGAACATTGGTGACCAACCTTTCAAAGCTCCAGATTCAGAGAGAGCTTGAATACCAACAAAGTGCACAAGTTTTACATACAGGAAATAAAAAAACAAAATGTTGGAACTAGTCAGCAGGTCAGGGAGCAGCTGCGGCGAGAGAGAAACATAGATAACATCTCAGGTCGATGGCCTCTCATCAGAACTGGGAAAAGTTAGAGATGTAACAGGTTTTAAGCAAGTACAGAGGCAGGGACAGGGGGGGGGGGGGGGTGAAGGTCTGTGATAGGATAGAAGAGAGGAGAGATTAAATGACAAAAGGGTTGATGGTGCAAGGCAAAAGGGGTTGGTAGTGGGACAACAAAAGAAACAAAAGATTGGTCTAGAGGAGGTGAGACGTTAACTCTGTTTCTCTCTCCACAGATGCTGCCTGACCTGCTGAGTATTTACAGTATTTTCTGTTTTAATTTCAGATTTTCAGCATCTGTGGTATTTTGCTTCAGTTTTAAGTATCGGATTCCGGTATTCTCCCTGGTAGTCTCATTGTAACTATAAGCCGACCATTGAAACGTGGCTCAGCAATGTGACTTTTGACATGCTTTGCTCCAACTAGTCACTTTGAATTTGAATTGTGATCTCTCATTCCTCCTCTTCTCTGAATCATTCCTCCCTCTCATTCTTTTTTTTTACAATCCCTTTCGCTCATCACCTCTGTCATTCCCCTCTCCCTATCTCTTTGATTTCCTCTTTCCCTGTATTTCTCACACTCCCCCTCGCCCCCTTTCTCACATTCCCTCTCTTTCTTATTCTCTCATTCTCTCCCTCACTCTGTCTCTCTCATTCCCTCTGTTCCTTCTCTCTTTAATCTCTTCTCTACTTATCTATCTCATTAATTCTATATTTCTGCTTTTTCTTATTATTTTTCTTTTATATCCTACTTAATTGTTTCTTTTTCTCATTCCCTCTGTCATTCCTTATCTCTTGCCTCTCTCATTCCTTGTTCCCCCATCTCTCTCTGATTCCATCTCTGTTTATTTCATTCCATCTTTACCCCAATCATTCAGAGGGGTTGCTAGTGGCTCTTTCTTGATATAACACCATCTTTCCTCATTCTAATTCGATACTCAAATATGAATTATGTCTGAGTAAAACTTTTGAAATCTGACCTCTCACTTTTCTTCAGATCCTTTTGGAAAACTTTTGAACAGAAACTGTTAGAAGCTAAAGGAAACATATTTCTCAGTTTTGCTGAATGAATGTATGAAAGGATTTATCCTGACAATTAGATACACTGCACATGCTCATACTGCACGATTTAAATTCAGCACACAGCGTCACAGCTCTGGTTTTGTGATACATTTTGGGAGGAAGAATGAGGAGAGATAATACATGCTAAGTGGTAGAATTTTAAATGGGGTGCAAAAAGAGAGAGACCTGGGGGTACTTGTGCACAAATCTTTGAAGGTGGCAGGGCAGGTTAACAAAACAATTAATAAAGCAGATGGGATCCTGGGCTTTATAAATAGAGGCATTGAGTGTGAATGGCAGGAAGTTATGCTAAGCCTATTATAACACACTAGTTCGACCCCAGCTGGAGTATCGTGTCCAATTTGTGGCACATTTTAGGAAGGACATGAAGGCTTTGGAAAGGATAAGAACATAAGAACATAAGAATTAGGAACAGGAGTAGGCCATCTAGCCCCTCGAGCCTGCTCCGCCATTCAACAAGATCATGGCTGATCTGGTCGTGACTCAGCTCCACTTACCCGCCCGCTCCCCGTAACCCTTAATTCCCTTATTGGTTAAAAATCTATCTATCTGTGATTTGAATACATTCAATGAGCTAGCCTCAACTGCTTCCTTGGGCAGAGAATTCCACAGATTCACAACCCTCTGGGAGAAGAAATTCCTTCTCAACTCGGTTTTAAATTGGCTCCTCCGTATTTTGAGGCTGTGCCCCCTAGTTCTAGACTCCCCTACCAGTGGAAACAACCTCTCTGCCTCTATCTTGTCTATCCCTTTCATTATTTTAAATGTTTCTATAAGATCACCCCTCATCCTTCTGAACTCCAACGAGTAAAGACCCAGTCTACTCAATCTATCATCATAAGGTAACCCCCTCAATTCTGGAATCAGCCTAGTGAATCGTCTCTGTACCCCTTCCAAAGCTAGTATATCCTTCCTTAAGTAAGGTAACCAAAACTGCACGCAGTACTCCAGGTGTGGCCTTACCAATACCTTATACAGTTGCAGCAAGACCTCCCTGTTTTTGTACTCCATCCCTCTCGCAATGAAGGCCAACATTCCATTCGCCTTCCTGATTACCTGCTGCACCTGCAAACTAACCTTTTGGGATTCATGCACAAGGACCCCCAGGTCCCTCTGCATCACAGCATGTTGTAATTTCTCCCTATTCAAATAATATTCCCTTTTACTGTTTTTTTTCCCAAGGTGGATGACCTCACACTTTCTGACATTGTATTCCATCTGCCAAACTTTAGCCCATTCGCTTAACCTATCCAAATCTCCTTGCAGCCTCTCTGAGTCCTCTACACAACCCGCTTTCCCACTAATCTTAGTGTCATCTGCAAATTTTGTTGCACTACACTCTGTCCCCTCTTCTAGGTCACCTATGTATATTGTAAACAGTTGTGGTCCCAGCACTGATCCCTGTGGCACACCACTAACCACTGATTTCCAACCGGAAAAGGACCCATTTATCCCGACTCTCTGCTTTCTGTTCGCCAGCCAATTCTCTATCCATGCTAATACATTTCCACTGACTCCGCGTATCTTTATCTTCTGCAGTAACCTTTTGTGTGGCACCTTATCGAATGCCTTTTGGAAATCTAAATACACCACATCCATCGGTACACCTCTATCCACCATGCTCGTTATATCCTCAAAGAATTCCAGTAAATTAGTTAAACATGATTTCCCCTTCATGAATCCATGTTGCGTCTGCTTGATTACACTATTCCTATCTAGATGTCCCGCTATTTCTTCCTTAATGATAGTTTCAAGCATTTTCTCCACTACAGATGTTAAACTAACCGGCCTATAGTTACCTGCCTTTTGCCTGCCCCCTTTTTTAAACAGAGGCGTTACATTAGAAGATATAGAAGAGATTTACTAGAATGTTTCCAGGAATGCAGGATTACAATTACGTGGACAGGCTGGAGAAACTGGAGTTGTTCTCTTTAGAGCAGTGAAGGAGATTTGATAGCGGCGCTTAAAACCATGAAGGGGTTAGATAGAGTAAATGAATAGATACTGTTTCCAATGGCTGAAGGGTTGATAACCAGAGGGCACAGATTTAAGGTGATTGACAAAAGAACCAGAGGCGATATAAGGAAAAACCTTTTTACGCAAAGAGTGATTAGGATTTGGAATGCACTGCCTGATAGGGTGGCGGATACTGATTCAATAGTGGCCTTCAAAAGGGAATTGATTAAACACTTGAAGGAGAAAAAATTGCAGGGATATGAGGAAAGAGCGGGGAAGTGGGACTGACTGGGTTGCTCTTCGAAAGAGCCGGCACAGACTCGTTAGGCCGAATGGCCTCCTTTGGTACTGTACTCTTCTATGATTCTATGAACTTCAAGCCCAGGCTTTTGGAAGAGACTAAAGCCTTCAAGTAAAAACTTTCTGAAGGCATTAAAAGACAAAAGAGGCAACTCAATGGATGAATGTAATCATGTTATTGTGAAATCTGTAATTTAAAAATTTTGGTTAAACCTTTATTTTCGACTCAACATTTGAGTTACTGAGGAAGAAAATGGCAGTTAAAAAGATTTCAGAAAGCAGTTTGAGAGAATTGTGAGTACCTAGTAGCCAAATGGTGACCAGAATTCACAATCAGAGTTTACATAGCCATTTCCTCTTATAAATGTGCAAATAGGAATTTATAGTGGAAAAAGGGCGATTTTAACTCCATTTGCTCAGCAGAAACCTGGCGGTTGGGCAGTTAAAGTCGCCCTGGCTCCTACCTGTCCGAAAGCTACCATGATTGCAATTTTAACCTGCTCTCTGAGCGGGCAGCAAGGACACCCGCCCAGAGCCAACAGGGTCCTTCCTACATATGGATATTGTGGCCCAATGATGTCATTGAGACCCGACTGTAATTTTAATTCCCCTGAGCGGGGAATCCACCCGGAGTTAAAATCAGGGCCAAGAAATATGACAAAACTGTAATCACAGGAAGTCAAATAATGCAAGCAACAGTGCATGCACACATTAGATTTTTAGTATATTACTAGTCAATTTCCTGTGGTGCTGGGCATGTGGAGTCGATACCAAGTGTAGATTTTAGCTCAAGTGGGTTTCGAGGGGATAATTGGAGGAGGGAAACAGGGAAGAGGAAGGGAGGGCAGGAGAGAACCTGAAGAGCGCAGAGAAAGGGAGAAGAAAGGAGGTGAGGAAAAGGAGAGGAGAGTTGGAGGAGAGGGTAGAGGAGGATTTCAGGAGGAGAGGGAGGATACAGGGAGGTTGAGTAGATAGTTCAAAGGAGTAGAAATAGGAGATGACATTCTTTTAACTATATCGGGAACAGGAGCATAGTGGTCATGTCATTGGACTGGTAATCCAGAGGCCTGGACTAATGATCCAGAAACATGAGGTCAAATACTACCATGGCCGCTAAGCAATTTAAATTCAGTTAATTACATAAATCTGGAATATAAAAGCTAGTATCAGTAATGGTGACCATGAAACTATCAGATTGTTGTAAGAACCCATCTGCTTCATGAATGGTCTTTCGGAAAGGAAATCTGGTGTTCTTACCCCATCTGCTCTATATGTGACTCCTGACCCACTCTTAACTGCCATTCAGTTGTAACAAACCACCTTCTCAAGGGCAATTAGGGATGGGCAATAAATGCTGGACTTTCCAGCGATGCCCACATTCTGTGAATGAATAATAATTTAAAAAAATATTCCCTTTGGCACTTCTCCTTTCCTCTCTGCTTCACATTCACTACTTCCCTCTGCCCTCTTTCCTCCTATCCACATCTCCCCTCATGCCCCATCCCCTTTCCTCCCTCCAATCATCCCTTCTGCTTCCTCTCAGAGTTCCACATCACTCCCTTCCCTTGCCCTCTTTTTGTCTTATTATTTCGCCTCTGCCTCGACCCTCCTCCACACTCCCTGTTTCCCCTTTCTCCCTCCAGGGCAACCCATTCTTGCCTCGCTTCCTTTTTTGCTAATCTAGACGTGCTGGAGGAATCAGACGCAGGCAAAAGTGGACTCTGCCCCGGCAGCAGTTTAGAGTGAACAGCGAGACTCACTCTCTCCCTTCACAGCACCATCCATGGACAATCACCCCAGAGGAGTGAGAGAGTAAGGGAGCCTCTTATCAACAAGAGCAGACATTGAAGCAGAGATTCAACACCGCCTCCAATGCACCAGTGCAGCCTTCAGCCGCCTGAGGAAAAGAGAGTTCGAAGGCCAGGCCCTCAAATCTACCACCAAGCTCATGGTCTACAGGGCTGTAGTAATACCCGCCCTCCTGTATGGATCAGAGGTATGAACGATGTACAGACGACACCTCACGTCGCTGGAGATATATCACCAACGATGTCTCCGCAAGATCCTGCAAATCCCCTGGGAGGACAGACGCACCAACGTCAGTGTCCTTGTCCAGGCCAACATCCCCAGTATTGAAGCACTGACCACACTCGATCAGTTTCGCTGGGCAGGCCACATAGTTCGCATGCCTGACACGAGACTCCCTAAGCAAATGTTCTATGCGGAGCTCCTTCATGGCAAATGAGCCAAAGGTGGGCAGCGGAAACATTACAAGGACACCCTCAAAGCCTCCCTGATAAAGTGCGACATCACCACTGACACCTGGAAGTCTGCCCTAGGTGGAGAAAGTGCATCGGAGAAGGCGTTGAGCTCTTCGAATCTCAACGCTGAGAATGTGCAGCAGTCAAGCGCAGGCAGCGGAAGGAGCGTGCGGCAAACTAGTCCCACCCACCCCTTCCCTCGACGAATGTCTGTCCCACCTGTGACAGGGTCTGTGGCTCTCGAATTGGACTGTTCAGCCACCAAAGAACTCACTTGAGGAGTGGAAGCAAGTCTTCCTCGATTCCGAGGGACTGCCTATGATGATGATGAGAGGCAAGTGTATTGGGTGATATGGAGTGCACAAATAAGCAGGAGCCACTGGTGCTGGAATATGAGGACCATGGCTTTGTTGACCAGTGAGCTCTGGACCCATCACCCCTTGACTCACTGATCTTGCTTTGAAATGAAGGATGCTTGTAGAGCATCTAATGTATGTGCAGACACTGGGGATTGTGCCAGACAGTTCTATAGATGCTGGATCAAGTGGAACATCCACTACTCACATGACAAGGATGTCAAAGCCTTGGGGAGAGTGCAGAGGAGATTTACTAGAATGGTTAGGGGCTTCAGTTATGTAGAAAGACAAGAGAAGCTGGGATTGTTCTCCTTGGAGCAGAAAAGCTTAAGGGGAGATTCAATAGATGTGTTCAGAATTATGAGGGGTTTTGATAGAGTAGATCGGGAGAAACTGTTTCCGACCAGCAGGAGGAGCCGGTAACCAGAGGACACAGATATCAGATAATTGGCAAAAGAATCAGAAGGGAGATGAGGAGAAATATTTTTATGCAGAGAGTTGTTATGATCTGGAATGCACTGCCTGGAAGGGTGGTGGAATCTGATTCAATAATAACTTGCAAAAGGGAATTGGATATATACTGGAAAAGGAAACATTTGCAGGGCTACGGAGAAAGAGCAAGGGAGTGGGACAAATTCGATAGCTCTATAAAGAGGTGGCAGAGGCACGATGGGACAAATGACCTCCTTTTGGTATGTGTGTGCTGGATGGCTTCAAAGCATTGCAGTCCACCCTGGTGTGTGTAGTAATTCCAGGAACATCTGTGGGGGGGAAATGAAAAAGAGACTGCACCCTCTGACACTGCACAAATATGTAGAAGACTATTCCCTCGTGGTTGTGAACTGGGCAAGTGGCCTGGATGTCAGTAAAATGGTCACCACGCCTTGCAACACTCGCCACCCCAAGTCCCCAGCAGCGCCGGAAAAGGATTCCCTGAATACGCAGCTGGTCGGTAGGAGGTTTCGCCAAAGTGTGTCTCAACTGAAGATGAGGAACAGGAAGTGGAAAGCGTGCAACAGTAAATTGTAGAGGAAATTGCAGAATGGAATGGTAAGGAAAGAATTAACGGGAGAAGGTTCAGGTTGTGAGGCAAAGGTTCTTGCCTCTGATAAGCAGCTTCAGACGGAACTGCTCCACGCGTTTGAGCCTCCTCAATACACTTAACATTAAAGGATGGCTCTCAGTTCCTGGGATGCCATGGCCGCAGGTTAGATGCAAGGCCAGGACACCTAGGCAGCTGAAAAGAAAAGCTTGGATTTTTTATAGCGCCTTTCACGACTAACGGATGTCCCAAAGCGCTTTACAGCAATTGAAGTACATTTGAAATGTAGTCACTGTTGCATTTTAGGAAATGCATCAACCAATGTGCGCACAGCAAGCTCCTACAAACAGCAATGAGGTAATCACCAGATAATCTGTTTTTAGCGATGTTGAGGGATAAATATGGGCCAGGACACCGGGGATAACTCCCCTGCTCTTCATCGAAATAGTGCCGTGGGATCTTTTACGTCTCTCTGAGAGAGCAGAGCGGGCCTCGCTTTAACATCTCTTCGAAAAGACGGCACCTCCGACAGTGCAGCACTCCCTCAGCCCTGCATGAACTGTCAGCCTAGATTTTTATCTGGAGTGGTATTTTGAACCCCCAACCTTCTGACTCAGAGGTGAGAGTGCTACCCAGTGAGTTACGGCTGACGCCTCTGATAATGCCTCTGGAGGTACCCACCCTACTCCGCCGATAATCAGTACATCCCAGACTCTGGGAACCCTCGCAGCAAGAGCTCTTCTCTCCATTAGCCACGTGCTGCCTAAGCCCAGCACCCACAGTTGCGGCTGCGGATATGCAGCTCCAGCTGAAGCCCTGTTGCCTCAGTCAGGAGAGAGCCCCTGCCAGAAGCAGCCGTGCTCCAGCCTTTTAGTATATCACAGTAAAGGAAGGGTAACTCCAACAGAGCTGCAAGTACTTCCCGCAGTTTGATGGAGAAGGGCTGCCTGTGATAACTTGGGCGGAGCACCCAAAGAGGAAAACTGTCGCCAGCACTGACCATTTTAAGGATCCTCAATGTAAGAGGAGGGTCTGAAAACAGAAAGCCACTACCTGAGTGTGAACGCACGCCTGACTATTTTGCCTGAGCAGGAGACTTAGAACTCCCATAGAAAACCAGTGTGTCCCATCGTTTCAGAAAAATTAGTTAAATCCAGGGGAGGGCTATAAATGACTAGCCAGTACCAAATCATGGCTGTCAGCAGCTGATGTATGACCAACAGCAACTTGCATTTATATAGCACCTTCACAGGAGCTTTATCAAAATATAACCATATAAGGAGATATTAGGGCAGATGACCAAAAAGGTAGGTTTTAAGGAGTGACTTAAAGGAAGAAAAGAGAAGTAAAGAGAGCGCGGTTTAGGGCCTTGGACCTGGGGCCTCGGCAGCTGAAGGCACGGCCGCCAATGGTGGACTGATAAAAATCAGGGATGGGGAAGAGGCCAGAATTGGAGTAGCGTAAATATCATAGAATCATAGACATTTGAAGTTTACAGCACGGAAAGAGGCCATTTTGGCCCATCGTGTCCGCGCCGGCCGACAAGAGGCTACCCAGCCTAATCCCACTTTCCAGCTCTAGGTCCATAACCCTGCAGGTTACGGCACTCTAAGTGCACATCCAAGTACTTTTTAAATGTGGTGAGGGTTTCTGCCTATACCACCCTTTCAGGCAGTGAGTTCCAGACCCCCACAACCCTCTGCATGAAGACACTTCCCCTCAAATCCCCTCTAAACCTTCTACCAATTACTTTAAATTTATGCCCCTTGGTTGTTGACCCCTCTGCTAAGGGAAATAGACCCTTTCTATCCACTATATCTAGGCCCTCAGAATTTTATGCACCTCAATGAGGTTTCCCCTCGGCCTCCTCTGCTCCAAGGAAAACAAACCCAGCCTATCCAATCTGTCCTCTAGCTAAGATTCTCCAATCCTGGTAACATCCTCATAAATCTCCTCTGTACCCTCTCCAATGCAATCACGTCTTTCCTGTAATGCGGTGACCAGAACTGCACGCAATACTCCAGCTGCAGCCTAACCAGTGTTTTATACAGGTCAAGCATAACCCCCCTGCTCTTGTATTCTATGCCACAGCTAATAAAGGCAAGCATTCTGTATGTCTTCTTAACCACCTTATCTACCTGGTCTGCTACCTCCAGGGATCTGTGGACCTGCACTCCAAGGTTCCTTTGTTCCTCTACACTTTTCAGTGCCCTACCATTTAATGTGTATTCCGTTTCTTTGTTAGCCCTCCCCAAATGCATTACATCACACTTCTCCGGATTAAATTCCACATGCCACTGGAGGGTTGTGGGGCTGGAGGAGATTACAGAGATAAGGAGAGGACGAGACCATGGAGGGATTTGAAAACAAGGATGAGAATTTTGAAATTGAGGTGTTGCTTAACCGGAAGCCAATATAGGTCAGCGAGCACAGGGGTGATGGGTGAACAGGTGCGAGTTAGGATACAGGCAGCAGAGTTTTGGATGAGCTTAAGTTTATAGAGGGTGGAAGATGGGAGGCCGGCCAGGAGTGTGTTGGAATAGTCAAGTCTAGAGGCAACAAAGGCATGGATGAGGGTTTCAGCAGCAGATGAGTTGAGGCAGGGGTGGAGTCGGGCGATATTATGGCGGTCTTAGTGATGTAGTCAGAATCTCAGCTCGGGGTCAAATACAACACCAAGTTTGTGAACAGTCTGGTTCATATTCATCATCATACGCAGTCCTGCGGAATCGAGGAAGACTTGCTTCCACTCCTAAAGTGAGTCCTTTGATGACTGAACAGTCCAACACGAGAGCCACAGACCCTGTCACAGGTGGGACAGACATTCGTTGGGGGAAGGGGTGGGTGGGACTGATTTACCACATGCTCCTTCCGCTGCCTGCGCCTGACCTCTTCACACTCGCAGCGTTGAGATTCGAAGAGCTCAACGCCCTCCCGGATGCACTTTCTCCACCTAGAGTGGTCATCAGCCAGGGTCTCCCAGACGTCAGTGGTGATGTCGCACTTCACCAGGGAGGCTTTGAGGGTGTCCTTGTATCGTTTCCGCTGCCCACCTTTGGCTCGTTTGCCATGAAGGAGCTCTGCATAGAACAGTTGCTTAGGGAGTCTCGTATCTGGCAAAAGAACTAAGTGGCCTGCCCAGCGAAGCTGATCGAGTGTGGTCAGTGCTTCAATGCTGGGGATGTTGGCCTGGTTGAGGACATTGATGTTGGTGCGTCTGTCCTCCCAGGGGATTTGCAGGATCTTGCGGAGACATCGTTGGTGATATATCTCCAGCGACTCAATGTGTCTTTTGTAAGTCATCCATGCCTCTGATCCATACAGGAGGGTGGGTATTACTACAGCCCTGTAGACCATGAGCTTGGTGGTAGGTTTGAGGGCTTGGTCTTTGAACATTCTTTTCTGCAGGCGGCCAAAGGCTGCACTGGCGCACTGGAGGCGATGTTGAATCTCCGCATCAATGTCTGCCTTTGTTGACAAGAGGCTCCCGAGGTATGGGAAATGGTCCACATTGTCGAGGGCCGTGCTGTGAATCTTGATGACTGGAGGGCAGTGCTGTGCGGTGAGGACAGGCTAGTGGAGGACCTTTGTCTTATGGATGTTAAGCGCAAGGCCCATGCTTTCATATGCCTCAGTGAATACATCGACAATATCCTGGAGTTCAGCCTCAGAATGTGCGCAGACGCAGGCGTCGTCCGCATACTGTAGCTTGACGACAGAGGTTGGAGTGATCTTGGACCTGGTCTGGTGATGGCGAAGGTTAAACAGATTCCAACTGGTTCCGTAGTTTAGTTCCACTCCAGCGGGGAGCTTGTTGACAGTGAGGTGGAGCATGGCAGCGAGGAAGATTGGGAAGAGGGTTGGAGCGATGATGCAGCCCTGTTTGACCCCGGTTCGGATGTGGAATGGGTCTGTAACAGATCCGCTGGTAAGGATCACGGCCTGCATGTCGTCGTGGAGCAGGCGAAGGATGTTGACAAACTTTTGGGGGCACCCAAAATGGAGGAGGTTGCTCCATCAGCCCTCACGGTCGACAGTGTCAAAGGCCTTTGTAAGATCGAAGGCCATGTATAAGGGCTGGCGCTGCTCCATGCATTTTTCCTGCAGTTGTCGTGCTGAAAAGATCTTGTCTGTTGTTCCCCGTAGGGGACGAAATCCGCACTGCGACTCCGGGAGGAGCTCCTCGGCCACAGGGAGAAGACGGTTGAGGAGAACTCTAGCGACAACCTTCCTCGTGGTTGACAGCAGGGAGATTCCCCTGTAGTTGTTACAGTTGTATTTGTTCCCCTTGTTAAAGATGGTCACGATCACTGCATCTCTGAGATCTTCCGGGATGCTCTCCTCCCTCCAAATAAGAGAGATGAGGTCACTTATCCACGCCAACAGCGCCTCTCCGCCATATTTTAGCGCCTCAGCAGGAATTCCATCCGCACCCGTAGCCTTGTTATTCTTGAGCTGTTTTATGGCTTTGCCAACCTCGTGCAACGTTGGGGTTTCACTGAGGTGGTGGCGGGTCGCATGCTGCGGGATGGAGTTGAGAACACTCGAGTCAAAGGCAGAGTCTCGATTGAGGAGATCTTCAAAGTGCTCCTTCCAGTGGGCCCTGACAGCCTCGGTGTCCGCTCTTTGCCAGGACTGGGGTGGGGCCTTGAGAGTTGGACCGTAGGTGGCCTTGACTTCAGGAAAGAATCCTCGTATGTCGTGGCTGTCGGCTAGTTGTTGTATCACCTGCGCTTTCTCCATCCACCACCTATTCTTTAGGTCCCGGGTTTTTTGCTGGACCTCTGCCTTGAGCCGTCTGTAATGTTGCTTTGTAGCTCCCGAGTTTGGTTGTTGCTTGATGCTCAAAAATGCTCTGCGTTTACGATCTATTAGTTCTTGGATTTCCTGATCCTTTTCATCAAACCAGTCCTGGTGTTTTCTGGTTGAGTGACCAAGTGTCTCTTCACAGGCACTGGTTATAGAGGCCTGGAGGGCAGACCAAGCGCTGTGGGCATTCAGCATCTCAGGGTCATCAAGGCACGCCAGATTGGCTGTGAGGCGCTGGCTATATAGGGCTCTCTTAGCTGGGTCTTTAAGTGCCCCGGCATTAATTTTTTTGCGGCACTGCTTCTGCTGTCCCCTCTGCTTTGGGGCTATGTTAATGTCGATGATGGATTGGATTAGGCGATGGACCGTCCAGCAGTCATCAGCTCCTGTCATGGCGCGGGTGATGAGCACATCCTTGCGTTCCTTGGCTCGGACGCTGTCTGGTTCGGCCTCAGACAGTTGCCAGGGAGAGAGATGGAGTTGGGAATGGTGTTAGTGGTGGGGACCGAAGACAATGGCTTCGGTCTTCCCAATATTTCATTGCAGGGAATTTTTGTTCATCCAGTACTGGATGTGGGACAAGCACCTGTTGGAAAACACGTGGAGCAGCCCTTCCAATGTGCAAGTTAAGCGATGGTTTTCATCTGTCGATCGGTCCAGTTTGCTGAACTGGCGTAATATAATGGGAGGTGCACGAATTGAAATCATGGAGCTGAGAAACAAAGAACAACTGGTTTTTAAATTAGAGGATGTCCCAAAGCGGATTACAGCCAATGAAGTGCTTTGTAAGTGTAGTCACTGCTGTAATGTAGGAAACGCCAATCTGTGCACTGCAAGCTCCCACAAACAGCAATAAGATAATGACCAGATGTTGACTGAGGAATAAATATTGGCCAGGACACCAGGGAGAACTCCCCTGCTCTTCTTCAAATAGTGCCACGGGAATTTTTACGTCCACTTGCGAGGGCAGTACCTCTGACAGTGCAGCCCCCCCTCCCCTCTGGTGTGGGACTTGAACCCACAACCATTCTGACTCCGAGGCGAGAGTGCTCCCCACGAGGCATGGCTGACACCAAAGCCTGAGGGCAATGCTGCACATAGGAAGCAAAGGGGAAAGCGATGGGCAGACCAGAGCCAACACAGAGGGGGCAGCAGCAATGTTGGAGCTATGGCCCGAGGCAGCAGCAAGAAGCCAAGGGAAAGTCAAGAGCCCAAAACAGAAACATTTAAAAAGTCACAAATTAAAACAGCCAAACTCTGTGCATTGTTTAAATTGGAGAAAGGAGGGGGACTGGAGCTGGACAACTCGCTAGATGACTGGCGCCACAGTGACACTAGTGGTGGGAGGCCTGTAATTCATCATCATCATCATCATCATCATGAACTACACCCTGACGAGCAACTCTGTTTATGGAATTGCCTTAAGAATGTTAACACAGGCAGTTTCCATTGTAACTGTTGACAATAAAAGTGTTACTCAAAATGGTGGCACAAAAGGTAAGGTTTGTGGACAGGTCTGTATGGACGTCAAACAATTAAATCAGAGACATAGGAATATAAGGCTGAAAAGGTGTCAACCTTGACTCAGTGATTCTTCTTCTTCTCAGGCAGTCCCCCAGAGTCGAGGGTGACTCGCTTCCACACTAACATGAGTTTTATGGTGACTGATGAGACCAAAGAAAGATCTCCTGATGTTCCAGGTCTCTAACTTCATTTTAAAGGGTGGAAGATGCTTGTGCGCGAATTCTTTTAATGTGGGGTTGACGTTGCACACCATCTACCACACAAACTTGACAGAGCAAGGTCTTGGTCCAATGGCAACGGTATCCAAGATGATTGGTGTTGTGTCTTTAGATGCTCTAACAATGACTCCACGAGGCAATGTGTTGTACTCGAACTGTAGTGACCTTAGTCCTTTATTAGTTAACTCCAGAGTGAGGATCACACCTGGTGGCCTGCCTTTTATACTAGGCCAGGCACACCTGTACAGGTAACCTGCGAGTCTCCCACTGCTGTGCCCTCTGGTGGCACACCTTGCGATAGTACCAACAGTAGCCATGTAGGATACATGACATCACTCCCCCCTGAACCCTCAGTGCAAATCGACCCCGAATTGACACTGTTCTGAGCTTAGCTCGATATGGGTTCTGTCTGGTAGACCTCTGGGTGGGTAGTGGGTGCAGTAGCGTGCTGGTGGTTGCTGTTTGTGTGTGTGTTCCTCACCACTCCATTTCCCCCCCCCCCTTCCCCTATTCAAGTACATTCGAGTTCAGGTAAGTGGGGTTTGCGGTTTTTGTTGTGGTTCCGTGGTGCGACAAGAGCGTTAGATGCCTTGTCGATGCGGTAACCGCTGCGTGAGGACGAGCCAGTTCCGGAGCCTATGGGTGGTGTCCCTACAGTCTGGTGGCAGCTCAGTGCCCGGTGCTGGCAGTGGGGAGCCGGTTGGCTCTCGTAGCCTGCTCTCGGGGCTGTTGCCGTGGTCCCTAGTGTCAGGCAGGTTCACAGATGTCTGTGACCCCCCCCACCCGCCGTCCTTCCTTTACGCCCTGGGTCACAGCTTCTCCCTGAGGGGCTGTCTAGCAGTGCACAGGGAACTGCTGACTCGCTGGCCTGTGCGTCGCTTGGTTTGGAATCCTGGCTGGTGCTTGTTTCCTCTGGGGGAACAGTGGCGGGTGACCCTATATCTAGGGGTGTGGCCTTGGTGCAGTCTGCTCCTTCAGGCTCGTGGCCGTTGGTACCATTGGTTGCCTGAGAGATGGAGCCGACCCAGGGCCTGGTATCACCACCGTTGCCGTTGCCCTGCTGAGGTCACTTGCTTCGCAGCTCGTGTGTGTTGGCTGCTTGTGGCCACACTTCGTGGTGCCTGACTCTGGTCCTCGGGACGCATGCTACAGCATTGGGTAGCTTGCTGGACCTGTGTGTACCCGATGGGTGTCTGCCCGCTGCATTGGCTGCGTGCAGTGGGAATCTTCCATCGCACAGCTTTTCCTTACTTATAATGGACACTCTTGGGGTCCGATCACGATCGCGCGATTTTTCCTCGCTGGTTGCATATGCACAGTTCAGATCATCAATTACACATTGTACATATTCGCGCGACATTTCCTCGCCGGTTGCATGTATACAATTCCGATTATCAGTTACACTTTTTATATGGTCAGTTACCCGCTTTACATAATCCATTACACCTTTAGTCTCTAACTTACAATTACTGTTACATTGCTTAAATGTGTGGCTGTCCTTTAATTGTAGTGGGTTGCAGGCCTCCTTTAAGAGAGCCTTGTTTGCTTTACCCCAATCCGCTTCTCCGTTTGATGCCACGTGTTGCTCCATCAGTGCTGCACCTTGTGGTCTGGCCGCGGCCATCTTTGTCTTCAGCGCATCACCTCGTGGTTCGGACGCCATCTTTTCTTCATCCACGATGTTGACTGTGGCGATCTTCTTCTCCCCGGGTTCTGCCTCCGCAGTTGGGAAGTCGTTGCTGGATCCGATTTTCTCCCTCCCGAGGCCTGCCACTGGAGCCTGGAAGGTGCGTTCAGGTCATCTCAGCTGAATCATCTCTTCGCAGTCGTGTTGGGTGGTCTGTGTCTCGGGTGCCGTGCTGGTCAGCTCTCCGGTGCCGGGTCCACCCTCAGGTGAGGGTTTGCTTTGCCTCTGAGCACAGAGGGCTTCGATCGTTGGAGGGGTGAAGTCTTCCCACATCCAATGGATCTTCTCCATCCACCTTCTGCCGAACAACGTTGGTCCATCACCTGCAACAATCTACAGAGGTAACTTGTGCACCGCGCCATCATGGAGTACCTTTACATTCACACTACCAACGACTGGGATGATTTCATTGGTGTAGGTGCGCAGCTTTGTCTGAACTGGGGCCAACTCGGGTCGTTCAGCCGGATTGTCCCATAGCCTCTCAAAGGCTTCTTGATTCATCACTGACTGACTCGCCCCCGTGTCCACTTCCATGAAGACTGGACTTCCCTCTATCTCGACTTCCATCTTCAGCGGGGAACACTTGATGGTACAGGTAAACATGCTGTGTACCTCCCCATGGGACTGGGCTGCCTCTCTGTCTAACAATTCATAATCCACGCTGGATTCATGGCCATCTGCAGACTCCTCATCGACACAGTGAGTCCTATTTCTCTTACACATTCACTGGTGGTGGCCCTTTGTGCCGCAGCTTTTGCAAACATAATCTTTAAAATGGCACTGGTGAGCCTTGTGTTTCCCTCCGCAACGCCAGCATGGTGCGACTCGATTATCCCCCCTCGGCGGACTCTGAGTTAAGGGACTCAGGGGCCTGTTCTCTCTTCCCTGAGAGGGTTCGCGCTCTACAGTCCAGCTCCTGAACGGCGCCACTCTGTGCACAGTACCTGCCGGGTTTGAGTCCTGAGGATGAGACATCTGCCTGGAGCCGCAGGTCGAGGTCATGAATGCCTGGCTCACAGAGATGGCCTTCTGCAGTGTGACTGTGGTATCCACTGACAGTAGCTTGTGAAGAAGGCCCTCATGGCCAATTCCAATGCCGAAAATGTCCCGCAGCGCTTCGTTGAGGTGGGTGCCGAACTCGCACGGTGCCGCCAGCCTCCTGAGATCTGCGGCATACTTCGCGACTTCCTGGCCTTCGGGCCGTCGGTGGGTATAGAACCGGTGTCTGGCTGTGAGGATGCTCTCCTTGGGCTTAAGTTGCTCCTGGATCAGGTTTATGAGCTCCTTGTACGACTTGGTCGTTGTCTTCACTGGAGCCAGCAAGTCCCTGACGAGGCCATAGACGCTGGGCCCACAACTGGTTAGCAGGATAGCGCGACGCTTATCAGCCAGTGTGGCCGGGTCATCTCCTGCCTGGTCGTTTGCTGTGAAGAAATGTTCTAGCCTCTCCACAAAGGCGTCCCAATCATCACCATCGGCGAACTGCTGCATCGTACCAAGGGTAGCCATTTCCGCATGGAAGTTTGTAATCTCGTCGCCAGTTGTTGTGTCTTTAGATGCTCTAACAATGACTCCATGAGGCAGTGTGTTGTACTTCAACTGTAGTGACCTTAGTCCTTTATTAGTTAACTCCAGAGTGAGGACCACACCTGGTGGCCTGCCTTTTATACTAGGCCAGGCACACCTGTACAGGTAACCTACGAGTCTCCCACTGCTGTGCCCTCTGGTGATAGTTTTGGAGACCAGATTCTGCTGTATGGGCCTAGCACACACACACACATGTTTCTATTGATCCCCTCCCTCAGGTCCTCGCTTCCTGGTTTGCAGAGATCGCAGTGTAGGTGAGTGCATTCATCTTGGAGCAGCTTGCAAATTTGTCCATAAAATACTGACACTGTGCCCTGGCCCCCCTCCCACCCGCCGACCCCCCCCTCCTGCCGCCCCCGCCCCCCCCGGCTCTGGCTCCAGCTCCAGCTCCAGCACATTGCAGTCTCGCATTACACATACAGACATACAAGCAATGATGGACAGGTAAAGAGTCTCTGGTCCATCGAGCCTGTTCCACAGAATTGCGATACCATGTGCATCCCAATATATGATCTCCATTCCACCCAAAACCACGTGATCTCCTGGGAGAGGCAAAGAAAAAAGATTTTAAAAACCCGGGCCAATTTGGGGAAAATATCTGGAAAATTCCTCTCCGACCCATCTCGGCGGGTCCCGAAACTAGTCCCGGAGATCGCCCTGGCCCGGAATTCCCTGCAGTACCTACCTTCTGCAAGAGGTCATCTCTGCCCCAGCCAGAAACAGATCCAGCTCTCGCTTGAAGGAATTCAACGAATCAGCATCCACCACATGAGCCTGTTCCAGAGATCCACTCCTCCGGAGACGAGGCTGAAGTTACAGTGCAGTACTGAGGGAGTGCAGCATGGTCAGAGGTGCCGTCTTAGGAACTTCGAAAGCTAGGAGAATGAATAGGCCACTCAGCTCCTCAAGCCTGTACTCCCTGCAGTGACCATGGTGCCTTTCCAAAATCAGAAATACCATTTAAATATTGACTCCTGTATCCTGTGCAATATTAACAGTCTAAACTTGCTGGTGATAAGACTGTATGTTAGTGTTCATTAAGCTTTCATCTAATATAGTCATGGATTGAATGATAAAGAACACTAAACAACTAGACACATGGAATCTGGTTTCCGATACCCTGATACAAAAAGCAATGCTGTAAATTAGATAAAATCAAATTTATTTTCCATCGTTTCTTGCATTCATTGATTATGTGTTAACGTGTGCAATGGAAGGAAAGTCCATGGGGTAAATGATAATTCAAAATACCACAATATATACTCGAAGAGTGCTAATTGTTATATCCGGGCTTGACCTTTCTGTTCTTGTATAACTGAAAGCATGTTAAAGGGCTGTAGAGTACAAGCATAAGACATGTCAACAAACCCCTCCCCCCTCAAAAAAGGTACTGCAGTTGTCCAGAGTTATTGGTATAAGAACATAAGAACACAAGAATTAGGAACAGGAGTAAGCCATGTAGCCCCTCGAGACTGCTCCGCCATTCAACAAGATCATGGCTGATCTTCAAACTCAACTCCACCTTCCCGCCCTATCCCCATATCCCTTAATTCCCTTAGTGTCCACGGGGCTGAAATTCAGGTGCCCCAGAAAACCAGAAAGAGTTTTGGAGTGGTAGTCACCGCTGGAACTCCTGGTGCGGTGAGTAGATCCATTTTCAGGACGTTGATCACAGGAAATGGATCACAATGGGGGTGGGCCTTAGACTCAAAGCCAGGCTGACTGGCTGAAAATGGGTCGGTCGGGCCGTCCCAAGAGGGGATGCCAGGCTGCCTATTGGCAGACCAGCTGAACCCGGGGGTAGTATTTTGCCGGACTGTCGGCAAGTCAGCCGTCAAAAATGTTTACATTGCGGCCGTGACAGTGGGCCCTCCCCTTTAAGGGCGCCAGCTGCCGGACCGCACTCAGTGCGGAGATGGTGCACCGGCAGAAAAACCTACCGGGGGCACCGCGGCGGGGGATCGATGGACGGAGCTGAATATAGATAAGTGAATATTTCTTACATTTTAAATTGGCGGTGCATCTACTTGAGCAGGATGGGGTCCAGGCCGAAAAATCCCCGACCTGAATTTAGATCAGGTCGGCCTGTTGACCCCAAAGCGGCGGCCATTCGATGTTTAGGAATGGGCATTAACAGGTCTCTTTGCAACCCTGAATTTCCGCCCCCCATAAATCTATCGATCTCCGCCTTGAACATATGAGAATTCCAAAGGTTCACAACTCTCTGAGTAAAGAAATTCCTCCTCATCTCAGTCTTAAAAGGCCGACCACTTATCCTGAGACTGTGCCCCCTAATTCTAGACTCTCCAGTCAGGGGGAAACAACCTCTCAGCATCTACCCTGTCAATCCCCCTCAGAATCTTGTATGTTTCAATGAGAATTGCATTAGAATTTCTTGGTTGAATCAAGGAAAAGATTTGAAAACTGCTTTTAAACATCCCAGTGGAATATGATCATGCTGTGCAGGAGGAAGCCATTCGGCCCATCATGCCTGTGCCGGCAGAAAATAACTTCAAACATATAAATTTAAAGACCCATTACACATGAATGCTGAGAACTCCCAAAGTCGCCATATATGTTTGCAGACATATTTCCAACGACAATACTTCTAATATTTAATTTAAGGGGCAGATGTGCAGTGGACGCCATTGTTAAACTTGACCCGTGGTATTTTTCTAAATGTTTGTCGTATCTAAATTGTGCCGTGTGCTATAGATGGTTATAATAATTAGGCTCTGTTTAATACAGTGAAGGAGTTTACAGTGAATGTGCTACCATAGCATACAATGCAATATCTCAGTGTAGTTTGGTAAACAAAACTGCTGAATTGGCTTCTGCACTGAACTTAGGTACTGCTAAAAAACATCTACTCTCTAATTGAGCAAATTGAGGCTATTTTAAAATGTAGCTCTGATTTTCCAGCTCTTCCTCTTTCTGTCAACATCAGAATGTGTATACACGGAACAACGTCCTCCGAGTTGGCTACATCTCATGCAATGACCTGTGCATGGTCTTGTCCGTCTGCCACTGGTTAGCCCCTTGCCGCCAGAACCAGCGTGGTCACCACACTCCCAATGACCACCATCGCAGCTCCGAAAAACCACTTCCATGGGACAGCCTGCAACACAAGGTGGAGTTTAGTGGCACAAAGCAGTGATGTTTCAAAATGTCCTTCTTATGTTCGTTTAGGCCGCGTACAGTAGGACAGACTCCATACCAGGGCCGTCTTCTGTAGGGTCGGAAGGGGTGGCCCCGGCTTCTCCCCAGGTTTCTGGCACGTGCTGTCTTTTTGCTTCAGGGGGCCTGTCTGGCCAGTCTGTTTCTTAACTAGTTTGGAGAGTTCTGCATGAATGGCCTAGTAATGAATAAAAATCTATTAGCGCGGGTTGGGTGTAAACATAATATAGAAACATAGAAATTTACTGCGCAGAAGGAGGCCATTCTGGCCCATCGTGTCCGCACCGGCCGACAAAGAGCCGCACGGCCCTCGGTCAGCAGCCCTGAAGGTTACATATAAACCTATGAACAATGAACAATGGCGGACAGGTAAAGAGCATCCGGGCCCAATCAGTCCACCCCACACAACTGCAACACCCCTTACACTGAAACATTCTACACTCCACCCCAGCCGGAACTCTGGACATATTTTACTGATCATTTGTTCAAAAGAAACCACCAGTTTCTAAGGCGATCAGAGAAACAGAGAAATCATTGCATTTTTCCGCGAAGATTAAAAAAACGATGATAGCCTGTGATAAGCTTAGAACAACCAACTAGATTCTCTGCAGTTTCTTCAACAGGATCAGTTTTAGCAGGCATCAATTCTGGTCTCTTTACATCCCCCACTGTGTTCGCTGACCTACATTGTCTCCCGGACCCCATCCCAGGCAATAGGGATAAGTGAACATATTGTATTTTTATTTTCTTATCCTTGTGTTCAAATCGATCCATAGCCTCGCCCCTCTCCTCTCTCCTATCTCTCTAACCTTCTCCAGTCCTACAACCCCCTGAGAACTCTGCACTCCTCCAATTCTGGCCTCTTGTTCGTCCCCCAGATCCTTCGCTCCACCTTTGGTGGCCGTGCTTTCAGCTGCCCAGCCTCATAGCTCCTGAATTCCCTCTCTAGAAAGAAAGAAAGACTTGCATTTATATAGCACCTTTCACAACCGCCAAATGTCTCAAAGCGCTTTACGGCCAATGAATTGTAGTCACTGTTGTAATGTAGGAAACACATCAGCCAATTTGCACACAGCCATGGGTTAATGACCAAATAATCTATTTTTGTTATGTTGATTGAGGAATAAATATTGGCCAGGATACCAGGGATAACTATCTTGCCTTTCTTCGAAATAGTGCCATGGGATCTTTTACGTCCACCTGAGAGAGCAGACGGGGCCTCGCTTTAACGTCTCATCCAAAAGACGGCACCTCTGACAGTGCAGCACTCCCTTGGCATGTCAGCCTAGATTTTTATGCTTAAGTCCCTGGAGTGGGTCTTTAACCCACAACGTTCTGACTCAGAGGCAAGTGTGCTACCCACTGAGCCACAACTAACACTGAACTGCTCCAACTCTCCTTTTTTAAGTCGCTCCTTAAAGCCTATCTCTTTGACCTTGGTCAGTGTTGGATCAACCACCTTTGACACAACAGCAATGGAGGCGCAGAATTTCCAGTTCCCATGCACAGTTAAAGAAAGACTTGCATTTATATAGCGCCTTTCACGACAACCAGACTTCTCAAAGCGCTTTACAGCCAATGAAGTACTTTTGAATTGTAGTCACTGTCGTAATGTGGGAAACACAGCAGCCAATTTGCGCACAGCAAGCTCCCACAATCAGCAATGTGATAATGACCAGATAATCTGTTCTTTTAATGTTGATTGAGGGATAAATATTGGCCAGGACACGGCAGATAACTCCCCTGCTCTTCTTCGAAATAGTGCCATGGGATCTTTTACGTCCACCTGAGAGAGCAGACAGGGCCTCGCTTTAACGTCTCATCCAAAAGACAGCACCTCCGGCAGTGCAGCGCTCCCTCAGCACTGCACTAGAGTGTCAGCCTAGATTTATGTGCTCAAGACCCTGGGGTGGGACTTGAACCCACAACCTTGAATGTTAAGTGAAGGCCAAGCTCATCCTCACAAGGAGGAGAGCCAGCCCAGGGTAAAGGGGACTGGTTCAATGGCTGATAATTGAAGGCTTGGGGGCAAGCCTGTGTGTAAAGAAAGTAAATGGGGAGAGAAACAGAGGAAGAAACTCATCTTAAGACCACAACAACAACTTGCATCTATGTGGCACCTTTAATGCAGTAAAATGTCCCAAAGTGTTTCACAGGAGCATTATCAGACAACATTTGACATCAAGCCAAATAAGGAGATATTAGAATGGATGACCAAAAGCTTGGTCAAAGAGGTAGGTTTTAAGGAGTGTCTGAAAGAAAGAGGGAGATGTAGTGAGGTGGAAAAGTTTAAGGAGGGAATTCCAGAGCTTAGGGACTCGGCAGTGAAGGATTCGCCAATGGTCGGCGATGGAAATCGGAGATGTGAAAGTGGCCAGAAATGGAGGAAAGCAGAGATCACAAAGTGCTGTAGGACTGGAGGAGGTGACAGAGATAGGGAGGGTGAGGCGATAGAGGGATTTGAACACGAGGATGAGAAAATAAAAATACACCATGTTCACTTGTCCCTATTCCCTGGGATGTAACGATACTTTACATTCTTCGTGCTGTTCCCTATACTGTCGTCACAATGTGCTTTTACCATATTTGCCAGCACTTTGTTTTGCCCTGGATGCAAATTTGTTAACGATAACTGGGATTTTTGTTAAATTATCTTTTCGTGACATTTACATTTACGCTAAAAGTTTGGAACAGATAGTCAAAAGCCCATCATCGAAATGTTTTGTTCTGAAGATTCAGCCATTGACGGTATCAAAGCATACAGAGCAAAGGTGTGAAAATCGTGTTGAGATGCAGATCAGCCATATTCTAATTGAATGGCGGAACAGGCCTGAGGGGCTGAATGGCCTACCCATGTTCCAAATGTTCCTATGAGTTTTCAATATTGGCCTGGAAATCCCAGCCTCAACGGGTCCGTGCGCTGAAAACCGGCTTTTCCAATCTGTCAAGCTGGAGCCTGACAGATCCAAACGCATATCAGGAACGAGGACATTCGCATGGGCAAGATTGCGGTATTTACCCATATCTTGTCCAGCAAATGTCCTCAAAACTCTTGCGCCTGATAAAAGCAGGCGCATGGTCTACTTTTACAGGCGTAAGAGTTTTAAAACATAAAAAATATAATAAAATAAAATTAAAAAAACACATTCTATTGCTAAATACCTTGCCCACTAAGGAAAGTTTATTTTTAACCCTAATTACAAAACTTTAAAAAAAATTGGAAAAATATTTTTCTTTTCTCTCTCTGGATATCAAAGTTACCCAATCACTGATATTAAGTGGTGTACAAGAAAGAAAGACTTGCATTTATATAGTGCCTTTCACGACCACCGGACGTCTCAAAGTGCTTTACAGCCAATGAAGTACTTTTGATGTGTAGTTACAGTTGTAATACAGGCATTTCTTCACTTTAATTTAAATTAATTTCAATTAATTTTGTGTGTTTTTTATTTTTTATTATGGTGTTTAGTGTGTTTGTTTTTTTTCTCATTAACAGCAATGAGAACTGGTAGATATGGAGTTCCCATTGCTATTAGTGAGAAATCTGTGGAATACTGTACCCGATTGGTTGAGCAGTCCCACACGTGACTGCACCATCTCCGTGGGAACCTGGAGGACGGGAGCGCGCTTCGCAGCGCGGGAAGAGAAGGCCTCCCCACCGGAATCCTACGCTACTCCGGGATCACGAGGTAGATTCGTAGAAATTTTTCAGGTCAGAGGCATCCGCCCGAAAGAAGCCTCTGACCGCAATTTCTGGGCCATTATGTTTATTGCAAAATGACTGGAATAAATCTCTTCTGTAATGAAACAAAATCTATTGGTAGCAATGTTTACTATGGAGGACATGATAAATGGGTAAATAGACAGTAATATTTGGTAATATGAGTTACTTCTAACTAACTTCTAACAATGCAACGTCTACAGACAGGTTTTCACCGAGACATGCAGAATTGCAGTTTTTAAAATCTCCAGCAGAGGGCAGCCTTAACTAATAATTCTTGGCAGATGTTTCTGGATATCAAAGGTACCCAATCACTGATACTAAGTGGTGTACAAGAAAGAAAGACTTGCATTTATATAGCGCCTTTCACGACCACCGGACATCTCAAAGTGCTTTATCGCCAATGAAGTACTTTTGGAGTGTAGTCACAGTTGTAATGTAGGAAACGCAGCAGCCAATTTACACACAGCAAGCTCCCACAAACAGCAATGTAATAATGATCAGATAATCTGTTTTTGTTATGTTGATTGAGGGATAAATATTGGTCAGGACACCGGGGATAACTCCCCTGCTCTTCTTCGAAATAGTACTGTGGGATCTGAAAGGGTAGACCGGGCCTTGGTTTAACATCTCATCCAAAAGATGCAGCACTCTCTCAGCACTGCACTGGCGTGTCAGCCTAGATTTTTTTGTGTTCAAGTCCCTGGAGTGGAGCTTGAACCCACAATTTTCTGGCTGAGATGCAACTGTGCTACCCACTGAGCCACAGCTGTATAACGAATGTTACACAAGTGTTCCCTTCACATTCTAGTTGGTCCAGGTTGGCTTCTGTGAACCTAAGTGTGGCCGTTTCAATTCCCATCCCATCCCACCACCTATTTCCCTCTCCTTTAAGAACTTGATCACCATCCTCTATTGATAGTCAGCTGTGGCTCAGTGGGTAGCGCGCGCCTCTCTGTCAGAAGGTCGTGGGTTCAAGTCCCACCACAGAGTCCAGCCTGACACCTGTGTCTTTCGGATGAGACATTAAACTGAGGCCCTGTCTTCCCTCTCAAGTAGACATAAAAGATCCCATGGCATGATTTCGAAGAAGAGTGAGGGAGTACTCCCTAATGGGCTGGCCAGTATTTATCCCTCAACCAACATCACTAAAAACAAATGATCTGGTTGTTTTCACATTGCTGTTTGTGGGAGCTTGCTGTGCATAAATTGGCTGCCGCGTTTCCCACATTACAAGAGTGACTATATTTCAAAAGTACTTAATTGGCTGTAAAGCGCTTTGGAATGTCCTGAGGCTGTGAAAGGTGCTATATAAATGCAAGTTCTTTCTTTCTTATTCTCCAGTTCAACCTCCTCCCAGTCGCACTCCATAGCTACTTACTAAAACTTTCATAACACAACTGTTTCTAGCAATCCACCTCAGGACATGATCTGGATGTCTAACTACAGTTAAACTGATTGTGAATAGTCCCTGCTATTCACAATCTACATCAATGATTTGGATGAGGGGGCCAAATGTAATATATCCATGTTTGCTGATGATACAAAGCTCGGTGGGAATGTAAATTGTGAGGAGGATGCAAAGAGGCTTCAAGGGGATATAGACAGACTAAGTGAGTGGGCAAGAACATGGCAAATGGAATATAATGTGGAGAAATGGGAAGTTATCCACTTTGGTAGGAAAAATAGAAAAGCAGAGTATTTTTTAAATGGTGAGAGATTGGGAAATGTTGGTGTTCAGAGGGACCTGGGTGTCCTTGTACACCAATCACTGAAAGTTAACCTGCAGGTACAGCAAGCAATTAAGAAAGCAAATGGCCTTTATTACAGGAGGATTTGAGTATAAGAGTAAAGACGTCTTACTGCAATTATATCGGGCCCTGGTGAGACCGCACCTGGAGCACTGTGTACAGTTTTGTTCTCCTTACCTAAGGAAGGATATACTTGCCATTGAGGGAGTGCAACAAAAGTTCAACAGACTGATTCCTGGGATGGTGGGATTGTTCTATGAGGAAAGATTGAGTAGACTAGGCCTATATTCTCTAGAGTTTAGAAGAATGAGAGGTGATCTCATTGAAACATAGAAAATTCTTACAGGGCTTGACAGGGTAGATGCAGGGAGGATGTTTCCCCCGGGCTGGGGAGTCTAGAACCAGGGGTCACAGTCTCAGAATAAGGGGTCAGCCATTTAGGACTGAGATGAGGAGAAACTTCTTCACTCAGAGGGTGGTGAATCTTTGGAATTCTCTATCCCAGAGGGCTGTGGAGGCTCAGTCTTTGAGTATATTCAAGACAGAGATCGCTAGATTTTTGGATATTAAGGGAATCAAGGGATCTGGGGATAGTGCAGGAAAGTGGAGTTGAGGTCGAAGATCAGCCATGATCTGATTGAATGGTGGGGCAGGCTCGAGGGGCCAAATGGCCGACTCCTGCTCCTAATTCTTATGTTCTTATGTTCTTAAACGCGATAAAAACATGTTACTATGAAAAGGTGTTCCCTTCCTCTTTGAAAAAACATAGTAAAGATGTGACAATCTCAACTTCATTTTTTATTATCCTGTGTTCTAATACATACACGATTCACTGCCAGAAATAACTTGGTAATATGCAAGACCCATCTCACACTACTCGAGGTCCAATATTACAGAGAGGTTTTATACAGCCAATCAGTGGTGGGCTTACTGAAAGTGCAGTCACCTCCTGTTGCCATAGCTACAGAAACACAGACTGCAAAGGTAAAAATGTACATCAGGTTTGAAATTCCAGACAAAAAAAATTCCTAATCACACATTCATAATAAAGAACAGTTAGCTTTGGCTAAAACCTCAATTCTGATAATTGACATCCGTTCAAATATGAGTCCCATGATTTATGAGGCTATTTAAGCCCAGAGTCGATTGCTGGCTTTATAATTCACAGAGTGTTATTCACTATCTGTCGCCCTCTGGATATTATGTAATTTTAACGGATTGGAGTCCCGAGGTTTGAAATTCCACAGTGCTGTTTACAGAATTTATTTTTCCTTAAGCTAATCCACCTGGGGTGTTTCTGGCTCGATTTCCTGTCCCTCTTTTCCGTGAGCTTTCAGCACGACGTTTCAGGCATTTGCCATGTGCAGATAATGAATTGTCATTTTTTGGCAAATAATGCACACTATTTGCAAGAGGCAATGTGCAAATATTTGTTACTAAGTCAGGCCTTCAGGGTTCTGCTCTAGCCAACTGGGTGGCATCAAGACATTCCCTGTATACCAGTGTAAAGACATAGGGTGACAACACGTGGCATAGTGCTGCATTGTAGACCCTGGTGATGTTTCACTGTAGCATGGATTTAAGTCAATAGGCCACAGGAAAAAGCAACCAGTTTGCTCCTTTTAAGGTGACGGTGATAGAGGAGAGGGGGCACGGAATTGCAGAACACATGAGGACATATAAAGGAAAGCCTCACAGACCCTTCCACAATGAAGGCCCGCTATCTTTTATATTCATTCTTCGGGATGTGGGTGTCACTGGCAAATCCGGCATTTATTGCCCATCCCTATTTGTCCTTGAGAAGGGGGTGGTGGGTCTTCTCCTTGAACCACCGCAGTTCGTGTGGTGAAGGTGCTCCCATAGTGCTGTTAGGGAGGGAGATCCCTGATTATGATTGTGCGACAGTGAAAGAATAGCAATACGTATCCAAGTGTTAGGGATATCAAAAGGGAGTTAGATGTGGCCCTTACGGCTAAAGGGATCAAGGGGTATGGAGAGAAAGCAGGAATGGGGTACTGAAGTTGCATGATCAGCCATGATCATATTGAATGGTGGTGCAGGCTCAAAGGGCTGAATGGTCTACTCCTGCTCCTATTTTCTATGTTTCTATGTTGTGTGGCACTACCACGATGCTCAATGGGATTGATTCAGAACAGATCTAGCAGCTCAAAACTGGGCATCCATGAAGCGCTGTGGGCCATCATCAGCAGCAGAATTATATTCCACCACAATCTGTAACCACATGACCCGGTGTATCCCTTACTCTACCATTACCATCCAGCCAGCGGACCAACCCTGGTTCAATGAGGAGTCAGAAAAGCATGCCAGAAGCAGCACCAGGTGTACCAAACAATGAGGTACCAACCTGGGAAGCTGCAACACATGGTAAACAAGGGAAGCAGCATGCTATAGAAGGAGCTAAGCGATCCCACAATCACTGGATCAGATCAAAGCTCTGCAGTCCTGCCACATCCAGTCGTGAATGGTGGTGGACAATTAAACAACTAATGGGAGGAGGAGGCTCCATGAACATCCCCATCCTCAATTATGGTGGAGCCCAGCACGCGAGTGCAAAAGACAAGGCTACAGTGTTAGCAAACATTTTTAGCTAGAAGTGCCGAGTGGATGATCCATATCGGCCTCCTCCTGAGGTCCCCACCATCACAGAAGCCAGTCTTCAGCCAATTCGATTCACTCCACGTGATATCATAAACGGCTGAGCGCACTGGATACAGCAAAGGCTATAGGCCCCAATAACATCAGGCTGTCGTGCTGAAGACTTGTGCTCCAGAACTAGCCGTGCCTCTAGTCAAGCTGTTCCAGTACAGCTACAACACTGGCAATTACCCGACATTGTGGAAAGCTGCCTAGGTATGTCCTGTCCACAAAAAGCAGGACTTTTCCAATCCGGCCAAATAATGCCCCATCAGTCTATTCTCAATCATCAGCAAAGTGATGGAAGGTGTCACCGACAGTGCTATCAAGCGGCACTTACTCACCAATAACCTGCTCACTGATGCTCAGTTTGGGTTCCAACAGGACCACTCAGCTCCAGACCTCATTACAGCCTTGGTCCAAACATGGACAAAAGAGCTGAATTCCAAAGGTGAGGTGAGAGTAACTGCCCTCGACATCAAAGCAACATTTGACTGAGTGTGGCATCAAGGAGCTCTAGCAAAATTGAAGTCAATGGGAATCAGGGGGAAAACTTTCCACTGGCTGCTGTCATACCTAGCACAAAGGAAGATGGTTGTGATTATTGGAGGCCAATCATCCCAAGCCCAGGATATCACTGCAGGAGTTCCTCAGAGCAATATCCTAAGCGCAATCATCTTCAGCTGCTTCATCAATGACCTTCCCTCCATCATAAGGTCAGAAGTGGGGATATTCATGTAGTGCATCTCATACATGGTACACAGTGCAGCCAGGGAGCATCAGTGGTGGAGAGAATGAATGCTTAGGGTGTTGGATAGGGTGCCGATCAAGCGGACTGCTTTGTCCTGAATGGTGTTGAGCTTCTTGAGTGTTGTTGGGGCTGCACTCATCCAGGCAAGTGGAAAATATTCCATCACACTCCTGACTTGTGCCTTGTAGATGGTGAAAAGGCTTTGGGAAGTCAGGAGGTGAGGCACGTGTTGCAGAATACCCAGCCTCTGACCTGCTTTTGTTGCCACAGTATTTATATGGCTGGTCCAGTTGAGTTTCTGGTCAATGGTAACCCCCCCACCCCCACCGCTCCCCCACCCTCCCAGGATGTTGATGGTGGGGAATTTGGTGATGGTAATGCCACTGAATGTCAAGGGGAGGTAGTTAGATACTCTCTTGTTGGGGAAGGTAATTGCCTGGCACTTGTGTGGCACGAATGTTACTTGGCACTCATCAGCCCAAGCCTGGATGTTGTCCAGGTCTTGTTGCATGCAGGTATAGACAGCTTCATTATCTGAGGAGTTGCGAATGTAGCTGAACATGGGGCAATCATCAGTGAACAGCTCCATCTCTGATGGAGGGAAGGTCATTTATGATGCAACTTAGAATGGTTGGACCTAGGATGCTGCTTGAGCGGCATAACTGGTGGGGAGTGTATAGGTGGTGGGGTGCGTACAGGTGATGGGGAGTGTATAGGCGATGGGGAGTGTATGTGATGGGGAGTGTATAGGCGATGGGGAGTGTATAGGCGATGGGGAGTGTATGTGATGGGGAGTGTATGTGATGGGGAGTGTATAGGTGATGGGGAGTGTTTAGGTGATGGGGAGTGTATGTGATGGGGAGTGTATAGGTGATGGGGAGTGTATAGGCGATGGGGAGTGTATGTGATGGGGAGTGTATAGGCGATGGGGAGTGTATGTGATGGGGAGTGTATGTGATGGGGAGTGTATAGGTGATGGGGAGTGTATGCGATGGGGAGTATATAGGCGATGGGGAGTGTATAGGCGATGGGAAGTGTATGTGATGGGGAGTGTATAGGTGATGGGGAGTGTATGTGATGGGGAGTGTATAGGCGATGGGGAGTGTATAGGCGATGGGGAGTGTATAGGTGATGGCGATGGGGAGTGTATAGGCGATGGGGAGTGTATAGGTGATGGAGAGTGTATAGGTGATGGAGAGTGTATAGGTGATGGGGAGTGTATGTGATGGGGAGTGTATAGGCGATGGGGAGTGTATGTGATGGGGAGTGTATAGGCGATGGGGAGTGTATGTGATGGGGAGTGTATAGGCGATGGGGAGTGCTTAGGCGATGGGGAGTGTATAGGTGGCGGGGAATGTATAGGTGATGGGGAGTGTATAGGCGATGGGGAGTGTATAGGCGATGGGGAGTGTATAGGTGGCGGGGAATGTATAGGTGATGGGGAGTGTATAGGCGATGGGGAGTGTATGTGATGGGGAGTGTATGTGATGGGGAGTGTATAGGCGATGGGGAGTGTATGTGATGGGGAGTGTATAGGTGCCGGGGAGTGTATAGGCGATGGGGAGTGTATGTGATGGGGAGTGTATAGGCGATGGGGAGTGTATGTGATGCGGAGTGTATAGGCGATGGGGAGTGTATAGGGGATGGGGAGTGTATAGGTGATGGGGAGTGTATGTGATGGGGAGTGTATAGGTGATGGGGAGTGTATGTGATGGGGAGTGTATAGGCGATGGGGAGTGTATAGGTGATGGGGAGTGTATAGGCGATGGGGAGTGTATGTGATGGGGAGTGTATAGGCGATGGGGAGTGTATGTGATGGGGAATGTATAGGCGATGGGGAGTGTATAGGTGATGGGGAGTGTACAGGCGATGGGGAGTGTATGTGATGGGGCGTGTATAGGCAATGGGGAGTGTATGTGATGGGGAGTGTATAGGCGATGGGGAGTGTATAGGTGATGGAGAGTGTATAGGTGATGGGGAGTGTTTGTGGGGGAGTATGGGTAGCAGGGAATGTATAGGTGATGGGGAGTGTTTGTGGGGGAGTATGGGTAGCGGGGAGTGTGTAGGCGATGGGGAGTGTATGTGATGGGGAATGTATATGATGGGGAGTGTATAGGCGATGGGGAGTGTATAGGCGATGGGGAGTGTTTGTGGGGGAGTATGGGTAGCAGGGAGTGTATAGGTGATGGGGAGTGTTTGTGGGGGAGTATGGGTAGCGGGGAGTATGTAGGCGATGGGGAGTGTTTAAGTGGTGACAAAAGGCGGGTGGGATGTGAAATGGGCGTCTGACCTGAGCCCTCTCCATTCTCGCTGGACAGTTAAGCTGAAATGGGGAACCAGTTGAGTTTGCTCTGAACTCAGTAGCTGAACCAGACTGCGGAGCACAGCAGGCCTGATGCCAGGCAGTGTGCAGACACAACACAATAAACCAAAGACGTTATTGCCAGAGAATGAATAAAACAGTCAAACTGCTGGGAAGAAACTTGCACAATATATGCGAAGTCTGGTAAATGCCTGTCAGTGATAACTCCCCTGGATTACAATATTTTCAACAATGGTCCAATATGAGTGTAGACAAATAGATTAATGTTTCATGCCTGTTTTCTTAGCTCTGCTTGTTCCAAGGTGTATTTGTAGCAACATGTCGCAGAGCATAGTAAAGTGCTCAGTAATTCGACCTGTGGATAATCCTGAAGTCTCTGCGGATGGCTGCTTGTACGTTAAGTACAGACAGTCCGAGTAATAATCTCTGTTTAAGAGCGCTGGGGGTGTATTGCACCGAAACAGAAAAGATAGAGTATTTTCACTTTGCTCATAGCTTGCTTTAAGACTGTAGCATGCTGTCTTTACATGAGCTGTAGTGGCAGATTCTGTACCCGTGTAAAAGATGTCTTTTGCGAGCTACAAAGAACATTCAATACTCAAAAGAGGTTACAAAAGTTCACAGCCCAGCGCAGATTTCTTCCAGCAATGTTTTAGTACAGATTAGATACTTGAGCCAAGATAGTCAAATGATTTTTATTAGTTACTTCAGACACAAGAGGATTTGGTCCAATGGATAGCAAGGCAGCATCGTTACCCAGAGTGAAGCGAGACTTGACGTAATTAAATCTGATTGTGCAAATACACTTTCCCAATCCCTGCTCAGCACCTTCTGTTTGTATTAGAACTGTACCCTGAAATATGCCATTGCTAATCCTCTTTGAAGGCACATGCTATTTTCCCTATGTAGATGTGCAAAGGTTAAATTGAGGTTTAAAGCATTTATTTACCTTTGTGCTGGGTTCAAGTTTCAACGCTCTCTTGAGTGTCTCCATAGCTTCCGCATAGTCACCCTGTTCAGATAACAACTGCAGTACAATTCAAAAACAGAATAAATCATTTCGAGGAGACAAAGCCAAACAGGATTGTTTTTGTTACTTTTTTTTGACGCAGCGTAGTTTGCCCGTTTAAGTGCGTGTGGAAATTTAATTTAAAAAAAAATCATTTATAATGGCTTCAAGGGACTTTTAGAACCACAATGATGTGCAACTCAACATTGATTACGATGCTGGGTGAGATAAAGGTCATCGACTATTCCAGTCAGTTTGTGTTTCTTTTCAGTTGGCTGCTTGCATGTTGAGTGCAGTCAGTTCAAGCTGAGAAGCAAATCATCGCAATCCTCTTCTCTCCTCACCCCCACCCACCCCACAGCTTCACATTGTTGTGATTATTTATGCTTAATGCAGGAAGGGTTTAAACTAGAGCGTAAAGTGCCGGGACCTGATGGGGAAACATTCAAGCTTCCTGAGGGAAATGGAGGACGCAATAGTGAAGTCCCTGGAAATGATACTGCAGGGTGTTACTGACTGTGGATGTGTGCTGGAGAGTGGACAATGCAATAAAAGACAGACTTGGATTTATATAGCGCCTTTTACGACCACCGGAAGTCTCAAAGCACTTTACAGCCAATGAAGTGCTTTTGAAGTGTAGTCACTGTTGTAATGTGGGAAACGCAGCAGCCAATTTGTACACAGTAAGCTCCCACATACAGCAATGTGATAATGACCAGATCATCTGGTTTTTTTTATTATGTTGATTGAGGGATAAATATTGGCCCAGGACACTGGGGATAACTCACCTGCTCTTCTTTGAAATAGTCCCATGGGACCGTTTCATCATCACAGGCAGTCCCTCGTGATCGAGGAAGACTTGCTTCCACTCTTAGCATGAGTTTTTAGGTGGCCGTACAGTCCAATACGAGAACCACAGTCTCTGTCACAGGTGGGACAGATAGTCGTTGAGGGAAGGGGTGGGCAGGGAACCTGGTTTGTCGCACGCTCCTTCCGCTGCCTGCGCTTGGTTTCTGCATGCTCTCGTGACAATACTCGAGGAGCTCAGCGCCCTCCCGGATACACTTCCTCCACTTAGGGCGGTCTATGGCCAAGGAATCCCAGGTGTCAGTGGGGATGTCGCACTTTATCAGGGAGGCTTTGAGGGTGTCCTTGTAACGTTTCCTCTGCCCACCTTTGGCTCGTTTGCCTGGACGAGTTCCGAGTAGAGCGCTTGCTTTGGGAGTCTCGTGTCTGGCATGCGAACTATGTGGCCTGCCCAGCAGAGCTGGTCGAGTGTGGTCAGTGCTTCAATGCTGGGGATGTTGGCCTGGTCGAGGACGCTAATGTTTGTGCGTCTGTCCTCCCAGGGAATTTGCAGGATCTTGCGGAGACATCGTTGGTGGTATTTCTCCAGCGACTTGAGGTGACTACTGTACATGGTCCACATCTCTGAGCCATTCAGGGGGGTGGGTATTACTATGGCCCTGTAGACCATGAGCTTGGTGACAGTTTTGAGGGACTGATCTTCAAACACTCTTTTCCTCAGGTGGCCGAAGGCTGCACTGGCGCACTGGAGGCGGTGTTGGATCTCATCATCAATGCCTGCTCTTGTTGATAGGAGGCTCTCGAGATAGTAGAACATGTCGTGGAGTTCAGCCTCTGTTCTACGTCCACTTGAGAGAGCAGATGGGGCCTCGGTTTAACGTCGCATCTGAAAGATGGCACCTCCGACAGTGTAGCACTCCCTCAGTACTGCACTGGAGTGTCAGCTTAACACCCATATTCAAAAAGAGAGGCACAGCTAACCCAGGGAATTACAGGCCTGGGCTATAAGTGGTAGGAAAAAAGTGCCTTCTTTAATTAAAGATAAATTCACTAAATAGCTAGATAAAGAGAAAAACATCAAAGGCAGCCAACACCAATTACAGAAAGGAAGATCGTGCTTGACTAAGCTAATGGGTCCTTTGAGGAGATGACAATTGTTGGGAATTGCAGTGGATGTGTTGCATATGGAGTTTCAGAAAGCCTGAACAAGATACCACACAGGAAACTATTGGAGAATATTGAGGGGTATGGAATTGGGCAAGGGTTGTAAATCAAATTTAAAACTGTCAGAAGAGAGACAACAGAGAGTAGGAGTATAAGGGTGGTTCCCAGAGTGAGTGGAGATGGGGAGGGGTGTTCAAGGGTCTTGCTCTATCACTGACTGGAGATGGGGAGGGGTTCCCACAGGACCTTGCTCTATCACTGACTGGAGATGGGGAGGGGTTCCCACAGGACCTTGCTCTATCACTGACTGGAGATGGGGAGGGGTTCCCACAGGACCTTGCTCTATCACTGACTGGAGATGGGGAGGGGTTCCCACAGGACCTTGCTCTATCACTGACTGGAGATGGGGAGGGGTGCCCACAGGGCCTTGCTCTATCACTGACTGGAGATGGGGAGGGGTGCCCACAGGACCTTGCTCTATCACTGACTGGAGATGGGGAGGGGTTCCCACAGGGCCTTGCTCTATCACTGACTGGAGATGGGGAGGGGTTCCCACAGGACCTTGCTCTGTCACTGACTGGAGATGGGGAGGGGTGCCCACAGGACCTTGCTCTATCACTGACTGGAGATGGGGAGGGGTGCCCACAGGACCTTGCTCTATCACTGACTGGAGATGGGGAGGGGTTCCCACAGGACCTTGCTCTGTCACTGACTGGAGATGGGGAGGGGTGCCCACAGGACCTTGCTCTATCACTGACTGGAGATGGGGAGGGGTGCCCACAGGACCTTGCTCTATCACTGACTGGAGATGGGGAGGGGTTCCCACAGGACCTTGCTCTATCACTGACTGGAGATGGGGAGGGGTTCCCACAGGACCTTGCTCTATCACTGACTGGAGATGGGGAGGGGTTCCCACAGGGCCTTGCTCTATCACTGACTGGAGATGGGGAGGGGTTCCCACAGGACCTTGCTCTATCACTGACTGGAGATGGGGAGGGGTTCCCACAGGACCTTGCTCTATCACTGACTGGAGATGGGGAGGGGTTCCCACAGGACCTTGCTCTATCACTGACTGGAGATGGGGAGGGGTTCCCACAGGGCCTTGCTTTATCACTGACTGGAGATGGGGAGGGGTTCCCACAGGGCCTTGCTCTATCACTGACTGGAGATGGGGAGGGGTTCCCACAGGGCCTTGCTCTATCACTGACTGGAGATGGGGAGGGGTTCCCACAGGACCTTGCTTTATCACTGCTGCTGATCACTGTGCACATCAATGATTTGGATATAGGGCTAGAGGGAGAAGTCTCCAAGTTTACAGATGATACTAAAATAGGAGGCATAGTAAATAATGACAGGAACCAAAGGAAGCAGGAAGGAGGTTATAATAAGATGATGGAATGGGCAAATTGTGACAGATGGAATTCAATGCCAGTAAGTGTGAGGTGGTACATTTCGGTTAAAAAAACAGTAATAATGATACATTGAATGGAGGAAGGTTGGGTGATGTGGAAGAGCAGAGGGATTTAGGAGGTCCGTTTCACAAGATATTAAAAACAGCACCTCAATAGCACCAGCACGGACACGATGGGCCGAATGGCCTCCTTCTGTGACGTAATCTTTCTATGATTCTATGAATAGAATGAGGCCATAAAAAGCTGGGTTTTATGGCAAGAGGTACAGAATATAAAACTCAAGCTGTAAGGGTGAATCTATGTAAATCCTTAGTAAGGTGACAGTTGGAGTGCTGCTTGAAGTTTTGAACTCCACACGCTAGGAAGGGACTTGTGGATTCAGAGAGGTTACAGCACAGATTCACCGAGATGCTGCCTGGTATGAGGAAATATTGACAAATTTGCGCTGTTTCTGTTAGAACGGAGGAGATTATGGGGTGATTTGATTGAGAGACAGTTTGAAATTATGAAGGGATGGGACAGACGAGATAGAAACGGATTGTTGCCAGTGATTGAGGGATCCGGAATGATGGTACAGATGGAAGATTACATGTAAAAGATTTAGGACAGAGAGCTGGAGAAACTTTTCATATACAGCGGGTTACAAGGCTGTGGAACAGTCTGCCAGTGTTAGTGATTGAAGTAAAGACCATGTTAACTTTCAGAATCGGTTACATAGGTGGTTAAAGAAAGGGGGATAAAGGGAAATGCAAACAGGGCGGGTACATTCCAACAATGGAGACAGTGCGGAGAAGAACTATGAGGTTGATCGCTAATGTTAGAGGCCTGAGTTGTAAAGAAACACTGGAAACACAAGGGCTTTTTAGTCCTGCAAGGCAGCACCTCAGATGTGATCTTATAGTAGATATCTTATAGTTATATTTTAAAATATTCCTACATTACAACAGTGACAACACTTCAAAAAGTATTTCATTGGCTGTAAAGCGCTCTGAGACGTCCAGTGGTCATGAAAGGCACTATCTTTTTTTATTTTAAAATGATAATAGGATTCGATAGGATAGATAAACTTCAACAATTGTACATACCTGTCTGGAGTAAAAATAAAACGGGGAAGGTGGCTCAACCGTGGCTAACAAGGGAAATCAAGGATAGTGTTAAATCCAAGGAAGAGACATACAAATTGGCCAGAAAAAGCAGCAAACCTGAGAACTGGGAGAAATTTAGAATTCAGCAGAGGAGGACAAAGGGTTTAATTAGGAGGGGGAAAATAGAGCATGAGAGGAAGCTTGCTGGGAACATAAAAACTGACTGCAAAAGCTTCTATAGACACGTGAAGAGAAAAAGATTCGTGAAGCCAAACGTAGGTCCTTTGCAGTCAGAATCAGGTGAATTTATAATGGGGAACAAAGAAATGGCAGACCAATTGAACAAATACTTTGGTTCTGTCTTCACGAAGGAAGACACAAATAACCTTCCGGAAATATTAGGGGACTGAGAGTCTAGTGAGATGGAGAAACTGAAGGATATCCTTATTAGGCGGGAAATTGAGTTAGGAAAATTGGTGGGATTGAAGACCCAGGGCCTGATAGTCTGCATCTCCGAGTACTAAGGAAGTGACCCTAGAAATAGTGGATGCATTGGTGATCATTTTCCAGCAGTCTATCGACTCTGGATCGGTTCCTATGGACTGGAGGGTAGGTAATGTAACACCACTTTAAAAAAAGGGGGGAGAGAGAAAACGGGTAATTATAGACCGGTTAGCCTGACATCAGTAGTGGGGAAAATGTTGGAATCAATTATTAAAAATGAAATAGCAGCACATTTGAAAAGCAGTGACAGGATAGGTCCAAGTCAGCATGGATTTATGAAAGGGAAATCATACTTGACAAATCTTCTGGAGTTTTTTGAGGATGTAACTAGTAGAGTGGACAAGGGAGAACCAGTGGATGTGGTGTATTTGGACTTTCAAAAAGCTTTTGACAAGGTCCCATACAAGAGATTGGTGTGCAAAATTAAAGCACATGGTTTTGGGGTAATCTACTGACGTGGATAGAGAACTGGTTGGCAGACAGGAAGCAGAGAGTTGGGATAAATGGATCCTTTTCAGAATGGCAGACAGTGACTAGTGGAGTGCCGCAGGGCTCAGTGCTGGGACCCCAGCTATTTACAATATACATTAATGATTTAGATGAAGGAATTGAGTGTAATAGCTCCAAGTTTGCAGATGACACTAAGCTGGGTGGCGATGTGAGCTGTGAGGAGGACGCTAAGAGGCTGCAGGGTGACTTGGACAGGTTAGGTGAGTGGGCAAATGCATGGCAGATGCAGTATAATGTGAATAAATGTGAGGTTATCCACTTTGGTGGTAAAAACACGAAGGCAGAATATTATCTGAATGGCGGAAGATTAGGAAAAGGGGAGGTGCAACGAGACCTGGGTGTCATGGTTCATCAGGCATTGAAAGTTGGCATGCAGGTACAGCAGACGATGAAGGCGGCAAATGGTATGTTGGCCTTCATAGCTAGGGGATTTGAGTATAGGAGCAGGGAGGTCTTACTGCAGTTGTACAGGGCCTTAGTGAGGCCTCACCTGGAATATTATGTTCAGTTTTGGTCTCCTAATCTGAGGAATGACATTCTTGCTATTGAGGGAGTGCAGCGAAGGTTCATCAGACTGATTCCCAGGATGGCAGGACTGACATATGAGGAGAGACTGGATCGACTGGGACTGTATTCACTGGAATTTAGAAAGATGAGAGGGGCTCTCATAGAAACATATAAAGTTCTGACGGGATTGGACAGGTTAGATGCAGGAAGAATGTTCCCGATGCTGAGGAAGTGCAGAACCAGGGGACACAATCTAAGGATAAGCGGTAAGCGATTTAGGCCTGAGATGAGGAGAAACTTCTTCACTCAGAGTGTTGTGAACCTGTGGAATTCTCTACTGCAGAGAGTTGTTGATGCCAGTTCTTTGGATATATTCAAGAGGGAGTTAGATATGGTCCTTATGGCTAAAGGGATCAAGGGGTATGGAGAGAAAGCAGGAAAGGGGTACTGAGGTGAATGATCTTATTGAATAATGGTGCAGGCTCGAAGGGCAGAATGGCCTACTCCTGCACCTATTTTCTATGTTTCTATGTTTCTATGAAAAGAACCAAATCCAGAACAAGGGGCATAATCATAAAATTGGAGTCAGACCATTCAGGAGTGAACTCAGGAAGCACTTCTTCACACAAAGGGTAGTGGTACTCTGGAATTCTCTCCCCCAAAAGGGTCAATTGAAAGCTTCAACACTGAGAGTGATAGATTTTTGTTGGGTAAGGGTAATAAGGCATAAGGAGCAAAGGTGGGTAAATGGAGTTGAGGTACAGATCAGCCATGATATAATTGAACGGTGGAACAGGCTCGTGAGACTGAATGGGCTGCTCCTGTTCCTGCAGTCAACAGTATGGAAAAGGTAAATGCAGAAACTGAAAATTAAATTGCAAGTGTCGAATATAGGGAGACAAATTTCAACTAGTAAAAGGCAAATTAGGCACTGATGCCAGGAATGTCTCTGGACAAAGAGTGATCAACATTTGGAATGTATTCCCAGGTAGTGTAGTGTTGGAGAAAACTCTGGGATCATTGAAGGAACAATGGGGGTGGGGGGGCTGTAGGGTCATTTCGGATAGGTGTACTAAGATGGGCTGAATGGACTTCTTCATCTGTAATTATTTTATAATCTTATGAATTCCTGTCCACAGTTAATGCAGCACACCAGGGAAGGCCATTTTGGGAAGTGAAACTAAATCATTTACTTCTTGGAAGAACCAATGTTTCTTTAGTGTTGTGGATCACAATGACAAAGCATGCAGTTGAAGTTATGACCTCTCTCTGACAGAAGTAATGTCACGGTAGCTTTTGTCACTGTCCTATTAATCCAGAGGCCTGAACTAGAGACGTGAGTTCAAATCCCACCATGGCAGCTGGGGAATTTAAATTCAATTAATTAAATGCGGAATTAAAAAGCTAGTAACCATGTAACTGCTGGATTGTTGCAAAAGCCCATCTGGCTCACTCATGTTCTTTAGGGAAGGAAATCTGCTGGCCATACCTGGTCTGGCCTATACATGACTCCAGACCCACAGCAATGTTGTTGACTCTTAACTGCCCTCTGAAATGGCCTAGCGAGCCACGCGGTTGTCAAGAAGGCGGCTCACCACCATCTTCTCAAGGGGCAATTAGGGATGGGCAATAAATGCCGGCCTTGCCAGTGACACCCACATCCCATGAATGAATAAAAAACCCACCACGGATGATGTTGTTGTGCTGAGTGGACCTCCAACGCTCCTTCAAACAATTTTACAGGGTCGATGGCGCCCTTTTAATATCAGACCGTTATAAATACAAATCTGTAAATTATTAAAGAACTGTCAACTCAGTTAATGGGGAACCAGAAGAGCATCTGTTTCTGATTAACACAGAAGAAAGGTAACTCATCAAGAACAAATCAATTTGTCAGGGTGCTCGTATAAGTCAGAGATAAGGAACCGAGATTGAGGGATAAACAGCTCAATAAGCTGCAATCTGCCTCCCAACCATATGTCATTTTAAACTGATGTACACTGGCAGCACATCCACATAGCAACTCGGCTCCCAGCAACCGAGAATTCTGAATGGTTAATATGTAGGCTAATGTGCACTTTATAGAGCACGAGCATCTGTCCTATCCAATTTAACTTTGCACACAGGACATATTACATTGACCCAGTTGTATTATGCAAGGATTTCAGGGAAGTGTATCAGAGATACCTGTTAGAATCCAATATTCTTTAGCGTGCACATTGGGAGGGGAACAGAGAGCTCCTTGTATTTGGGGTAAGTGCGCTCTTACCTCGTACTGTAAGTGCCTGGTATTTAGGTGCAGCAAGGCGTCTGGTTATTGATCCCGGATAACATTGTGCTTGGTAATCTCACCAACCCCGAGGCAAACTTCTTATTAACATTCAATTTTAAGCGTTCCATGCTTGAAGCTGAGAGGATTTTGCGCGTTTGGAATGCAAATTGTAGAACAGGAGAAAGGGGGTGGGAAAGAAAGGTAAACACACAACGAAAATTTACACGCTTGCTCATATTCAAGTAAAATTAGGAATACAATATGCAGACGTGGAACGCTGTTAAATTGGATTTCCCCCCCCCCCCCCCATTAGAAAGTAAGGAAATTTAGCATCTGACCCACTTCTTTCCCTTCATAACCATTTTGAGATGGGGCGAGAGGCTGTGCAGTGATGCAATGCTGACCAAGGAAAGCAGTGTAATGAGATATTTCAATGTGAGTTATGATTCCACATTGTCCATCTGGGAAACAAACCAAAATTTAAAAAAAAGATTCATTAAATTGTTTTCCATGACAACACCCCCCTTTAAAAAGTCTGGCAAACAGACTTCCTTCTGAAGACTGTCGTTCTTAACATTTTGCAAAGGTGCTCCTCTAAATCCTAGAAATTTATAGTCCATATAAAAACAGAAAATGCTGGAAATCTCAGCAGGTCAGGCAGCATCTGTGGAGAGGAAGCAGAGTTAACGTTTCGGGTCGATGACCCTTCGTCAGAACAGGGACAAATTTATAGTCCCATCGTTTGTAAGTGGCCAGATCCTATTGAAATTGGACAGAGAATTGAAAAGGTCTTTAAAACTCAAGCATAAAAACTTCATGCAAAAACTTTTTTATTACCATATCAATGACAATGTATTGACGCATTCAATGCATGCTTGAACCAGGAAGCTAGCTCAAATTTAGGCCTCTGGCATCCTCGCAATAATGTGGGGGAGCCTCTACAGGCAGCTCGCTCTTTTTGTGAAGCAACAAGTTCAAGGCCGCCTGCCTCCCGGGGAGGTGTTGGGGGGGCCTGGGGGATGGACAGAGTGAGGGCCCGGGGGTGGGGGGGGAACCAATTTCTTTTTTTAAATGTACCTTTCGTTGCTGCATGTTGCTTAAGCTGCAGGGGCTGCTAACGAAGCCTGAGCGGGGTAGGCCCAACGCCTGTCCGGCTCATCGCACACCAGCGTTTGTGAGGGGACCTAAATAGCCATTAAGCCCCTTATTTACATGCGTAATGGAGCGAACGCCTGTTCAGGTAGCCGGCAGGAATGCCTGAAAAATGGCCCGACCCAATATTATCACAGGCGGCGTTTAGAGCCATCATTAGGACATAGGACACCGGTGCCCGAAATTGGACCTTGTTACACCCATTTCACGCCCGTAAAATGGCAGCAACAAAATCCAATTTTGACTCCACCATCTTTAGTTTGGCTGCAGAGCGGTTCACATGAAAGATCGTGTGTTAACTGGGTCAATGGCTGATCCAATTGATTTGTAGACATGACTGTCAAACCCCAAATCCCAGTCACTCCCAGCTCCAAGTTTCAGATCTCAGGCTGTAGTGCAAACTCCGTTTGGATCAGAAAGGGTGAAGTTTAACTATACTAAGAAGAAAAAACACATTTAAACAGTAAACAAAAAAATCCCATTCAGTTGTCCTTCCTGGGGATAGAGTTTGAAATGATTTTATAGGTAAAAGGAATCAACTAAACGTGTGTAGCATGATATCTCCACAGATGAATCCCCATTTACTCAGAAGCGGTTTTGGAGGTGGCTGAGTGACTGAGGCTTCCAAATCTCAAGTGAACCTAAAGATGTTGTATATTTTCTCAAACATAGATTCATAGAATCGCAGAATAATACAGCACAGAGGGAGGCCATTCGGCCCATTGTGCCTGTGCTGGCTCTTTGATAGAGCTGTCCAATTAAACCGCACTCCCCTGCACTTCCTCCATAGCCCTGTAAGTTTTTTCCCTTCATGTATTTATCCAATTCCCTTTTTAAAGCCACCATTGAATCTGCTCCCACCGCCCTTTCAGGCAGCCCGTTCCAGATCACAACAACTCGCTGCGTAAAAAAAATGATTCACCGTGTTCCTTCTGTTTCTTTTGCCAATCACCAATCTGTGTCCTCTGGTTACTGCCACTTTTGCCACTGGAAACAGTTTTTCCGTATTTACTCTATCAAAACCATTCATAATTTTGAACACCTCTATCAAATCTCTGCTTAACCTTTTCTGCTCAATTCGTTCTTAACTCTTATTAAAGTCCAACAACAACTTGTATTTATATAGCACCTTTAACGTAGTAAAATGTCCCAAGGCGCTTCACAGGAGGATTATGAGACAAGACAATTTGACACCGAGCCACATAAGTATAAATCAGAGCAGGTGACCAAAAGCTTGGTCAAAGAGGTAGGTTTTAATGAGCGTCTTGAAGGAGGAAAGAGAGGTAGAGAGGCGGAGAGGTTTAGGCAGAGAGTTCCAGAGCTTGGGGCTTAGGCAACAGAAGGCACGGCCACCGATGGTGGAGCGATTATAATCAGGATGCTCAAGAGGGCAGAATTAGAGGAGCACAGACACCTCAGGGGTTGTGGGGCTGGAAGAGATTACAGAGATAGGGAGGGGCAAGGCCATGGAGGGCGAATATTAGTGTATGAACAGTTAACATGTTGGTAAGCAGTTCCTTTTTCTGCCAGGCTAGTGGAGGGACGGATTTGTTTAAAATAAATGGATTAACGTTTCAGTTAGTTGAGACAAAAAGAATTCTGTACAAGTGGTAATATTCACACAGCGCAAACTCAAGCCCTGGGAGATGTTGTGGTTATGGAATACTCAACCTTTCCTTTCCTGAACAAAGCTTTCACGTTGTTGGGGTCCAGTTGCAGTACAGCGTTACTGGATGCAAGCACCTCTTCACAGAGGTCCAACTTCAGCTGGGCAGCTGCCAAATTATTGAGACATTTCAGCCCATCTTCCTGCAGTTCTTCTGCTTCCTGAGCATTGGGATTAACTGCAATTTGAAACCAGCACAGACATTAGAATGACCGCAACATACTTTAAAATTAGAACTCGTGCCGCATTGAAATTTATTCCAATCTATATGCATTTCCTATCGATAAAACTGTACTTCTTGTTGCCATGTTTCTGTGACACTTTTGTGTCGACTTGTAAATTTCAATGGTCACATTTATAATGGAAACTGATTATGTAAACATGTCACGCTGTAATCACACCCTTTTGCCAGAGGTGGCGCTGTGGTGCCTCTGTTTGGCTTCTTTTAGTGAATCCAACTCTCTTTGTTTCCCAAATTGCTGCAAGTTTTTTCATTTTAAATCTAAATAATAATATAAAACCGATGTATTGCATAAGAATAAGGATAGAATATACAACTTCAAAATAGAGTCTGAATCACGATTACATGCCCTGTCCAATTCGCTTGGCTTTCACTCCCCATGTGCCACACCATTGAAGATCCTATAAAATGATTGAATCAGAAAATATTCATCACGCTTAAAATGTCTTAAAATATTTCTGCCAACTATTTCCATTGCAAAGATAATAAAATTGTCATTTATCGTAGAAAAGCGTTCTAAGGTGCTTCACAGAGGCATTTAAAAAAATGGATGCTGAGAGGAGAAGGGGATATTAGGAGGGGGTCAAAGTGAAGAGTTTTAAAAATGGTCATAGAAGAGGATGGCGAGGTGGGGATATAGGGAGGGAATTCCAGAGGGTGGGGCTGAGGTGACTGAAGACAAATTGTCAATGATGGGGTTAGGCCAGAGTCAGAGGAACAGAGAATTCGGTGGGAAGGGCGGGGAGAGTATGGTCGGACTAAAGGAGATTACAGCGATGGGGGGAGAGGGTTGGCCATGAAGGGATTTAAACATATAAGCCCATCGAGCTCACGCTCTACAAAATCTATGACCTAAGTACAGCATCCAGCTGTCTCATGAATGCTTTTACCTACCTCTACCTTACGGTGAAGACCATAGAATCATAGAACGGTTACAGCACGGAAGGAGGCCATTCGGCCCATCGAGCCCGTGCCGGCACGCTGCAAGAGCACTTCAGCTAGTTCCCCTCCCCCGCCCTTTCCCTGTAGCCCTGACATTATTTTTCTTTCAGCTACTTATCCAATTCCCTTTCGAAAGCAGTGATTGAGTCTGCCTCCACCACCCTCTCAGGCACTGCATTCCAGACCCTAACCACTCGCTGTGTAAAAAAGTTTTTTCTTATGTTGCCTTTGGTTCTTTTTGCCAATCACCTTAAGCCATTATGACCATTCCACGTATTGATCACTCTTTCTGAGTGCTGTCTGAAATCAAGTGTCTGCTTGACTCAGTGGTGGCACCTTCACCTCTGAGTTAGATGGTTGTGAGTTCACGCGCCATTGCAGGTCTTAAGAACGTACTCGAGGCTGAAACTTTGGCACAGTACTGAGGGAGTGCTGCATTGTCAGAGGTGCCATTTGTTAGATGAGATGCCCTCCGTTCAGGTGGATGTTAAAGATTACAGGCATTGTTTGAAGGTAGAATTCGCCCAGTAAATATTGCAAAGACCGAAGCCATTGCCTTCGGTCACTGTCAAGCCACCAACTCCATCTCTAACCCTGACAACTATCTAAGGCTGAACCAGGCTGTTCCCAACCTTGGGGTCATATTTGAACCTGAGGTGAGCTTCCGACCACATATCTGCACCATCACTAAGACTGTCTATTCCCTCCTCCATAACAATGCCCAATGCCTCCTCTGCATCAGCTCATCTGCTGATGAAAACCTCATCCATGCCTTTGTTATCTCTAGATTTGACTATTCCAATACACTCCTGGCTGGCATCCAACATTCTACCCTACATAAACTAGAGGTGATCCAAAACTCAGCTGCCCTTACCTAACTTGCGCCAAGTCTCGCTCATCCATCACCCCTGTGCTCGCTGATCCACATTGGCTCCCGGTTGAGCAACACCTCAATTTTAAAATTCTCATCCTCATTTTCAAATCTGTTATGTATGTATGTAAGCCTTATCAAAATGTAAGCCTTGAAACTAGGGGGCACACCTGTGGGAGACCTAAGGGTCACCTGTGCACCCTGGGGCAAGCAGGTATAAAAGGTGATTCACCATGCTGCTTCCCCACTCTGGAGTCTGAATAAAGAGACCAAGGTCACAACAGTTTGAGCTTGCAATACAGTCCTGTGGATTTATTCTGTATTCAACAACTTGGCGACGAGTAATGGATCACTAATTTTCACGGGGTAATGGCTGCCATTGGTATTCTTGAGAGATTTGTTGAGGGTGATGATTGGGAAGCCTTCATCGAGCGCCTCGTCCAGTACTTCGTGGCCAATGAATTTGACAAGGCTGAGACAGCGATCAAGTGCAGGGCGATTCTCCTCACCGTGTGTGGGTCATCGGTATATGGCCTCCTTAAAAATTTGCTGGCACTGGTCAAGTCAACGGACAAATCTTATGCAGAGCTGTGTACACTGGCTAGGGAACACCTCAAGCCAAAGGAGAGCATCCTGATGGGCAGGTATTGCTTTTACACGCACCGTCGCTTCGAGGGCCAGAACGTGGGGAGTTTTGTCGCTGACCTAAGACGCCTTGCGGGGCAGTGCGAATTTGCAGGATCCTTGGGGGAAATGTTGCGGGAATTTTTCGTGCTTGGAATTGGCCACGAGGTCACTCTTCGCAAACTGCTGTCTGACAAATCCCTAGATCTGAGCAAGGCCATCACGATAGCCCAAGCTTTTATATTCACGAGCGATAACACTAAACAGATATCTTCACAGAATCGAAGATCACCGGCAAGTACTGTGCATAAAATAATGTTTTCAGCAGGCAGATCTGTATAGGGCAGGACCCACACGATTGCAGAGGCCAGACCTAGGCCTAGAGTGACTCAGAGTCCGCCATGGGGCATGAATGCGTATCCATTAGCAGCATGTTGGTGCTGCAGGGGCAGCCATAGAGCCCATCAATGTCAATTCAAGCCCTATGTGTACAAGGGCTGTGGAACAATGGGGCACCTCCAGCGAATGTGTAAACAATCTCTGACTCACCAAGTGGCAGAGTCAGGAGAGGACGACCGATCCAGCGAGGATCACGATGAATGAGCAGGAGAGGCAACTGAACCTGTGGATGAAGAGGAAGTATATGGGATACACATCTTCACCACCAAAAGCCCTCCGATAATGTTAAAAGTTGAACTTAACGGCACTCCAGTCTCCATGGAACTAGACACGGGGGAAAGTCAATCAGTTATGAGCCAGAAGGAATTCAAGAGGCTGTGGGGCGATGAAGCACAGCGACCCGAGCTGATCCCGATTCAGGAAAAGCTGCGCACCTACACCAAGGAACTGATACCAGTTATTGGTAGTACCGACATAAGAGTATTCCATGAGGGGGAGCAGTGCACGATTTACCGCCGTGGATTGTTTCAGGTGATGGGTCAATGCTGCTTGGCAGGAGGTGGATGGGGAAGATTCGATGGAACTGGGAAAACCTCTGCGTACCCTCTCCGGCAAACGAGGTCTCCCTTTCTCAAAGGCTGAGCAAACCCCCACCTTCAGGCATCAAAGTGCAGATCTATTTGCGGATCCCCGAGGCACAGGCCGCTCATCACGACCACGAGGAGGTGAAGATCAATCGAGCAGAGGTACAGGCGCGGTACCCACCACCCGAAGCCGACGACCTCGCAGCAGTCGGCATCACGGACACGGACGAAAGTGCGTCCAGACCACGGGACGAGAGAGCGTCCACACCACGGGGGGTCGCCGCAACGAAACGGAGGAACGTGTCGCTCAGCAAGACGACTGGGTTTGGGACAAAGATAAAGGGGCAGCTGCTGAGAAGGCCAGGAACCCACTACGCTCCAATAAATTGTGTGCACTATGTAACCCTTGTGAGTGGTCTTTCGCAGCCAATGACGTACCATTATATGGGGTGGGGGGACCTTACAACAAGCCAAAGTAACAGGCGAACACCAACCGGTTGTATATGTATCTGACAAAGTACTTGTAACAAGTGATGCGTTATCACAGGGGTCGCGAGTGTTGTGCAGCAAGCAAAAGTAGCGGCCGAGCCCCAAACGATTGAACATGTATCCAATAAGTTAACTAAGGCAGCAGCCTGTATTCCCGGGACTAAAGAGACGTACCAAAGACTGTCCCAATATGTGCTCGAGTCAGACAAGCTGTTCATCCCACGAGCTTGGGCGAGCAGAGGCACCAGTATCGATGCGTTGTTTCGAGAATGTCTAACACTGTCTGTGCACTGTAACATGATCCGCCACAGGCCAGACACTGAGAACGGCACTAATGCTCTCAGTTGGCCACCGTTGCCCACCCCCGGGGTGGAAATGGCGCAACCCGCAGACCCTCTCGTGGTCGTGGAAGTGCTAGAAAGTGAGGGGTCAACCGTAACGGCCCCCCAGCTTGGGACCTGGACCAGCCAGGATCCCAAGTTACTGCCTGCCAAAGGTGAACTAGACGGGATGTGGCAACTTATCCGTCGTAGAGACGAAAGACCCATCCCAACTTTACAAAGTAAGGTAGGGCAGTTACACATAGTCGGTGGTCCGGGGCCCCCATACTACGGCCCAGGATCCACGGGGACCACTAGGCCTCCCACCACTACTGAAAGTCTCAAGGGCACTGCGGCCATCCTGGGCTTACTAGACCTCAGGGTCAGTGACAATAGCCCAGAGCAGGCAGCCCAAATCACTAAACCTAGCACCACGCGTGTCAGGGTAGACTCCCTACAGACCCGGCTATCCTGGCCGCTACGCAGTCACCAGACAGAAACTCTCAGAACCGAGCCTTCCGTATGCCATCAGCAGAGAATGCACCATGATCGCACGGCCCCTCCACGCGGCATCAGAATAAATGATGTAGACCACGTTCAGGGCCCCAGTTGGGCCGCTAGCACTACTTTAGCTAAGGGGGGGAATGGAGTATATGTGATAAAAATGGAACGTTTGATTGTGAAACCGGGCTAACGAGTAAAGCATGTGGACAACATCAAACTGCGAACTACAGATAACCAGGAACCACGGTGAAAAGACCTGGCCCCCAGCGACCCACTAACACGATCGACCTCGCCGTCAACCACGAGGATGAACCCACCATGTCAGGCCTTCAACCCAGGCGATCGACCCAGGGGCACAGGGCATCAGATCGCCTCAACCTGCAAATAACTTGCACATAAGACTTTGGGGGGGGGGGGGAGTGATGTTATGTATGTATGTATACCTTACCAAGATGTAAGACTTGCCACTAGGGGCACACCTGTGGGAGACCTAAGGGTCACCTGTGCACCCTGGGACAAGCAGGTATAAAAGGTGATTCACCATGCTGCTTCCTCACTCTGGTGTCTGAATAAAGAGACCAAGGTCACAACAGTTTGAGCTTGCGATATAGTCCTATGGATTTATTCTGAACATAACAAAATCCCTCCATGGTCTTTCCCTCCCTATATCTGTAACCTCCTCCAGCCCTACAACCCACTGAGATATCCGCACTCCTCCAATTCTGGCCTTTTGAGCATCCCCGACTTTAATCACTCAACCATTGGTGGCCGTGCCTTCTGTTGCCAAGACCCTAAGCTTTGGAACTCCCTCCCTAAATCTCTCCACCTCTCTACTTCTCTTTCCTTCTTTAAGACACTCCTTAAAGCCTACCTGTAATCTGCCCTAACATGTGGTTTGATGTCAAACTTTTTTTGATTACACTCCTTGAAAGGCCTTGGGACGTTGTACTATGTTAAAGGTGCTATATAAATATAAGTTGTTGTTTCAGTGTCCTGACCAACATTTATCCTTCAGCCGACATCACCAAAAATAGATTTGCTGGTCATTTGTTGTGTGCAAATTTCCACTGTGCTTGCCTCTGTAACAATTGTAACTCCACTTCAAAATGTATTCATTGGCTGTGAAGTGCTTTGGGACATTGTGCGGATATGAAGGGCACTATATAAATGCAGGTTCTGTCTTGTGTCCTGAGCTTGCCTTTAACCAGTTCGTATCTATGCGGCGAGAGTTTGTGGAGGAGGTGTGGCAAATGTTTGTGGTGGAGGTGCGGCGAGAGTTTGTGGAGGAGGTGCGGCGAGAGTTTGTGGTGGAGGTGCGGCGAATGTTTGTGGTGGAGGTGCGGCGAATGTTTGTGGTGGAGGTGCGGCGAATGTTTGTGGTGGAGGTGCGGCGAATGTTTGTGGTGGAGGTGCGGCGAATGTTTGTGGTGGAGGTGCGGCGAATGTTTGTGGTGGAGGTGCGGCGAATGTTTGTGGTGGAGGTGCGGTGAGAGTTTGTGGTGGAGGTGCGGCGAATGTTTGTGGTGGAGGTGCGGTGAGAGTTTGTGGTGGAGGTGCGGCGAGAGTTTGTGGTGGAGGTGCGGCGAGAGTTTGTGGTGGAGGTGCGGTGAATGTTTGTGGTGGAGGTGCGGCGAGAGTTTGTGGTGGAGGTGCGGTGAATGTTTTTGGTGGAGGTGCGGCGAGAGTTTGTGGAGGAGGTGCGGCGAGAGTTTGTGGTGGAGGTGCGGCGAGAGTTTGTGGTGGAGGTGCGGTGAGAGTTTGTGGTGGAGGTGCGGTGAATGTTTGTGGTGGAGGTGCGGCGAATGAGGGTACGGGGCCCAGAAGAACCGAGGGCCCTGAGGCAGCACGGGCCCAGCCCACACTGCGATATGTGATCCTGGTTTAATTTGAAACTGTGCTCAGCATTAACCTTTTCTATTCCACTTAATATCTTTTGTACCTCTATCATCATAGGTGGTCCCTCGAACGAGGATGACTTGTTTCCACAAGAGTTCACAGGTGTTTCGATGAAGGACCCGATGTTCCAGTCCTGAACTCCAATCGAGGGGGTGGAAGATGCCTGTGCGTGAATTTTTTTAACGTGTGGTGACTGTTGCACATCAGCCATCACACGGGCTCGACAGAGCTAGGTCTTTATCCAGTGGCAAGGGTTAACCAGGATGATTGGAGACCTGCTCTGCTGCACGGACCTAGTGCGCTCACATATCACAGTGTGGGCTGGCCCGTGCTGCCCCTGGGCCCTCGGCTCTTCTGGGGCCCGTACCCTCATTCGCCGCACCTCCGCCACGATCTCTTGCCGCTCCTCCGCCACAAACATTTGCCGCACCTCTGCCATGAACTCTTGCCGCACCTCCGCCACAAACATTCGCCACAACTCCGCCACGATCACCCACCAAATCTCAGCCACGATCCCTCATCACTCCTCCGCCCCGATCACTCGTCGCAATTCCGCCACGACCTCCCCGCTCCTCCGCTGTACCAGGGCCCCGCCGATGCTCCTGCCCACGCTCCAAACGGCAACCTGGGTCCTGATGACGTCACCCAGTCGCCCACCTCAAAGCCGTTGCACATTTGTGTCGGCCCCCGCTGGAAGCTGCAGTGGCTTGCTCCAGCTCTTATACTCCCGACCTGCGGCGGTGGCACCTCGATAAGGTTCTTCTCATACACCCTTTTGCAAGGGTGAAGAGCCCAGCAAAGAATGACGAAGAGAGCAGTAAAGAAAGGAAAGATAGATTATGAAAGTAAACTTGCGCAAAACATAAAAACAGACAGTAAAAGCTTTTACCGATATATAAAACGGAAAAGAGTGACTAAAGTAAATGTTGGTCCTTTAGAAGATGAGAAGGGGGATTTAATAATGGGAAATGTGGAAATGGCAGAGACCTTAAACAATTATTTTGCTTCGGTCTTCACAGTGGAAGACACAAAAACCATGCCACAAATTGCTGGTCACGGGAATGTGGGAAGGGAGGACCTTGAGACAATCACTATCACTAGGGGGGTAGTGCTGGACAGGCTAATGGGACTCAAGGTAGACAAGTCCCCTGGTCCTGATGAAATGCATCCCAGGGTATTAAAAGAGATGTTTAGCAGATGCATTCGTTATAATCTATCAAAATTCTCTGGACTCTGGGGAGGTACCAGCGGATTGGAAAGCAGCTAATGTAACGCCTCTGTTTAAAAAAGGGGGCAGACAAAAGGCAGGTAACTATAGGCCGGTTAGTTTAACATCTGTAGTGGGGAAAATGCTTGAAGCTATCATTAAGGAAGAAATAGCGGGACATCTAGATAGGAATAGTGCAATCAAGCAGACGCAACATGGATTCATGAAGGGGAAATCATGTTTAACTAATTTACTGGAATTCTTTGAGGATATAACGAGCATGGTGGATAGAGGTGTACCGATGGATGTGGTGTATTTAGATTTCCAAAAGGCATTCGATAAGGTGCCACACAAAAGGTTACTGCAGAAGATAAAGGTTCGCGGAGTCAGAGGAAATATATTAACATGGATAGAGAATTGGCGAGCTAACATAAAGCAGCGAGTCGGGATAAATGGGTCCTTTTCGGGTTGGAAATCGGTGGTTAGTGGTGTGCCACAGGGATCGGTGCTGGGACCACAACTGTTTACAATATACATAGATGACCTGGAAGAGGGGACAGAGTGTAGTGTAACAAAATTTGCAGATGACACAAAGATTAGTGGGAAGGCGGGTTGTGTAGAGGACACAAAGAGGCTGCAAAGAGATTTAGATAGGTTAAGCGAATGGGCTAAGGTTTGGCAGATGGAATACAATGTCGGAAAATGTGAGGTCATCCACCTTGGAAAAAAAACAGTAAAAGGGAATATTATTTGAATGGGGAGAAATTACAACATGCTGCGGTGCAGAGGGGCCTGGGGGTCCTTGTGCATGAATCCCAAAAAGTTAGTTTGCAGGTGCAGCAGGTAATCAGGAAGGCGAATGGAATGTTGGCCTTCATTGCGAGAGGGATGGAGTACAAAAGCAGGGAGGTCCTGCTACAACTGTACAGGGTATTGGTGAGGCCGCACCTGGAGTACTGCGTGCAGTTTTGGCCACCTTACTTAAGGAAAGATATACTAGCTTTGGAGGGGGTACAGAGACGATTCACTAGGCTGATTCCGGAGATGAGGGGGTTACCTTCTGATGATAGATTGAGTAGACTGGGTCTTTACTCGTTTGAGTTCAGAAGGATGAGGGGTGATCTTATCGAAACATTTAAAATAATGAAAGGGATAGACAAGGTCGAGGCAGAGAGGTTGTTTCCACTGGTCGGGGAGACTAGAACTAGGGGGCACAGCCTCAAAATACGGGGCAGCCAATTTAAAACCGAGTTGAGAAGGAATTTCTTCTCCCAGAGGGTTGTGAATCTGTGGAATTCTCTGCCCAAGGAAGCAGTTGAGGCTAGCTCATTGAATGTATTCAAATCACAGATAGATAGATTTTTAACCAATAAGGGAATTAAGGGTTATGGGGAGAGGGCGGGTAAGTGGAGCTGAGTCCACGGCCAGATCAGCCATGATCCTGTTGAATGGCGGAGCAGGCTCGAGGGGCTAGATGGCCTACTCCTGTTCCTGATTCTTATGTTCTTATGTTCTTATGTTTCCTTATAACAGTCCCTCTGATACAAGGGGCTGGTGTTTTGGCAGGTTTGTGACCGGGTTTTTGCTGCGATTTGACCCTCCGCAGCGGAAACCCGGTCACAAAGCCCGGGCGGGATCCTCGGGTACCTGTTTGCGGTGGTGCTTCCAAGTATCGCCAGGGAGAGGTGCACCGAGGTGTAACGACTCGGTTTGCATTTGTGTCTGAGTTTCGGCACTCTCCTGACCCGTACACCGCGCCCAGAATAGAGACAGGGTCAAACCTGTTGGTGCAGCCCTGCCAGCAGCGGTGAGTATGAAAACCTGCCAAAAAAGTTAAGTTAAAGTTTTTATTTTTTAATTTTTTTGCAGCGATTAGATAGTTAAGGGTCTTGTAAATGTTTTTGGAATGTTTTATGGAATTTTTTTCCCCCCTCCAAAGGCCTCTCTTGCAGCATCCCCAGACTAAAGTTGCCAAAACTCGCATTTTGCGCCATGAATGCTTGTGCAACGCCTCCGTTAATGCAGATGTAAAAGGCCAAAGTTCAGCCTAAAAACAATAGTGCAGCGAAAACGCTAAGTTTCACGGATCGCTACTGATTTCGCTGAAAAGCCCCGAATGCCTAAAATGCGGCTTGGATCAGGCTTGTGACCCTTCCTTGCACCACTGCCAGGATCTGGATGGTTCCCCTCATGTCTTGTTGACCAGAACTGAACACAGATTCAAGGTGCGTCCTAACCAAACCTTGAGTATGGCAACATCAGTTTCATAACAGTGACTACACGTCAAAAGTATTTCATTGGTTATAAAACGCTTTGGGACATCTTTGAGGTCACGAAAGGTGCTCTATAAATGCAAGTTCTTTCTCGCTTTACTCTACTGACCTACCAATATTGCTCAGCATTATATTTTTTTGATAATTCCTGCTCCTGCAGATCTCTTTCAACCTCTTCCGTATCTAGTTCATCGCCATTCCTTAAGCAGGTTCCTTATTGTTCTTCCAATGTGTAGATTACAATGAAATAAAAGGGAACTACCAGTAGTGGGGTTGCCAAATCTGGAGGATCTGCTCTGGGATGGTTCTCATCTTTCAATATTGAGCTAAGATGGGAGCTGGGGGTGTCAGCTAAAGACCCGCACGTCTTGTGAAGCTGGCTACACCCTGAAAATAAACTTGCTAGGATCTGCCAGCTGGGAAGACCCATGGTGATTCCTGCCACTTTTATTTTCCCGGTTTATCCAGTTGGGCGAGAGGTTGGCGCCGGAGGGACTGGAGTGCATCATCACCCCCGGCAACCAAATTTTAATTTAAACCATGTAATGTCTAAAGTTTACTTAGTTTAAGTTTGTCGGTTTTAGTGCACCCCCCCCCCCCTACCTTTAACCAGGGGACACTTGATTTAATGATTTATTGTTTTACAGGTACAACTAAAATAGTTGTAGCCGGTTGGGCAAGACCCACGGATCAGCGGCCTATACCATTATCTCGGGCTCTGGCGCTGAATAAACACAGCTGTTGACACCAAGCCCAACATACACGCTAGATTTTCACTAGGCCTCATTTTTCATTTGTATTCGTAATAAAGATTTTAAAGTCCTCCGAGGCTGTCTGCAGTAGCAGCAACACAGGTTATTTCAGTAGCATAGAATAGGCAACAGGCCACAGCAAATATAAATCCTCAGAGAGGTTGTCAGGCCAGTTAACAGGGACCCATGCAGCTGCAAAGTTCAACTCTTTCAACAAAACTACTCATGAATATCTGTCCCGTTGATGCTTTCTATGTGCTCATATTTGGCAGCTAGTATTAAAGGGGGAGAAAAGTTAAAGGGGAGGACTTTCTGTTCAAAGTAGCTAACAGGAAAAGCATATAGACGCTGACTGCCGCGTGTTCCCGGTGCTGGTTGGATAATATCGTGATTTTGTGGTGACCCACCATTTTGAGATTTTCTACCTCCAGAGCTGTTCCATCATGTCACTGTTGGGGAAAAGCCAACTGCTTCATGAAATGACCCTGCCCATTGTAATGAAGGAAGCAAATTTAATGCAACTTGAGAGAAGAAAGGAAGAAGAAGAGGAAGTAAAAGAAGAGAAAGAGGAGAGAAAAGAAGGAAAGAAAGACTTGGATTTATATAGCGCCTTTCACGACCACCTTTACAGCCAAGGAAGTACTTTTGGAGTGTAGTCACTGTTGTACTGTGGGAAGAAGAAGAGAAAACAAACAAACAAACAAATAAATAAATAAATGACATTTGGTTCATGCCGGCATTTATGCTCCACTCGAGCCTCCTCCCGTCCTTAATTATCTAAATCTATCAGCATAACCCTCTATTCCCTTCTCCCTCATTGGCTTGTCTAGCCTCCCCTTAACTACATCGATACTATTCACCTCAACCACTCCCTGTGGTAGCGAGTTCCACATTCTCACCACTCTTTGGGTAAAGAGGTTTCTTCTGAATTCCCTATTGGATTTCTTGGTGACTATCTTATATTGATGGCTTCTAGTTTTGATCTTCCCGATAAGTGGGGACGCTCTCTCTATGTCTACTCCATCGAAACCGATCATCATTTTAAAGGCCTCTATTCGGTCGCCCCTCAGCCTTCTCTTTTCAAGAGAAAAGGGACCTGGCCTTTTCATCCTTTCCTGATAGGTATAGCCTCGCAGTTCTGATAGCATGCTTGTAAATATTTTTTACACCCTCTCCAGTGCCTGGATATCCTTTTTATAGTATGGTGACCAGAACTGCACGCAGTGCTCCAATTGGAGCCGGATTTTCGGCTTTTGGAGTTTTCTGGCGACAACGGTAGCGATATGTGAAAATTACCATTTATGTTGCGCCGTCGTTTTTAGGCTGAACTTTCGGTCTTTATGGGACGCATCAGTAAAGGAGGCATTGCACGATTATTCACAGCGCAAAACGTGAGTTTCGGCAACTTTAGTCCTGGGTCATTTGCACTGTGAGAGAGGCCTTGGGAGGGGAAAAATAACATTCAAAAAAACATTGCAAAAACATTTACAAGACCCTTCGCTACCAAATCGCTGAAAAATAAATTAAAAAATATAAACTTTAACTTCCTTTTTTTGCAGGTTTTCATATTACCGCTGCTGACAGGGCTGCACCAACGGGTTTGACCCTGTCGCTATTCTGGGCGCTGTGCACCGGTCGGTAGAGTGCCGAAAGTATGACGGTAACGCAATTGCATAGTTACACATCGGTGCACCTCTCTCCGACGGTACGTCCCATCACTGCCACAAACAACAAGCCTGGGCTTTGTGACCAGGTTTTTGCTGGCGAGAGTCAAAACGCGGCGAAAGCCCGATCGCAAACCACCCGAAAATCCGGCCCAAGTGTGGTCTAACCAAGGTTGGATACAAGTTTAGCATAACTTCTCTACTTTTCAATTCTATCCCTCGAGAAATAAACCCTAGTGCTGGGTTTGCTTTTGTCATGGCCTTATTGACCTATGTCGCTACTTTTAGTGATTTGTGTATTTGTGCTCCCAGATTCCTTTGCTTCTAAGTCCCATTTAGATTCTTATTTTCCAAGTGAAAAGTGACCTCCTCATTTTTCTTACCCAAATGTAATACCTCAAACTTATCTGTGTTGAATAAAGAAGGAGAACAACAACAACAACGAAAAGAGTATATATATTCTCCTGGACTAATGTCGATCGCCTGGATGGGTCGGAGAGGAATTTTCCCAGATTTTTTCTCCCTAAATTGGCCTGGGTTTTTATCTGGTTTTTGCCTCTCCCAGGAGATCATATGGCTCCGGTTGGGGTGGAGTGTAGAATGTTTCAGTATAAGGGGTGTTGCAGTTGTGTGAGGCGGACTGGTTGGGCTGGGTGCTCTTTGCCTTTCCATCATTGTTCATAGGTTTATATGTAACTTTTAAGGCTATTGACCGAGGGCCGTGAGGCTCTTTGTCGGCCGGCACAGACACGATGGGCCAAAATGGCCTCCTTCTGCGCTGTAAGTTTCTATGTTTCTATATATATATAAAACACCTGTGGAAAACAGGGCAATTCTCAAAGGCATAAGAAAAAAATGGATGCAAAGCTAAAGGAGGAAATATAAGGAGGGGTGAGTCAAGGAAGTGGGCTTTAAGGAGAGGTTCGAAAGAAGAGAGGGAAGTGGAGTGGATGTGCACTTAATTAGATAACTTAATAAAGAGCCATAACCTACAGGGCTATGGACCAAATGCTGGAAGGTGGGATTAGGCTGGGTAGCTCTTTTTCGACCGGCACGATGGGCCGAAATGCCTCCTTCTGTGTCGTAATTTTCTATGATTCTATGAGAGGTTGAGGGAATTCCAAAGCATGGATCCAGGAGACATGTGGGGACATGAAGGTGGGGCGAAAGAGATGGGGTTCAGAGAAGCTGAAAGTTTGTATTTATATAGTGCTTTAATATCGAAAAGCATCCTTTCGATGTTAAAGGTGCTAGATAAATGTATGTTGTTGTTGCCATTGTCCTGGTGTGATCACCCTCCCACAATATTCAAATGCCTCTGATTTGGACAGGGTCAGGGACATCGCCAACGGAACAGGCAAAATTCACAGCCCGATCTCCTGCCATAACTTTGCCGGAAACCTCGGAGAAACAGCTTAATTGGCTTGGCTTGTATTCCATTGACTCTAGGAGATTGAGGGTTGATCTGACCAAGGTGTTTTAATGTTAAAAGGATTCGATAGGGTAGATACAGAGAAACCATTTCCCCCGATGTGGTAATCAAGAACAAGGGGACATAATCTTAAAATTAGAGCGAGGCCATTCAGGAAGGTAATCAGGAAGTACTTTTTCAAACAAAGAGTAGGAGAAATCGGCAATTCTCTGCCCCAAAAGGCCGTGAGTGCTGGGAGAATTGGAGCTTTCAAGACTGAGACACTTGTTGCTTAAGGTTACCATGGGATGTGGAACAAAGGTGGTCAATTGGAATTCGAGATTTAGATCAGCTATGATTTAATTGAATGACGGAGCAGGCTTGAGGGGCTGAATGGCCTACTCCTGTTCCTAATGTTCCTATTTACACTGTTTCTCCGGAGTTTCTGCTAAAGATCAGGAGAACCCCACTACAAATTTTACCTCAAAGTCTGTAACTTGGGCTCTTTAAGAGCAAAGTGTATTCAATGTCAAACTGGTCTGGCAAAATTCCAGTCTATTTGTTGAAATCAACTGGGTACATGCAAGCCTGAACTAATCCCCTGTTTTGTTTTCATACTGTCAGCATCTGTGATTTGAATATGTGAGTTTATGCACACGACATGCAATTTTAATTTGCGGTATGTTAGTTACCTGTGCTAAGAAGCAAATCAGGTTCTCTTTTGTTCTGAAGCTGTCACATAAAGTGAAGCAAAGATGTCCTATTACACATCCAACAGATCCAGGCACGTTTAATACATATTCAAATTATACTGCTCAATATTCCAGTAGCTTATTGGTCTGTATGATCTGCAACTGAGTTATGTCTTTGCCCTATGGGTTAGGTGTTGTGAAACTTTAGATTGACAATGTCAATGAGTCAAGTTTGAATTGCAAAGAACAATGTGAGATACATTCTCTGCCATCATGCAGTGATTTATAAACAAACGTGAGGATTCATGCAGTTCAATATTTCTTGCTAAAAGCAATATCATCGCTTAGTCTTTGGGCACAAAGGCCAGGGAAAAGCAGACCAGAAACCGTTGATCATTAAGTTTCTGCCTCCTTCAAGTTACCCTGACTGTTTCAGGGCTTTCTTTGAGCAGTGGAGTGAGGCCTGTGCCTCCAATAGGTGTAGGCCCAGCATCGTCACGGTAATAAGGCAGAAGGGGGCATTCCTTGTGCTTGTAGTCTGGGTCACCCATTTCCCCATGGAGCCCCAAGAACGTTTGTGCCTGGGCTCTCCTCAGGCCAGTGGGTACGAGGGGGCCAGGAAACAAAACCGGAAGGCAAGTGGCCTACATTTTTTTGGCTGGCATTTTATTGATATTTGGTTTTGGAGGCCTTCTGTATGGTGCTCCCCACAACAGCAGCCAGATTGCCCAGAAGACCTCGATACCGGTGGATAGCCCCACCAAATGTGGGCATATCTCGACCCGAATAGGTGCAACACACTTCGGGCACATGGTGTCTTGTCCCGCACCCAGGAGGAAGGGGGAATCGGCCCCATGGTCTCTCAGGCCAAGCCCTCAGCTGATATTCAAACCCATCTCCCCTTGATGTGAGAGTTGCTATGGTAAACAGCACCATGAAAAGCAGCATGCGATTGTTGCAGGACACTGTCTGTAAGAAGGAAGAAACAACAGCAAGGATATCTTCTGCATCCCACTAAATATTGACCCCTATTGGCTAACGTGGAGTGAAATTGGAACATAGGAGCAGGAAGAGGCCATTCCGCTGCTTAAGCCTGTTCCACCGTTCAATTAGATCATGGTCTGTACCTTAATACCCGCCTTGGTTCCATATCCATTTATACCCTTCCCTATCAAAAAACGATCAATCTCAGTTTTGAAATTTTCAATCAACCCCCAGCCTCAACAGCTTTTTGGGGAGAGAGTTCCAGATTTCCACTTTGTGTGAAGAAGTGCTTCCTGACATCACCCCTGAACAGCTTAGCTCTAATATAAAGGTTCTGCCCCTTGTTCTGGACTTCCCCACCAGAGGAAACAGTTTCTCTCCATCTACCCAATTAAATCCTTTAATCAGCTTAGACACCTGAATTAGATCACCCCTTAATCTTCTATATGTAAGTCTAGACTATGCAATCTGTCCTCATGATTTAACCCTTTTAGCCCCGGTGTCACTCTGGTGAATCTGCGCTGCACTGCCTCCAAGGGTAATATATCCTCTCTGAGGTGCGGTCCAAGAACTGATAATACTCAAGCAGCTATCAGGTTGAACTTCCCTTATCTGGCACCCTTGGGACCTGGCCTGTGTCGAATAAGGGATTTTGCCGGATAAAGGGAGGTCACACCGAAGGGGGAGGGTGGGGGCGGGGCAGAGAGGCAGACCGAGGTCGGGGAGGGGGTGAGGTCGGTGCCCCGGGTGGGCCTGAAGTGTGGGCGGGCCCCAAAGTCGGGGTGGAGGTCGGCCACGTTCTGCGCATGTGTCCCCGGCCATCAGAATCATGGCGGACGAGGGGTGGTGCCAGATAAAGGCGGTCCAACCTGTATAATCCATTCTATCAGCTTAGATCATGAAGAACATCACTGATTAAAAAAAAGAAATAACTTGTATTTATATAGCACCTTTCACAACCTCAGGACACCCCAAAATGCTTTACAGCCAATGAAGTATATTTGAAGCGTAGTCACTGTTGTAATGTAGGAAACATGACAGCCATTCTGTGCATAGCAAGCTCCCACAAACATCAATGAGATAACGACCAGATGATCTGTGTTTTAGTGATGTTGGTTGAGGGATAAATATTGGTCAGACACCGGGGGGAACTCCACTGCTCTTTTTGAAAATAGTGCCCTGGGATTTTTTACGTCCACCTGAGAGAGCAGATTCGGTTTAACGTCTCATCCAAAAGATGGCATTCCGATGGAGTGTCAGGCCTAGATTTTGTGCTAGAGTGGGACTTGAGCCCATGACCTTCTGACTCAGAGACGAGAGTGTCACCCACTGAGCCACAGCTGACACCCAACACCATTGGGACGGGCAAAAAGCCAGCAGAAAGGGATTAAATGGGTGAGGGGGCGACGGGGGAATGATAATGAAACAACACAATTCAAATACAATAACCCGAATGTTGCTGCACCAGAAACAGTCAGAGGTTAGGTGAGGAGGGAGCTATAACCATTGTCTTGTGTCTTACGTTCTGGGGAAACATTCAGGACCTCCAGTGCCAGGTTGTAGGATTTGATGGCACCGTGGTAGTTTCCCCTCTGAAAATGGTAGTTTCCGCGCTCCCGTTTCTGTTTGCAGGTCCGAATGCAGTCTGAAGCCGACAGCCGTTTTGGGTCAGGAGCATTTCTGACGTCGAGAAGCTGGACTTCGTATATCAGGGTGGCATCGGTGGGAACATCAGGGACCCTAAAATGGGAGAGAACGTAAAAAGATCAGTCTTTGTTCGCCAGTCCTGTATGTGCGGGAAGGCGGATTTTTCATCAGATGTCGTTTTGCCGACATTTTCCATTTTGCACAATAGAAATGAGTTTGATATTGGGGCAGAAAGGGGGCCATGAATGGAAGGAGTTAGCCAGAACAACAGTCAGACATTCTTTGGGTGTGAGCAGCAGGTAGGGCCTACAGCCCAGTGGAATTTTGTTATGAGCCACAGGTTAGGAAAGACAGAAATTTCAATGGCCCGGAATTTGCGGTTGTGTCAGCACTCACTATCATTACCCTGAGAAACTGACAGCAGCTTCTGGCATCCGCACATGCTGTTAAACGTGCAAATCGGGAAGTTGCTGACAGTGATACCCAGCCCCTCCACAGGGCATGTTGTTGAAGACCTCACAGACGGTAATCAGCACAGAATCAGCGATTTGATGTGAACATCCCCTTTTATGCTATAATATCGCTGTTAAACCACCCCACCCCACCTCAAGAAAGTTAAGCCTTGTTCAATGAGGTGTAACTGGGATGTTAAAAGCGTACTAACTCATAATTACTGCTGAACAACCTCTCCGGCCCTAAAAAAACAAATTTTATATTTGTGGAATGTCAATTTTTTCCATTCTGATTAAAACGTCATATTTTTTTAATATAATAAAATATATATTTTTTTTAAAGTTTGTTTATGATATTTCAGCTTCTACCTTAATCCCATATGTATGTCCCAATCATTATTTCTCTCCCTGTAACATGATTAAAAAGTGAAGGATAAAGCTTACTTTTTACTTCCTGGTTTGCTGTCTGTGAGAATTTTAAAAATGTGTTTGGATGCTTAGCCTGCTTGAGGACATCAATGTTGCTGAATGCTGGCGATCTCCGAGACATGGCACCAGAATCAAATTATCGTTAAGAAAGGTGAAATCAATGCCACAGAGATCACGAGATCTTTGTGGGCAGCTTTCTTCATGGTCAACGGTGAACGCTGTCATTTTCACGCTGACCTCAAAATCTGGGCCAAACAATCCCAGGAACCTAATAGCCTCTGTAATCTCATCTGGGAGCGGAGAGCTTTTGGGGTACCTCAAACTCAATATGAACATTGGGTTTCATGCAGCTCTTGACTTTTACATTTACACACATTGGAGTAGAAATTAGACTTCGCTGTCAGTGTTTACGGGTGTAGAACAAGTGCAATGGTGACCAATTTCTGGCACCAATGTCCCATGCCCAAAGCCTGAAAGATGTCTAATCCGATACTGGGTCGGACCATTTTTCACGTGTCACCACTGTTTGCCGAAAACAGGCATTGGCCCCTTACATATGTAAATGAGTGGCCTAACTTAAGCCCTCTTGTCGAAACTGGACAGGCATTGCAAGTGCTGGGCCGGCTCTGATCAGAATTCTTTGATGGTGGTTATGTTTTATTTATCGTGGTGCTAGGTGAAGCAGGAATTGTCCCTAGACTCCACAGTAATCACGATCGGCCTCCCTTCCCCCAAGACCTCTGCCGGCGAGGCAAGTGGCCTGATATTCATTTTCTTAAAATGTGTGAGCTGCCTGTGGAAGCACGACAGATAAGAACATAAGAAATAGGAGCAGGAGTAGACCATTTGGCCCCTCGAGCCTGCTCCGCCATTCAATAAAATCATGGCTGAACTGATCCTGGCCTCAACTCCACTTCCTTGCCCACTCCCCATAGCCCTCGACTTCCTTATCATTCAAAAATCTGTTTATCTCCACCTTAAATATATTCAACGACACAGTCTCCACAGCTCTCTGGGTAGAGAATTCCAAAGATTCACGACCCTCTGAGAGAAGAAATTTCTCCTCATTTCTGTTTTAAATGGGTAACCCGTTATTCTGAAACTATGCCCCCTAGTTCTAGATTCCCCCACGAGGGGAAACATTTGCTCTGCATCTACCCTGTCAAACCCCCTCAGAATCTTATACATTTCAATAAGATCACCTCTCATTCTTCTAAACTCCAATGAGTAGAGGCCCAACCTACTCAACCTTTCCTCATATGACAACCCCTTCATCTCAGGAATCAACCTTTTGAACCGTCGCTGAATTGCCTCCAATGCAAATATATCCCTCCTTAAATAAGGAGACCAAAACTGTACACAGTCTCCACGTGTGGTCTCACCAACACCCTGTACAGTTGGAGCAGAACTTCCCTACTTTTATACTCCATCCCCTTTGCAATAAAGGCCAACATTCCATTTGCCTTCCTGATTACTTGCTTTACCTGCATGCTAACTTTTTGTTTCATGCACAAGAACCCCCAGATCACTCAGTATTTTATAATTGCTCCCCAATAATTTGCTTTTTTTTCCAACCAAAGTGGATAACCTCATATTTTCGCACATTATAGTCCATCTGCCAAATTTTTGCCCACTCACTGAGCCTATCTATATCCCTTTGTAGATTCTTTATGTGATCCTCACAACTTGTTTTCCACCTATCTATGTATCATCAGCAAACTTGGCTACATTACACTCGGTCCCTTCATCCAAGTCATTAATATAAATTGTAAATAGTTGAGGCCAGCAGTGATCCCCGTGGCACCCCACTAGTTACAGTTTGCCAACCTGAAAATGGCCCATTTATCCCGTCTCTCTATTTTCTGTTAGCCAATGCTCTATTACCCGCAGCCCGTGAGCTCTTATCTTGTGCAGTAACCTTTTGTGTGGCACCTTATTGAATGCTTTCTGGAAATCCAAATATACAACATCAATTGGTTCCCCTTTATCCACTCTGCTTGTTACATCCTCAAAGAACTCCAACAGATTTGTCAAAATTGATTTTCCTTTCATAAAACCATGCTGACTCTGCTTGATTGCATCAGGATTTTCTAAATGTCCTGCTACTACTTCCTTAATGATGGACTCCAGCATTTTCCCAATAACAGATGTTAGGCTAACTGGTCTATAGTTTCCTGCTTTCTGTCTTCCTCCTTTCTTAAATAGAGGTATTACATTTGCGGTTTTCCAGTTCGCTGGGACCTCTCCAGGATTCAGGGAATTTTGGTAGATTACAACCAATGCATCCACTATCTCTGCAGCCACTTCTTTTAAGACCCTGGCATGCATGTCATCAGGTCCAGGGGACTTGTCCACCTTTAGTCCCATTAGTTTGCCGAGTACTTTATCTCTAGTGATAGTGATTGTTTTAAGTTCCCCCGCACCCCCCACAATAGCTCTTTGATTAGCAATTATTGGGATGTTTTTAGTGTCCTCCACGAAGGCCAATGCAAAATATTTGTTAAAATTTCTGCCATTTCCCTGTTTCCCATTATTAATTCTCCAGTTCCATCCTCTAAGGGACCAACGTTTACTTTAGCTACTTTTTATATACCTGCAGAATCTCTTACTGTCTGTTCTGATATTTCTTGCTAGTTTACTCTCATATGCTATCTTCTCCATCTTTATCATTTTTTTAGTCATCCTTTGCTGGTTTTTAAAAATTTACCAATCCTCTGGCCTGCCACTGTCCTTTGCAACATTGTATGCCCTTGTTTTTAATTTGAAACCATCCTTTACTTCCTTAGTTAGCCAGGGATAGTTCATCCTTCTCTTAGCATCTTTATTTCTTACTGCAATAAATCTTTGCTAAGAGTTATGGAATATCTCCTTAAATGTTTGCCACTGCATTTCTACAGTCTTACCCTGTAATATATTTTCCCAGTTCACTTTAACCAACTCTGCCTTCATACCTTTGTAATTACCGTTATTTAAGTTCAGTACACTAGTTTGAAACCTAGCTTTCTCTCCCTCAAACTGAATTTGAAATTCTATCATGTTATGATCACTCTTCCCAAGAGGATCCTTCACTACAAGATCATTAATTAATCCAGACATGTTACACATTACCAGAGCAGGTCTCCAGTTGTCCTGGTAAACACTTGCCACTTGATAAAGACCTAGCTCTGCAAAGCCCATGTGGTGGCTGATGTGTCATGGTCACCACACGTTAAAAAAATCCATGCACAGGCATCTTCCACCCTTTCAACTGGAGTTCAGGACTGGAACATAGGGTCCTTCATTGAAACATCTGTGAACTCATGTGGAAGCAAGTCATCCTCGTTCGAGGACTACCTATGATGATGATGACATTACCAGATCTAAAATAATTTGCTCCCTGGTTGGCTCCACAATGTATTGTTCCAAGAAACCATCCTGCATACACTCTATAAACTCTTCCTCAAGGTTACCATTGCGAATCAATATGAAGACTAAAATCGCCCATGATTATTGCTGTACCTTTCTTACAAGTCTCCATTATTTCTTGATTTATACTCTGTGCCACAGAGTGGCTATTGTTTGGGGGCCTGAAGACCACTGCCACCAGTGATTCTTTGCTTTATTACTTCTCATCTCCACCCAAGCTGATTCTACAAACTGATCAAACTGATGCTAGAAGTTTGCACAATTAATATTACTGAGGCCCAATGCCTGTTTTCGGACAAGCCTCAGGCCTCCCGGCTGGGGCGCAGTGTCCATTTCAAACGGGCCTAAACTAATTTCAACCCCATTGCTTTCTTTTTTCCAGTGAATTTTATGCTTGACAACGTGAGGCCTGTTAGTGCTGAAAAATGGAGCACTTTCCTTTTTCAGGCACGCAATGTTACTAATAAATACTCCCAAGCCAGGTGTAATAAAGTTAGATGGAGTGTAAAGCTCCTTCTGAACATCCCAACAATTTGCCTGAGGCTAAACCTCAGAAGAGCAGCTTCTCCTGCACCAGTCTGACACCTTTCCATTTTCCACACGAGCCATCCCGATGGCTTCTCTGAGTGAAGTTGCTAATTCCGGGCCAATTAGTGCCAATTCAGAGCAGCTTTGTCTTGCAGCCCATGCCCGCTTGGATACGGGCTGAAACTGCCTGAGGCTATTTTACACAGTGCCATTACAGTCTTGCAGGGAGACCCAGACTTCCACCCCATCAGCCTGGCCTGGATTTGAACATAGGTCTCACGGGGCGAAAGGACAGCACCTAACTGATTTGAAGATTTTTTGTGAAGAAGCCTCAGTAGAGTTAATGAGGTAGATGGAGTAGCTGAATGAGGTATTTTTAGGGCAGAACATGGCACCAAGACACAACACTGTGTGAAGGTCTGCTGATAAACAAGTGTAATAATTATCACCTGATGTATGCAACAAGGAACAGGGACAGTGTCTAAATCTTCTAAAGTCTACTGATAATTAGGTCCAGAACAGATGATAATCACTGTTCACAAGATAATCACAAGAGTTTTCTCATTCGTGTGTACTGCCATGGGTGTTAACATTTTCTCTCTGCTCTGAGAAACACTTGTTGGAAAGATTTGCATTTATATAGCACCTTTCACGACCTCAGGATCATCCCAAAGTGCTTTACAGCCAATGAAGTACAGTTGAAGTGTAGTCGCTATTAAAATGTAGGAAATGTAGCAGGCAATTTGTGCACAGCAAGCTCCCACAAATATGATAACGGCCGGATAATCTGTTTCTTTTAGTAATGTTAATTGAGGGATAAATATTACTCAGGATATCGGGGATAACTCCTCTGCTCTTCTTCGAAATAGTGCCATGGGATCTTTTACATCCACCTGAGAGAGCAGACGGGACCTCGGTTGAATACCTCATCCAAAAGACAGCACCTCCAACAGTGCAGCACTCCCTCAGCACTGCACTGGAGTGTCAGCCTAGATTATGATGCTCAAGTCCCTGGAATAGGACTTGAACCCACAACCATTCTTATCCCAAGGCAAGTGTGCTCCCCACTGAGCCACAGTTGACACTTAACTAAAGACTAACAAATCAACTTTCTGCTCGTAATATATTTGTTTGGAATCTTCCTTGATTGAATTTGTTGCAGCCTAAATAGTGCAATAAAATATATTTGTAAATTGATGTTTATAACAGATGTGGAGAGAGCCTTGAGCACTTTTGCACAAAGATTTCCAACAATGGAAATCGGGGCCTTCTATAATGGCAGTTTTACACTCAGGCATTAAGTTGAAAATCTGCCCCAATGCCTCTTTCTCCCATGTCTGTTGCTATACTCAGTGCCCAAAGTACACTTGTGGGTTAATTCTATCCTATGTCTCCCGGTCTCTCTTACCTTGCCCATCGCTCACTTATTCGGAACTGTTTGGCTTTAGTTCCTGCTGTGTTTGTGTTTCTGAATCTATCTGCTTCCCTGTCACCTGTTGATATCTCTCTACTGATCCGTATCCACATTTAGTCATCGGCCCAATGGGTTTTGTTCTCTTTCTCATTCCCTTTCCATCTTTGACAACCAAAGGTATTGCGGGATATGAGACAGAGCCGGGTAAATGGAGTTTGGTCGCAGATCAGCCTTTATCTCATTGAATGGCGGAACAGGCTCGAGGGGCTAAATGGTCTACTCCTGTTCCTATATTTCCTTTCCCCTACTGACAGCCTAATGTTAACCTTTAAAAAAATTAATTCTCGGGATGTGGGTGTCACAGGCAAGGCCGGCATTTATTGTCCAATCCCTAGTTGCCCCTTGAGAAGGTGGTGGTGAGCTGCCTTCTTGAACCGCTGCAGTCCGTGTGGTGAAGGTACTCCCACAGTGCTGTTAGGGATGGAGTTCCAGGATTTTAACCAGGCGAGGATGAAGGAACAGTGAGCTATTTCTGCAATTTGCCATGTTCGGACATAAATCATCTACTTAATCTCATTACAACGCTATAAGCCTGACACAAAGTGCAGGAACTGGTGCATACATTCAAGTGAAAGAACAAATTCCAGATTGTATTTCCCCAAACCGTTTATTCACAGTTACCATGACGTCTTGCCCAGCATCACACATGTTTAATAAGATGGATCGGCTGCCTCTTTTTCTGCAAATGCTTTTCAAAGATTTCGAGTGTACATGAGTGCGGGTAACATTAGTTTGGTCAACTGTGACTTGATTGCAAATCATACTCCAATTGCCGAGAGTTTGTATAAACAATGGACTAGTTCAGCAGTGTATGAAGGGAGGTGTGTGTGTGTGTGCTGATAACAATGGCACAGGTCGTAAAAAGTTCATTGTAAATTAATAGTGTGTGTCCTGTTCAGTTACTTAACTTCTTCATAAACTATTCACTGTGTAAAGAGCTTATTTTGCATTCCTCGCCTAAGACTGAGTTGGGGGTAATTGCATAAGGTATTTGTCATTTATGTTTTATTATATTTTGCAAGGCTCAGTGAGAGTACGGAACATAATCTGCATGGGGAAGGCTGCCAAAAAGGCTGGAGAAATGCCGAAGGTATTATGGCTCTATTCACTGGACAAAAATAATATTCCATGCTGGCTTTTGCTTCCTAGGGATCAGCCGGCCTCTGCTACTTTGCCAAAGTTGACCGTTACTATACGTGAGGTCGGGCAAGGCACCTCGACAGGCTATTCGACCATTTGCTTCATGGGTTCTTTGCTTAAGAATTCATCGGAACACATTGCTATTCAGAACTAGTTGGTTTATTAGCAAAAGGTTTAACATTCACACTACATATTACCAGTTCATCCACCAGGCTCACAACCACCGTGGATCCCCTGAACCTAACTGGCTGGGGTTTTATTTAGTCTTGTGAACATCACGTGACTGGCTAAGCCACTCCCAACTCAACAGCTCTACAAGCCTGTGAGCATTCTCACAGATGCATACATTACAACAGCCAAGTCCAACCTCACCCGGTGAACACACAGGCAGATTTTTGTAAGAAGGGGTGGTGGTCACCGGATGGTAAACAGGAACTAGAGCAAGAGCCGCTTGTTCCCTTCCCCAACCTGAGGGACACCGAGGGCCTCAGCTGAGATTAGCCAACTCAGTATAGAGTATGGATTCAACCCAGTCCCTTCCTAACCTGTCCTTTTCAAGTCCACAGTCGGCAGTGCATCGAGCCACTGCGCCATCAAGGCTGGCATGAAGGCAGCAACTTGAATTTGCCTTCCTTCTCGTGGCTTTGTTAGTAAATATCTAAACAGTTGTCCTGATGGGCTGCCTGAAGTACTCATTTGATGGAGTGTCAGCTGTGACTCATTGAGCAGCACTCTTGCCTCTGAGTCAGATGTTTATGGGTTCAAGACATACTCCATAAATTTAAACATAAAAATCTAGGCTGACTTTCAGTGTAATGCTAAATTGTTAGAGGTGCCGTCTTTCAGTTAAACTGAGGCCCCGTCTGCTCTCTTTCTGATGGATGTTGAAGATCCTGTGGTACTATTTTGAAGAAGAGCAGGGGAGTTATCCTCGGTGTCCTGGCCAATATTTATCGTTCAATCAACATCACTAAAACAGTTTATCTGGTCATTATCATATTGCTGTTTGTGGGACCTTGCTGTGCACAAATTGGCTGCCGTGTTTCCTACATTACATAAGAACATAAGAAGATAAGAAATAGGAGCCGGAGAAGTCCACCTGACCCCTCGAGCCTGCTCCGCCATTTAATACGATCATGTCTGATCTGATCATGGGCTCAGCCCCACTTCCCTGCCCGCTCCCCATAATCCTTTATTCCTTTATTGCTCAAAAATCTGTCTATCTCCACCTTAAATATTTTCAATGACCCAGCCTCCACAGCTCTCTGGGGCAGAGAATTCCACAGATTTACAATCCTTTGAGAGAAGAAATTCCTCCTCATCTCAGTTTTAAATGGGCGGCCCCTTATTCTGAGATTATGTTCCCTAGTTTTAGTTTCTCCTATGAGTGGAAATATCCTCTCTGCATCCATCTTGTCGAGCCCCCTCATTATCTTATATGTTCCGATAAGATCACCTCTCATTCTTCTGAACTTCAATGAGTATAGACCCAACCTACTCAACCTATCTTCAGAAATCAACCCCTCATTTTCGGAATCAGCCTAGTGAACCTTCTCTGAACAGCCTTCAATGCACGTATATCCTTCCTTAAATACGGGAATCAAAACTGTACACAGTACTCTAGGTGTGGCCTCACCAATACCCTGTACAGTTGTAGCAGGACTTCTCTGCTTTTGTACTCTATCCCCCTTGCAATAAAGGCCAACATTCCATTTGCCTTCCTGATCACTTGCTGTACCTGCATACTAACTTTTTGTGTTTCATGCACAAGGACCCCCAGGTCCCTCTGTACTGCAGCATTTTGTAATTTTTCTCCATTTAAATTATAATTTGCATTTCTATTTTTTTTTGCCAAAGTGGATAATCTCACATTTTCCCACATTATACTCCATCTGCCAAATTTTTGGCCACTCACTTAGCCTATCTATATTCCTTTGCAGATTTTTTGTGTCCTCCTCACAATTTGCTTTCCCACCCATCTTTGTATCATCAGCAAACTTGGCAACATTACACTCGGTCTCTTCATCCAAGTCATTAATATAGATTGTAAATAGTTGAGGACCCAGCACTGATCCCTGCGGCACCCACTAGTTACTGTTTGCCAACCAGGAAATGACCCATTTATCCCGACTCTCTGTTTTCTGTTAGTTAGCCAATCCTCTATCCATGCTAATATATTACCCCCAACCCTGTGAACTTTAATCTTGAGCAGTACCTTTCATGTGGCTCCTTATTGAATGCCTTCTGGAAATCCAAATACACCACATCCACTGGTTCCCTCTTATTCAGCCTCAAAGAACTCCAGCAAATTTGTCAAACATGATTTCCCTTTCATAAAACCATGCTGACTCTGCTTGATTGAATCATGCTTTTCCAAATGTCCCGCTACTGCTTCCTTAATAATGGACTCCAGCATTTTCCCAACGAAAGATGTTAGGCTAACTGGTCTATAGTTTCCAGCTTTTTGTCTGCCTCCTTTTTTAAAATAGGGGCGTTACATTTGCAGTTTTCTAATCCGCTGGGACTGCCCCGGAATCCAGGGAATTTTGGTAGATTATAACCAATGCATCCACTATCTCTGCAGCCACTTCTTTTAAGGCCCTAGGATGTAAGCCGTCAGGTCCAGGGGACTTGTCCGCCTTTAGTCCCAGTATTTTACCGAGTACTACTTCATTAGTGATAGTGATTGTATAATATTCCTCCCTCCCTATAGCCCCTTGATTATCTATTATTGGGATGTTTTTAGTGTCTTCTACCGAGAAGACCGATACAAAATATTTGTTCAACGTCTCTGCCATTTCCCCTGTTCCCCATTATTAATTCCCCAGTCTCATCCTCGAAGTGACCAACATTTACTTTAGCCACTCTTTTCCTTTTTATGTACCTGTAGAAACTCTTACTATCTGTTTTTATATTTCGTGCTAGTTTACTTTCATAATCTATCTTCCCTCTCTATCATTTTTTTAGTCGTTCTTTTCTGGCTTTTAAAAGTCTCCTAATCCTCCGGCCTCCCACTGGTCCTGGCCACATTGTATGCCCTTGTTTTCAATTTCATACCATCCCTTATTTCCATAATTAGCCACGGATAGTTATCCCTTCTCTTACAGTCTTTCCTTCTCATTGGAATATATTTTTATTGGGAGTTATGAAATGTCTGCCACTGCTCATCAACCGTCCCATACTTTAACCTATTTTCCCAATCCACTTTAGCCAACTCTGCCTTCATACCTTTGGAGTCTCCTTTACTTAAGCTTACGACACTGGTTTGAGATCCAACTTTTTCACCCTCCAACTGAATTTGAAATTTAACCATGTTATAGTCACTCATTCCTAGAGGATCCTTTACTACGAGATCATTTATTAATCCTGGCTCATTACACAGTACCAGATCTAAGATAACCTGCTCCCTGGTTGGTTCCGCAACGTACTGTTCAAGGAAACTATCCCGGATACACTCTATGAACTCTTCCTCAAGGCTACCTGGCCAATTTGCTTTGTCCAATCAATATGAAGGCTAAAATCGCCCATGATTATTGCCGTTCCTTTTTTACAAGCCTCCATTATTTCTTGATTTATATTCCGTCCAACAGTGTAGCTACTGTTAGGGGGCCTATCGACTATGCCCACCAGCGACTTTTTCCCCTTATTATTCCTTATCTCCACCCAAACTGATTCAACATCTTGACCTTCTGACCCAATATCGTTTCTCACTAATGCACTGATCTCAACCTTTATTAACAGAGCTACCCCACCTCCTTTCCTTTCTGTCTGTCCTACCACATTGTCAACTACCCCTGAATATTTAGTTCCCAATCCTGGTCACCTTGCAACCACGTCTCTGTAATGGCCATCAGATCATACCCATTTGTGCTGTCAACTCATCTATTTTGTCACGAATGCTACGTGCATTCAGATAAAGAGCTTTTAAATTTGTTTTTTGACCATTTTTTCCTGCTTTGACCCCACTTTCTGATTCACCTTTATGTTTATACATTCTGTCCCTTCCTGTCACACTCTCCCTGGTTTCCTGGCCAATATTTATCCTTCCACCAACATCATTAAAACAGATTATCTGATCATTATGACATTGCTGTTTGTGGGAGCTTGCTGTGCGCAATTTGGCTGCCGCGTTTCCCACATTACAACAGTGACTACACTTCAAAAGTACTTCATTGACTGTAAAACACTATGGGACATCCTGAGGTCATGAACGGCGCTATATAAATGCAAATTCTTTCTTTTGTTAAGCAGAGTTCTTTATTTGAAAACATCCAAACTTTTTTTTTCAGTAAACAGGCAGAAAGTTGTCTCGAGCTTAATGGGAAACCAAATCATGATATCTCTCTATCTGCCTGTGTTTGATGAGTGCTTATTTTGGCAGGTCACTGGGCTGTCAGCAAACACAATGGAACCAATATAGTTGCTACTGGGGGCAATTATCAATACTGACAGTCCTCAGACTGTCTGCACGCAATCTGATAAAAGCTGCAATTCAGTCCGCATTGTTCTGAAAATGATAAGCACCATTCCAGCACAATCAGCTCTCAAGAAAGAAAAACACTTATTAGTGTCAACAGGGGATGGTTTCTGCTATAAAATTTCAGTGTCATTCATTTTGAGAGTCCACCTTAGTAAATTGCACACAGCTTCGGCACCACCTGGGCACAGAGCAGCGGCCAGGCGAAGTGGTGGTTGGGGGGTGGGGGGTGGTGCACAATCGTGTGCCAGTGATAGAGCCCACCCAGGCAAGCTCCATTACAGTCGCGCCATCCTCTCCACATTGATTTTCCTCTCAGCGATCTGCTCAGGTGATAATAACATATAAAACAAAAGGCATTTAGGGAAAGTCACTGATCAGCCAATAATCTCATTGAATGGCAGAACAGGCTCGATAGGCTAAATGGCCATCTCCTCATCTTATGAATCATAGGCTAACATTGCTCACCTTTCTGGTCCATATAATTTGAGCCCATGCTAAGAAAATAACTTCCCGGAGGTAGCCTTGACAAAGTTGCCTTGTGCTTTGAGGTTTATAATGGTGATCCACAGTACAATGTTCAATGTATATTAATGACTTGGAAGAGGGGACTGAATGTAATGTAGCCAAGTTTGTTGACGATACAAAAATTGGAGGAAGGGTAATGTGTGAGGAGGACATAAAGTGGCTGCAGGAGGACATAGACAGGCTAAGTGAGTGGGCAAGAATTTGGCAGATGGAGTATAATGTTGGAAAGTGTGAGGTCATGCACTTTGGCAGAAAAAAATCAAAGAGCAAGTTATTATTTAAATGGAGAAAGATTGCAAAGTGCTGCAGTACAGCGGAACCTGGGGATACTTGTGCATGAAACACAAAAGGTTAGTATGCAGGTACAGCAAGTGATCAGGAAGACCAATGGAATCTTGGCCTTTATTGCAAAGGGGATGGAGTATAAAAGCAGGGAAGTCTTGCTACAGCTGTACAGGGTATTGATGAGGCCACACCTGGAATACTGCGTGCAGTTTTGGTTTCCATATTTACAAAAGGATATACTTGCTGTACAGCCAGTTCAGAGAAGGTTCACTAGGTTGATCCCGGGGATGAGTGGGTTGACTTATGAGGAAAGGTTGAGTAGGTTGGGCCTCTACTCATTGGAATTCAGAAGAATGAGAGGTGATCTTATCGAAACGTATAAGATTATGAGGGGGCTCGACAAGGTGGATGCAGAGAGGATGTTTCCACTGTTGGGGGAGACTAGAACTAGAGGGCATGTTCTTAGAATAAGGGGCCGCCCATTTAGAACTGAGATGAGAAGAAATTTCGTCTCTCAGAGGTTTGTTAATCTGTGGAATTCACTGACTAAGAGAGCTCTGGAAGCTTGGACATTAAATAAATTTAAGACAGAAATAGACAGTTTCTTAAACGATAAGAGGATAAGGGGTTATGGGGAGCAGGCGGGGTAGTGGAGCTGAGTCCATGATCAGATCAGCCATGATCTTATTGAATGGCGGAGCAGGCTTGAGGGGCCTCTTGGCCTACTCTTGTTCCTATTTCTTATGTTCTTATGTTCTTATGTTATGTTCTTATGTTCTGTAGCATTCCCCACATCTTTTTGCAGAACCCATTATCGTATGATACCATAGTGTCAGGGACGTGACTTGCTCCAGTTTTCCCATTGCCATCCCTGATGTGGAGCATGTAGGCATTGAGATTCTTTCTTCAGGCACTGACCCTGTATTTCGCTTATGATAACTAGACATACCACCTCGAACTCTGCATCTTACGAGGTCACGTCTATTTAAAAAATAAGAAGTAGCTTTGCTGAGAAATGTTCTGCAGGGCATGTTGCCATGTTTACATTCTGTTGCGGAGATTCACGGCGAAGGACACCTCCAAGGTTGAAAAAAGTAAATGAAGTCAAGAGGTAGTCATTGGCTGACACAAAGATTAGATTTTAAAAAGCCCAAGGATTAAAGGAGGAAGGAAAGACTGAGGAATATTGTAGTTTTGAGAACCTGGGAAAGAATGAATAAGAAAAGTACGAAGAAAGAACTTGCATTTATATAGCACCTTTTACAACCGCAAGACATCCCAAAGCACTTTACAGCCAATGAAGTACTTTTGAAGGGTTGTCACTGTTGTAATGCAGGAAACGCGGCAGCCAATTTGCGCACTGTAAGCTCCCACAACTAACAATGGAATAAATGACCAGTTAGTCTGTTTTTTAATGATCTTGATTGAGGGATAAATATTGGCCAGGACACAGAGGAGAACTCCCCTGCTCTTCATCGAAATTGTGCCATGGGATCTTTTACTTCCAGCTGAGAGAGCAGACGGGGCCTCAATTTAATGTCTCGTCTGAAAGACGGCACCTCTGACAGTGCAGCACTCCCTCAACACTGCACTGAAGTGTCAGTCTGGATTATGTGCTCCAGTCTTTGGCGAGGGACTATGAACCCATAACCTTCTCACTCCGAGGCGAGAGTGCTACCACTGAGCCAATGCTGATGAAGTCGATGAAAACTGAGTCTTGATTTTAACACAATGAAGATGTGCAGGACAGCATATTTGGGGCTTAGAGAGAAAAAAGTTATATTTATTATATATATCTCTCTCAGAAATGTCTCTAAGCAATTTAGATACAAACAAATACTTTGAAATACAGTGAATGCTGTTATTTTGGAAGACATTTCATGCACAGTATGATTCAACTATTATCAGTGCGATGAACCAGTTACTCTGTTTTTTGCGGTGTTGGTTGAGGTAGGAACATTAGCTAGGACACCAAGAGAAGTACATGTTTTCAAATGTTGTCAGTGTCAGCTGTGGCTCAGAGGGCAGCACACTCACCTCTGAGTCAGAAGGTTGTGGGTTTAAATCCCACCAGAGAGACTTGAACGAAAAAATGTAGGCTGACATTCCAATGCAGTGCTGTGCACAAATTGGCTGCCGCGTTTCCCACATTACAACAGTGACCACACTCCAAAAGTACTTCATTGGCTTTGAGATGTCTGGTGGTTGTGAAAGGCACTTTATAAATGTAAGTCTTTCTTTCTTTCTGGAATCCTTAACATATCCCTGAACCAGTGATACTGATGGACATGATCTCAGCTTAACATCTTATCTGAAAGATGACATTTCTGAAAATTCTGTCCCCCTCATTACTGGACTGGAATGTCAGCTTAGATTATGCACTCACGTTCTGAAGTGGGGCTTTAACCCACGGCTTGTGACTCAGAAGTAAGAATGCTACCAATTGAACTAAGCTGGGACTGAAAGAAGAATCGAGGAAAGGTCAAGGAATAACTGAACCAATGAAATAAAAACAAGAAAGCTTCAACAGCAAGACAATGCGAGAGCCCAGGCGTACAAGAGGGTTGCCTTCTCAAACCTAAGAGCATTAATTAAAGTTTTAGGAGGACTTGGGCTTCATTGAAAGTTAGAATCCTTGGAGATGTGAGAGTTCCATTTGAGTTCAGAGGCCGTCCTGGAAGGTCATTAAGCACTTTTCCCACTGTGGGCTAACTGGCCTGTAATTAGCAGGTTGTAATAAAGGTATCTAATCCAGTAACAGTGAGGATTTTAGATCAAGGGGCCGAAAGTCACTGTCCCTGAGGTTTGGGCGGCTGGTCGAAAAAATGGAATGGCCGCCGTTTTCGGTTGGTTTTTCCTCCCTGAGCCATATTCAGCTTGGGGTGCTGGGGGGGGGGGGGGGGCAGGGAGGGCGGGGGGGGGGCAGAGGGGGGGGGGCGGTTCCAGCGGTGCGCACTGCCACCGGAAGTGGCGCGGTGAAGCCGCTGTAAAGGAAGGTTTGCAGCGATGACCTCAGCAGCGTGCGGGCCGCTGGAAAGCGGCCATGACAGCAATATTCGGGGATAAAAACATCGGATTTTTCTGGGCAGTGCCCCGCGAGGCTTTCCAGTCAGTGCACAAACGCGAGAGGTTTGCCGCGATCGGGTCCGTTTATTGTGGTGAGTAGTTTGTCATTGTTTTGGCTCCGTTAAACCTGCTGAGTGCTGCTCAGACAGACCTTTTTAAAACTTTCAGGTCTGACTGTTTAGTGGAGGCCTGTAGGCCCCATTGTGGGTTGTAGAGAGCTGCTTAGCAGGATTCACCCCGAGGATGGAAGGAGTGTTGGGAGCGCGATACCTGGTACTCCTGGTCAGAAGCAGGGCGGCCCACAGGAGAAGGCGTCGCCGTCAGCACCGTGCAGACAGGCAGCGAGCAATGGAGGCAGCGGCCATCTGCACAACAGAGAGCAGGGCGTGCAATGTGCGCAGACCTGAAGCTAGAGAGGGTGGCCAGGAGGGAGATGGCATCAGGAGAAGTGTGAGGGATGCTGACCCACAGCACCCCTCCCCCCACCGCCCACTCCCCCCTCCCCTCCAAATACGGGGAGATGAACCTTTCCAGCAAGAGCCTCCACAGGAGCCCAAGAATGAGGATGACCAGGGAGATGGCCAGCAGGCAGCTGCCAGGGTGGGTGGCCAACGCAGACGTGGGAGAAGGAGGCCCTAACCTCAAAGGGTCTACAGACCTCAGTTCTCCTTCCTCCAGCTCACTGATGAGCAATGTCTGCGAAGGCTACGATTTTGGAAAGAAGTACTGAGGGAGGTCTGCACTGTCCTGCGAGATCTGCAGCCTCAAACATGCCTCAGGACCACCCTCACCGTGGAGACCAAGGTCACCATCGCCTTGATTTTTATGCCATGGGGTCTTTCCAGTCTGCTACTGCAACATCTCACAATTCTCGGCACATCGGTGCATCCGGCAGGTCACAGATGCACTGTAAGGAGAAGGGTCCAGTACATCTCCTTCCCGATGACAAGGGACAAACAGGTGGAGCGGCAGGCTTCCCGAGGGTGCAGGGTGCCATTGACTGCACCCACATTGGGCTGAGGGTGCCACATCATCACCCCAAGATCTTTGTCAACTGCAAAGGCTTCCACTCTCTGAACGTCCAACTTGTGTGTGACCACCAGCGTCGGATCCTAGCCATTGATGTGAGGAACCCAGGCAGCAGCCATGATTCGTTCATTCTGCGCCAGACCAATGTGCCCGCCGTCATCACCGGCTCGAATCAGGATTGTGTTGTCTGCTTGGGGACAAGGGATATCCCCTGTCCACTTGGCTGCTCACTCCACTGCAAAACCGCAGGACAGCGGCAGAGCATGCATACAGTGACACACATTGTGTCACCAGGTGCATCATCGAGCAGTGCAGAGGCATCCTTAAACAGAGGTTCCGGTGCCTGGACTGATCTGGTGGCACCTTGCAGTACTCTCCTCAACGGGTCTCCATAATCATCGTGGTCTGCTACATGCTGCACAACCTGGCCATCATGAGGGGCAGCCACTGGAGGTCGAGCCAGCAGTATCACCTGAGGAGGAGGAGGAGGAATCCGTCGCCCCAGAGCTGGGAGGCGTTGCCCCATCGCCACCCTGGAAGGGAGGTGCAGCTGCATCTCATAGCTGCTCGTTTCAGATAATCCCATCCACACATGACCCTTCAGCTCCCACTTTTAGTGGCCATCGCAATGCGTGCCTTAACGCAGAATTGCCCACTGCCAAATGAAACCCCTGGCCAGATATATGTGCCAAAAATAAAGAAACATAGAAACATAGAAAATAGGTGCAGGAGTAGGCCATTCGGCCCCTTGAGCCTGCACCACCATTCAATATGATCATGGCTGATCATGCAACTTCAGTACCCCATTCCTGCTTTCTCTCCATACCCCTTGATCCCTTTAGCCGTAAGGGCCACATCTAACTTCCTTTTAAATATATCTAACGAACTGGCCTCAACAACTTTCTGTGGTAGAGAATTTCACAGGTTCACAATTCTCTGAGTGAAGAAGTTTCTCCTCATCTCGGTCCTATATGGCTTACCCCTTATCCTTAGACTGTGACCCCTGGTTCTGGACTTCCCCAACATCGGGAACACTCTTCCTGCATCTAACTTGTCCAATCCCATCAGAATTTTATATGTTTCTATGAGATCCCCTCTCATTCTTCTAAATTCCAGTGAATATAAGCCTCGTCGATCCAGTCTTTCTTCATATGTCCATCCTGCCATCCCGGGAATCAGTCTGGTGAACCTTCGCTGCACTCCCTCAATAGTAAGATTGTCCTTCCTCAGATTAGGAGACCAAAACTGAACACAATATTCAAGGTGTGGCCTCACCAAGGCTCTGTGCAACTGCAGTAAGACCCCCCTGCTCCTGTACTCAAATCCTTTCGCTATGAAGGCCCACATGCCATTTGTCTTCTTCACCGCCTACTGTATCTGCATGCCAACTTTCAATAATTGATGTACCATGACGCCCAGGTCTCGTTGCACCTCCCCTTTACCTAATCTGTCACCATTCAGATAATATTCTGCCTTCCTGTTTTTGCCACCAAAGTGGATAACCTCACACTTATCTACATTATAATACATCTGCCATGCATTTGCCCACTCACCTAACCTGTCCAAGTCACCCTGCAGCCTCTTTGCATCCTCCTCACAGTTCACACTGCCACCCAGTTTAGTGTCATCTGCAAATTTGGAGATATTACATTAAATTCTTTCATCTAAATCATTAATGTATATTGTAAATAGTTGGGGTCCCAGCACTGAACCTTGCGGTACCTCACTAGTCACTGTCTGCCATTCTGAAAAGGACCCGTTTATTCCTACTTTTTGCTTCCTGTCTGCCAACCAGTTCTCTATCCATGTCAATACATTACCCCCAATACCATGTGCTTTAATTTTGCACACTAATCTCTTGTGTGGGACCTTTTGAAAGTCCAAATACATCACATCCACTGGTTCTCCCTTGTCCATTCGACTAGTTACATCCTAAAAAATTCTTGAAGACTTGTCAAGCATGATTTCCCTTTCATAAATCCATGCTGACTTGGATTGATCCTGTCACTGCTTTCCAAATGCGCTGCTATTACATCTTTAATAATTGATTCCAACATTTTCCCCACTACCGATGTCAGGCTAACCGGTCTATAATTCCCTGTTTTGTCTCTCCCTCCTTTTTTAAAAAGTGGGGTTACATTAGCTAGCCTCCAATCCATAGGAACTGATCCAGGGTCTATAGAATGTTGGAAAATGACCACCAATGCATCCATTATTTCTAGGGCCACTTCCTTAAGTACTCTGGGATGCAGACTATCAGGCCCTGGGGATTTATCGGCCTTCAATCCCATCAATTTCCCTAACACAATTTCCTGACTAATAAGGATTTCCTTCAGTTCCTCCTTTTCGCTAGACCCTTGGTCCCCTAGTATTTCTGGAAGATTATTTGTGTCTTCCTTTGTGAAGATGGAACCAAAGTATTTGTTCAATTGGTCTGCCATTTCTTTGTTCCCCATTATAAATTCACCTGATTCTAACTGCAATGGACCTACATTTGTCTTCACTAATCTTTTTCTCTTCACATATCAATAGAAGCTTTTGCAGTCAGTTTTTATGTTCCCTGCAAGCTTACTCTCATACTCTATTTTTCCCCTCCTAATTAAACCCTTTGTCCTCCTCTGCTGAAATCTAAATTTCGCCCAGTCCTCAGGTTTGCTGCTTTTTCTGGACAATTTATATGCCTCTTCCTTGGATTTAACACTATCCCTAATTTCCCTTGTTAGCCATGGTTGAGCCACCTTCCCCGTTTTATTTTTACGCCAGACAGGGATGTACAATTGTTGAAGTTAATCCATGTAATCTTTAAATGTCTGTCATTGCCTATCCACCATCAACCCTTTAACCAGTCTATCCTAGCCAATTTACGTCTCATACCATCGAGTTACCATTCCTTAAGTTCAAGTTCCTAGTCTCTGAATTAACTGTCATTCTCCGTCTTAATGAAGAATTCTACCATATTATGGTCACTCTTCCCCAAGGGGCCTCACACAACAAGATTGCTAATTAATCCTCTCTCATTACACAACACACAGTCTAGGATGGCCAGCTCTCTAGTTGTTTCCTCGACATATTGGTCTAGAAAACCATCCCTTATACAGGAAATCCTCATCCACCGTATTGCTACCAGTTTGGTTAACCCAATCTATATGTAGATTAAAGTCACCCATGATAACTGCTGTACCTTTATTGCAAGCATCCCGAATTTCCTGTTTGATGACATCCCCAACCTCACTAATACTGCTTGGTGGTCTGTACACAACTTCCACTTGCGTTTTCTGCCCTTTGGTGTTCCACAGTTCTACCCATACAGATTCCACATCATCCCAGGCTAATGTCCTTCCTTACTATTGCATTAATGTCCTCTTTAACCAGCAATGCTACCCCACCTCCTTTTCCTTTCTGTCTATCCTTTCTGAATATTGAATACCCCTAGATGTTGAGTTCCCAGCCTTGGTCACCCTGGAGCCATGTCTTCGGAATTCCAATGATATCATATCCGTTAACAGCTGTCTGCGCAGTTAATTCATCCACCTTATTACGAAAGCTCCTCGCATTGAGACACAGAGCCTTCAGGCTTGTTTTTTTAACACTCTTTGTCCTTTTAGAATTATGTTGTAATGTGGCCCTTTTTGATTTTTGATTTTGGGTTTCTCCGCCCTCCACTTTTCCTTATCTCCTTTCCACCTTTTGCTTCTGCTGCCATTCTACTTCCCTCTGTCTCCCTGCATAGATTCCCATCCCCCTGCCATATTAGTTTAAACCCTCACCAACAGCATTCGCAAACACTCCGCCTAGGACATAGCTTCTGATCCTGCCCAGGTGCAGACCGTCCGGCTTGTACTGGTCCCACCTCCCCCAGAACTGGTTCCAATGTCCCAGGAATTTGAATCCCTCCCTCTTGCACCATTCCTTAAACCACATATTCATAGAAACATAGAAACATAGAAACATAGAAACATAGAAAATAGGTGCAGGAGTAGGCCATTTGGTCCTTCGAGCATGCACCACCATTCAATAAGATAATGGCTGATCATTCCCTCAGTACCCCTTTCCTGCTTTCTCTCCGTACCCCTTGATCCTTTTAGCTGTAAGGGCCATATCTAATTCACTCTTGAATATATCCAATGAACTGACATCAACAACTCTCTGCAACAGGGAATTCCACACGTTAACAACTCTCTGAGTGAAGAAGTTTCTCCTCATCTCAGTCCTAAATGGCTTACCCCTTATCCTACGACTGTGTCCCCTGGTTCTGGATTTCCCCATCATCGGGAACATTCTTCCTGCATCGAACCTGTCCATTCCCGTCAGAATCTTGTAAGTTTCTATGAGATCCCCTCTCATCCTTCTAAACTCCAGTGTATAAAGGCCCAGTTGATCCAGTCTCTCCTCATATGTCATTCTCGCCATCCTGGGAATCAGTCTGGTGAACCTTCGCTGCACTCCCTCAATAACAAGAACGTCCTTCCTCAGATTAGGAGACCAAAACTGAACACAATATTCCAGGTGAGGCCTCACCATGGCCCTGTACAACTGCAGTAAGGCCTCCCTGCTCCCATACTCAAATCCCCTAGCTATGAAGGCCAACATACCATTTGCCTTCTTCACCGCCTGCTTCATCTTAACTATCCTACTATTTCTACTCTGACTAGCACGTGCCACTGGTCGCAATCCTGAGATTACTACCTTTGAGGTGCTATTTTTTAATTTAACTCCTAGCTCCCTAAATTCAGCCTGTAGGACCTCATTCTTTTTTTACCAATATCGTTGGTACCTATATGCACCATGACAACTGGCTGTTCACCCACCCCCTCCAGAATGCCCCTCAGCTGCTCCGAGACATCTTTGACCCTTGCAAGGATCAAGGGTCCCCTATCTATTCCCCTTACAATAGAAACCCCTACCACTATAGCTCTCCCATTCTTTTTCCTGCCGTCCTGTGCAGCAGAGCCATGCATGGTGTCATGAACTTGGCTGCTGCTGCCTTCCCCTGATGAGCCATCTCCCCCAAAAGTATCCAAAGCAGTATATCTGTTTTGGAGGGAGATGACCACTGGAGGGGACTCCTGCACTACCTTCCCACTCCTGCTCTGCCTGATGGTCATCCATCCCCTATCTACCTTTGTAACCTTTACCTGTGGTGTGACCTACTCACTAAACGTGCTAGTCACGACATCCTCAGCATCGCAGATGCTCCAGAGTGAATCCATGCGCAGCTCCAGTGCCATCATGCGGTCTGACAGGAGCTGCAGCTGGATACATTTCCCGCACATAATAGTCAGGGACACTGGAAGTGTTCCTGATTTCCCACATAGCACAGGAGGAGCATGACATGGGTCTGGGCTCTCCTGCCATGACTTAACCCTTAAATTAACTTAATTTGGCAACAATGCCAAAGGTTTCTTACTGATAAGAAAAAGAAAAAAGATAAAGAAACAAGATTTATCCAATTATCCAAATCACTGTAAAAACAGAACGTAAAGAACAATATAATAATTCTGTAATCATTTTTTACCCCTGTGCATCTCACTATAACACCTGTTACACGTGACTACCCTAAAACTACGCCCAACTGTCATCCCTGTGGCTGCATCATGGGTCCGGGAAGGCTGCTGCGGTTGTTGTCTGGGACCTACAGCTCTGGGCCTGGAAGAGCCGGATGCAGACTGGCCAGAACTCTCCTGGGAGAGTGCGTCCTCACATATATGGAGGTGCCTGACACCTCCCATGCATTATGTACTGCCTGTCTGCCAGGTCTCCCCACATCAGGAAACAGTATTCTTCTTCTGACCTCCACACCGTCCATCAGTGTCTCCAGCTCCATATCAGTGAACCTGTTGGCTCTCCTTGCACCTCTTACACTAGCCCACTTCCAAACTCCTTCCCCCTCAGGGCCTTGCTGCAAACTCTGGTCTTTCGAAACCGTTACCTGCATGCTGAATTTCTCAGTGGTGATAACGCTCAAATTAAGACAATCACAGCACTGAAAAATCCACTTTGGAAGGGTTCATTAGCGCTGGAAGCCATTTGTTCACTTTTGGAGCTGAATATGGGGTGGCCCAGACACGAACAAATGTTGACGTTAATGGCCACAAAAAGGTGGGGGCACACCAGCTTTCCAGCGGGACTGAATTTCGGGCCCCCAGACTCTGTAACTGGATTGACATGCCTATATTAACTATTCCTGTAACATCTTATCCTGAGCATACAGAATCTTCCTCAAATATCCTCAAATATCATCATTGCGGTTTCCATTGATCAGACACGTAAACCAGATGTCTACAGTTTCACACAACTGCTGCCAGGTGACGTATTTCAGATTTTAATTATACCTCAGTCAGTAAAGCAAGGTCATGCATGCATTCTACGCACCTAGAACGCTTTATAATATGCAGGAAATAAATATCAAAAGAAGATGTTATTAGAGTTTATTCCTTCCATGTATCTCTGGCTGCAGTGATTTACTGCAATCCCCGGAATACTTCCTGATTTCTGATCCTCACTCCCCAATACCAAGAAACCGAAGTATTTTAATTTCTAGCAATACTGATATATCTCAACTAAAAATTATGGGGTGGAATTTCCTACGTGGAAGTCACACCTGAAATTACGCCCATTTGGGTGGGTATTTTGCCGATGTCTATTTATACCCAAATTTCCTTCCAGTCTTATTAACATAAACCTGAACATGATGAGTTAGTCTGGAAATATTCCTAACCTTCAAATGTATGCAGCCTTTCTTTGATATGCCTGGAATTCAGTGGTACGATGGTTTACCCTCTGTTGTGGTGGGAAGTGCAGCTGAAACATTCGTTGAAAATATACAAAACTGTTTCCTGACTCAACATATCAGTGAAGTAACCAAGGATAATTATGTATTAAATCTATTGGTTAGTAGTGAGCCTGACCTTGTCACAGGCCTCCATGTGGGGGAACATCTGGGCAACAGTGACCGCAACATTATATGGTTTCAACTGGCTGGTAGAACAAAAGCTACTGAGAAGCTACCAGATATCAGAAAGGCAAAATTTGCTAAAATAACAGACGATTTGGAATGGGTTAATTGGCTAACTGGGAAAATTTTTAAGAACAAGATACGAATTGTGGAAGTCAAAAGAAGGAAGTGTGGTAACAAAAAGCCACGGTGGTTGACTGATTGTGTGCATAGTCAAATAAGATTTAAACAAAAACGTTTCAACAAACCAAAGGCATTTAATATTTTCATAAGCAACCTAGACTTGGGTGTCGAGAGCAGCAATATAAAGTTTGTAGATGATATGAAACTTGGCAAAGTAGTAGATCATGATGAGGATAATTATAGGCTTCAGGATGACACAGACAAGATGGTGAATTGGGCAGAAGCAGGGCAGACGGAGTTCAATGCAGAGAAGTGTGAAGTGATGCACTTTGTGTGGACTAATATGGAAAGACAGAATACTATAAATGGCATGTTTTGAAACGTGTCGATGAGCAGAATGACCTTGGTGTGCATATACACACATATTTAAGGGTGGCGGGGCAAGTTGATAAGGTGGTCAAAAAGCATATGGGTTACTTGATTTTACAGTGAGAGGGATACAATATAAAGAAATCATGTTAGAATGTTATAAATCACTGGTTAGGACTGAGCTGGAGTATTGCGGACAATTCTGGGCACGACTTTTCAGGAAAGATGTAAAGACCTTAGAAAGGGTACAGAGGAGGTTTACCAGGACACTACCAGGCATGAGGGGCTTGAGTTATAGGGAGAGGTTGGAAAAGTTCAGACTGCTCTCCTTGGAACAGAGAAAGTTAAGAGGTGACCTAACAGATTTTCAAGATGAAAGGTTTTGATGGAGTAAATACGGAAAAAATATTCACTCTGGCCAGTGGATCAATAACTGGAGGTCATAAATTCAAAATCATTGGAACAGATCTAGCGGGGAGATGAGGAGAAATTTTTTCACTCAGAGTTGTCGGGATCTGAAACACTCTGCCTGAAAAGGTGGTGGAAGCTAATTCCATAAATAATAGGTATTTGAGGATGAATACTTTACAGGGTTACAGACAAGAAGCAGGGATGTTGCACTAAGCATGATTGCTCTTTCAAAGAGCCAGCATAGGCATGATGGGCTGAATGGCCATCTTCCACACTGTAAGTTTCTATGAATCTATAATACTCAACTAAACAGAGCTCAGTACAAGAACAGCTAAAAAGAAACACAGACTGTTGTTAGATCAGCTAAACGGATAATGGAAAAGAGGATCGTAGACCATTATGGAAGTAATGGGAAAAGCTTTTTCGTCGTGTGAAGAGTCAGAGAATTATTGAAGACTATTGGAACACTGAAGGATGCTCAAGATCAGGTTACTAAAGACTCACTAGGTATGGCCAAAATATTACGTTGCATCATTCTTCACTCTTGAATATGATGCTTAACTGTTAGAATTTAGTATGCTCTAATGTTAATAATAAAACTAGATGAAGATATTGTTTTAGATAGAATTAAGAACCTGAAAATTGATGGAGCAGCCAGGTCGGATGGTATCCATCCGAGGGTTCTCAGGGAGATGGGACATGTGCTGTGAAAACCCAGCCCGTATTTTAATAACTCACTGCACTCTGGGATGGTGCTGGTAGACTGGAAGGAGGTTAATGTAGTTTAAAAAAGGAGACAAAATGGACCCAGGTAACTATCGGCCCATTAGTTTGACATCAGGTGCTTGGGGGAATCATTAGGGATGCAATTTATAATTACCTGGGTAGGGAGGGACATATTAGGGACACCCAATATGGCATCAAAAAAGGAGGTTGTACCTTATAAATCTAATCATATGTTTTGAAGAAGTCACCAAGATGGTGGATGAGGGAAGCCCAGTAGACATCGTCTACTCAGACTTCCAAAAAGCTTTTGACAAGGTACCGCACAAGAAGTTCTCTAGTATCCAAGAGGTCTTTAGTATTAGTGGTAATATATTGAGTTGGATTGGGAACTGGCTGGAGGGATGTACGCAGAATGTAGTTATAGATGGATTTGGGTGTGTTTGGTGTCCAGCAGGGATCGGTTTTGGGATTGCTGCTCTTTACTATTTGTAGTAGTGATCCAGATGTAGGTGTTTGGAGCACAATCTGCAAATTCACGGCCGGTACCAAGATCTGTTTGAGTGTTAGGACTGTAGACGTTGCTCAATTGCTTCAGGCGGGTGATTGAGCTCATGACTGGCAAATGATGTTTAATTTGGAAAAGTGCAGCGTTATGCACGCGGGAAGGACAAATTCTCATCATCCATACACACCCTTCAGAGAAAAGCATTAAAGAAGTTGGACAGAGAAAAAGATCTGGATGTTCTAGCACCTAGATCTCTAAAGATTCATGAGCAATGCTATGAAGCATCAGTGAGAGCGAATAGAATGTTGGGTACATTCATTGATTATAAGACAAGACATACTATTTTGTCCTTGTACAAGACCTTGGCCAGGCCGCACTTGGAATACTGTGTCAAATTTTGGTCTCCTCACATGGTGGGTGATATTGAGGCTTTGGAGAGGGTGCAGAGGAGGGCCACTAGACTAATTTCTAGTCTAAAGCATCTTAGTTATCAAGATTGGTTAAAAGAGTTGGGACTCTACACTTTAGAGAAGCGTAGCCTTAGGGGGATCTGATTGAGGTTGAAAAGATAATGGAAGGGAATAGATTATGTTGGAATTGACAGGTTGTTCCAATTAAATAGGTTAGGGAGGACCAGAGGCCACAATTTTAAGTTGTGAAAGGTCTAGGTTAGATGTCAAGAGGTGGTTCTTTTCCCAGACAAAACATTGTGGACCTCTAGAACAGGTGCTGTGGACACCGATTTGCTAAATTCCTATAACAAGAGCTGGGCCTGTTTAAGGCTGGGGTGGAGATCACCACTTACGGACGGTAGGTGCTGCAAGGAATTCTCAGGGCCAGAGTGGTCTCCGGACTAGTTTTGATTGCCTAGTGGGGGTCGGAGAGGAATTTCCCAGATTTCTATTGCCAAATTGGCCTGGTTTTTTATCTAGTTTTTCGCCTCTCCCAGGAGACCACAGGTTTTTGGGTGGGATGGAGAGGGTACATATTGTGATACACAAGGTATATGTCTGCTATTGTTCGTACGTTTGTATGAATGTAAAAATCAGTGTAAACTATCGGGGCCCCGAGAGAAGAGCCAAACTCACACCATATATTCTTTCTAAAGTATGAAAATTAAAGTTTCAAGCCATCTAACTATCGTTGATGCATATTAGGCACAGCATGTTTAAGAATATGCAATCATGGAAGCTTTTCAATTTTTAATGTAACTCATTTTGATGCCATAAAAATGCACTCAATGTAACAGGAAATACAAAGCTGGTCTCAGTGAGGATAAATTCACAAATCGCTCAAAAGATCACAGTAAAACACCAGAGAAATGACTTTGTTTTCTGCTGTACATAAAATTCTGGCCTTAGTTTTACACCAGTTTTGAGTTGGCGTAATTGCAGGAGATTTGCTTGTACGGGGGATGGAGACTTTATGATGAGCCGAAATGTGTTTGGGCGCAGGAATCAATAGACGGGCGTAAACGAGTAAAGAAAAGACAAGCGTAACACACTTGCACCCGAGCTTCTTCTATCTTTTACAACGGATATTTTCTTTACATATGTCTCTGGTCACTAATACCACCTCCTTGATTTTACTTCTTATAAAGCAGTGGAAGTTGTCTTCCATGGTCTATCATTTGTGTATTCCAGGGACATCACCTCTATCTGTATATGACAGGAAATATCATCCACTGCCAGTGAATGGCAGGGAGAACTGCACCACTTGACCTAAGATAGGGGTTTAGCTCTGAACTCGGATATGTCGGGGCAGAGGAAACTCTGGGCTTCCATTCTCCCCGAAGCAATGAATAGATTTGCTCCATCAGTGGTGCGATATTATTTATTGCGGTTGTTGATTGAATAATATTAGGAAATGTGATCCGTGGCACAATCGTTAGAGAATCACACAGCGCAGAAAGAGGCCATTCACCCCCATCGTTCCTGTGCCGCAGGTTTTTGTTTTTGTTGAGTAATAAGGTCTAGAAAGGCTAGAAATGAGCCTCTTTGATTATTTTTTGTACCAGACACTACATTGTAGTGATCTGTGTACACGGACCCCGAAATCTCTTTGAACCTTCATTGTTCCTAGCTTTTCACCATTTAAAAAATATTTAGATCTATCCTTTTTTTGGTCTAAAATAGATGACCTCACACTTACCTGCGCTGAAATCCATCTGCAAGTTTCTATCATTCTAGATAATTTTGCTATAGAAACAGATAATCAATTCCATAACTTCCATCAAACATTTTTCCAGAGAATCACATCAGAATGTAGTCTGTACACTGAAATTGGAATCAAATATTCTGAAGTCTAACTAAATGAAAACTATAAAATGTTATATTGATAAGGTCGGCCAAAGAATGAAAGCCATGCCCCAGCACCTTGTGTGGTTCGCTGGTAGTGTACCCACACATTCCACTGTCAAGATACCATATTGTTTGATGCCATATTGTTCTTGCGGCACAGGAACGATGGGGGTGAATGGCCTCTTTCTGCGCTGTGTGATTCTCTAACGATTGTGCCACGGATCACATTCCCTAATATTATTCAATTAACATCCGTAATAAATAATATCACACCACTGATGGAGCAAATCTATTTATTGCTTCGGGGAGAATGGAAGCCCAGAGTTTCCTCCGCCCTGACATATCCAAGCTCAGAGCTAAGCCCCTATCTTAGGTCAAGTGGTGCAGAGGGATCATAGATATGAAACATTAACTCTGTTTTACTCTCCACAGATGCTGCCCGACCTGCTGAGTATTTCTTGCATTTTCTGTTCAGATTTCCAGCATCTGCAGTATTTTGCTTTTTGTGTTACCATATTGTTTATTCATTTCTTTTTATTTAGAACTTATCTGTGACATAAATCCACTGGGGGCCAGTTTAACTGAACGCATCCAGCGGGAAGAGGTGGGTTCAGTTCGACGCCTGTTTTACTCCCCGCTTTATTGTACACTCCACTGACTTGGAGCGTAAAATCGGGCGGGGTGTACATCGGGCGGGGTGTACATTGGGTGGGGTGTACATCGGGCGGGGTGTACATTGGGTGGGGTGATTGGATAGTCTGGGGTTGCTTTTGGGATTTTTTCCAATAATTTTCCCACCACTGAGGTTAGGCTGACAGGCCTGTAATTACTCGGCCTATCCCTTTCTCCCTTCTTAAACAAGGGTACTACATTAGCAGTCCTCCAATCCTCGGACACCATACCCAAATCCAAAGAGAACTTGAAAATGATGGTCAAGGCCTTTGCTAATTCCTCTTTTACTTCGCTCAACAGCCTGGGATGCATTTCATCCGGGCCTGGGGACTTATCTACTTTCAAAGCTGCTAAACCCCTTAATACCTCCTCTCTCACTATGTTTATTTCATTCAGAATTTCACACTCCTCGTCGGTAGCAGTATCTGCATTGCCCCTTTCCTTTGTGAAAACAGATGAAAAGTATTCATTAAGAACCATACCAACATCTTCTGCTTCGGCAGAGATTACTCTCACGGTCTCTAATAGGCCCTATCCTTCTTTAGTTATCCTCTTGCTCTTAATATATTTATAGCACATCTTTGGGTTTTCTTTAATTTTACTTGTCAAGAATTTTTCATGCTCTCTCTTAGCATCCCTAATATCCTTTTTAATTTTATCTCTATGAAACCCTAAGCCACCCTGTTCCTGCTGACAGGTTTGGCTAAAATGGGACCACTATCAATAAATGGCTGAAATTAGTTTTGAATCGACACATCCTATCCTTCTTCTATCTTGCTATTTGTTATATTATGGCTTATTTGTGGATAGATCAAAATAGATCACGATTATTATTATTTTCCAAGCGTTCTACATAAGAACATAAGAACACCTTACTTAAGGAAGGATATACTAGCCTTGGAGGGGGTACAGAGACGATTCACTAGGCTGATTCCGGAGATAAGGGGGTTACCTTATGATGATAGATTGAGTAGACTGGGTCTTTATTCGTTGGAGTTCAGAAGGATGAGGAGTGATCTTATAGAAACATTTAAAATAATGAAAGGGATAGACAAGATAGAGGCAGAGAGGTTGTTTCCACTGGTCGGGGAGACTAGAACTAGGGGGCACAGCCTCAAAATACAGGGGAGCCAATTTAAAACTGAGTTGAGAAGGAATTTCTTCTCCCAGAGGGTTGTGAATCTGTGGTATTCCCTGCCCAAGGAAGCAGTTGAGGCTAGCTCATTGAATGTATTCAAGTCACAGATAGATTTTTAACCAATATGGGAATTAAGGGTTATGGGGAGTGGGCAGGTAAGTGGAGCTGAGTCCACGGCCAGATCAGCCATGATCTTTTTGAATGGCGGAGCAGGCTCCTAATTCTTATGTTCTTATGTTCTTATGTAGTAACTATTGGTATTAGACATTTGAAATACAGGCAATCATTGTCTGAAACAAGAAATTCTCTAAGCCTACCTATTGAGGGCGACCATCTTATCTGTGTGACATTGCGGGATAAAAGGTCTTTATTGTACTGGCATATTAATATTAATAATGTAGGCATATTACCCTTCAAAGTTTAAAAAAACAGAGGCACGCACTGACTTTGACAGTGAGATGGCCAGACTCACTGCAAAGCAGTGGAAACTAAGAAGGCAGCAGGATACCTGTTGACTAAAGACAAACATAAATGAATACTTATAATCCCTTGGCTCAGTAATAAAAACTGCTCAACTAGGTAGATTTATCTGAGCAGTTTTCAATGTAAAGGTATAACTACAACAACAATTTGCATTTAAATGTCGCCTTTAACACAGTAAAACATCCCAAGGCGCTTCGCAGGTGCATTATCAAACAAAGTTTGATGCCGAGCCACAGAAGGAGATATTAGGACAGGTGGCCTTGGTCAAAGAGGTAGGTTTTAAGGAGTGCCTTAAAAGGAGGGGGGGGGGGGGAGAGAGAGGGAGAGGCCGAGAGGGCTAGGGAGAGATTTCCAGAATGTAGAGCTTAGGCAGCTGAAGACACGGCCACCAATGTGAGGCGAAGGAAATCGGGGATGCACAAGAGGCGAGAATTAGAGGAATTCAGAGATCTCGGAGGGTTATAGGGCTGGAGGACATTACAGAGATAGCGGTCCTGGTGGGATTTGAACATGAAGATGAGAATTTTAAAATCCAGGCGTTGGTTGACCGGGAGCCAATGTAGGCCAGCAAGCACAGGGATGATGGGTAAATGGGAGTTAGGAAAAGGGCAGCAGAGTTTTGGATGACTCACCTCTTCATTTTTAAAGTGGCCTATAGACCTTAAAATGACCCGCCTACCATTGCAATATCATTCAAACATTTTAAAGTGGTGTTCTATCAAAATGTAAATCACTCCCATGTCATTTCAATCCTGCAGCTGAATTGAATTATTTAATTCAAATTGAGTTTTTGACAAGTTGAAGCAGCTCTTTGTTAGATTTCTCCAGCTGCAGTTGGATTTTGTCATAAGGCAGTTTTAATGTTTAATGTTGTATGATATGTGCTGGTACCAGTAATGAATACGGAACTTAAATGGCTGTTTTATTGTTTTTCGATCCTTTGCTGTGAGATGAAAATTCAAACCTGAGTACTTGCCTTGAGAGGGATACAACTGTAATATTCTGGCCTATTCAAAGCCTATATTAGCAGGCCTCACAACTTCAAAGATTACATAAACTCCTCAGTTGCAGCTATGGTAATTACACCGGATTAAGGCCAATCTTATCTCAGCTTTCCTGTTTAACATTGCAAGTTCTCTGCAGGTTTCTTTCTCGTATTACATTTGTACTCCATCTTCCAGACGAGGCCTACTCGGGTGGAAGATTGCTCAATGCGAAGAAGACCATGGAGTTCTTCCAGCCTTCTGGCCAACATTCCTCTCTCAAACAATATTACCAAAAGCAGATCAATTATCTCATCTCTGTGGGATCTTCCTGGGCACAAAATTAGCTGCCATGCTGGCCTACATAACAACAGTGATCCATTGGTTGTGAAGCACTTTGGGATGTCCTGAGGCTAATGAAAGGCACCATATAAACACATGAGGGGAGAAATTCGGTCGCGCCTCATTTGGGGCAATAACCCAGGCAGAGCAGTAACTTTAGCGTCTTGAAAAAGTTTGCACCCTCTGACCAGAAATTCGTCAGAGTCAGTCGAAGAGCTGAGGCGTTAAATCAGCTGTTGCACACCAGGGCTTGGGGGGGACACTAATGAAAATGCCGGCGCTAAATTTAACTGAGTCATTGCATATGCGCGGAACTCTGATTCTGATCCCGGAGAAGCCGAGTCATAAAGGCACGGCATAGTAATGTACCATTAAAGTTTTCAAAAGAACTTTTTCTCGAGCTGAACTCTTATTGCTGCTGCAAACTGGGAGGCTCACACACCGTGCTGTGTGTTAATCGTTGCACTGACTGCGACCTCCGAGGGAAGCGGCTCTTCATTCCTTTAAGTAGCCGCCAGTTAACGACTCTGCAAGCCTGGACCCACTGTTTTTCCACACCGAATTTACCAACCGAGGCGCAAGTGTGGGCGTTGCACCAGGAATACGTCATGAGCGGAGTGATCGTCAGTACCCCGGTACTACTGGTTTGCGCCCCTGGTGAACCTCTAATGAATTTTTGGTCAGGGCGCTAAACACTGCGCTCCCGGTTGGTAACCTCGTATTATCGCCAACTCTGGCCGCTAACTGAGGTGTTAGACAACCGAAAATCCAGCCCCAGTTTTTTGCTTTATCTCTTTCCTCCAGTTAAGAGGCAATTCTCCCAGACAATCAACTTTACACGCACAGATAGACATATCCTCAAAGGCACTCACTCAAACAGATGGATGATGAATTTACTTCACAGCATTTGCACCTACAAAGTCCCTACCTTCAGTGTCAGCATTGTAATGAAAATGAGATGGCAGTAATGAATACTGGGCTGCTTTACTTGTCAGGATGCCCGATGGATAGCAGCGGTGGTGACAGTGGCGGGAATAAGTTCCCAGCAGTGGCATTGAACACCACAGGCTGCCATTTGTTTTCTGGTCTACCTGTTCGATGGGGTGTTTCTGCATTCGGGTCCAAATGGACCTTCTCCAGCCGCTGGAGAAATTTAAAAGTAGCATCCCCGCGGCTGTTTTTGTCTTGGTTTGGTTGATGCACTAGAATGAGTCCCGCACCGCAACGGGTTGGATTCCACAGCACCTGCAGCCAGAACAAAGAGGACTGCTTCTACCTGAAGTATTTTTATACAAGTGGAGGTCATTCTAGAAGGTTCTACTCCTAGGACGAGAGCATCAGGGCTGTAGGACCACAGTCCCATCTCCGCTACTGCGCTCACTGCTAGTCAGGATCTATCCCTGGGAGCAGAGCCCAGCAAAATCACTGTCTTTTCTGAAATATAAGTGTCTTGCCATGGTATCTGCCTCACTATACTGAAGTCTAATAGAAAACAGTTAAAACTGATCTCTTATTAGTGTCAGCTGTGGCTCAGTGGGGAGCACTCTAACTTCTGGGTCAGAAGGTTGTGGGTTCAAGTCCCACTCCAGGGACTTGAACACATAAATCTAGGATGACAGTGCAGTGCTGAGGGAGTGCTGCATTGTCAGAGGTGCTATTTTTTGGATGAGATATTAAACCGAGGCCCCGTTTGCTCTCTCAGGTGGACATAAAAGATCCAATGTCATTATTTTGAAGAAGAGCAGGGGAGTTATCCCCGGTGTCCTAGTCAATATTTATCCCTCAATCAACATAACAAAAGCATTATCACATTGCTGTTTGTGGGAACTTCCTTTGCGCAAATTGGCGGCTGTGTTTCCCACATTACAACAGTGACTACATTCTAAAAATACATCGGCTGTAAAGCGCTTTGAGATGTCCGGTGGTTGTGAAAGGCGCTATATAAATGCCAGTCTTGCTTTTTTTATGATTCCGATATCACATGAATATTTATTGCACTCCACTAATGATTATGTAGCAGCTGTCCCTTCATACAAACAGTCTGACGACTGACTGGGTCATTTGAAGCATAATAAAACTTTTCACATAGTTTCCAACCATTTTGCCCGCACCATTTTAATGATATGCTCCAAAGCGAGCTGCTTTGGTTGATTAAATAGGTGGCAAATAAAATCCCAACTGAGCAATTAAGTGTTTTCTTTCCATATCAAAGGGATGTTTTCTTGGGCCCAGCACTAAAGCAGCAGGTACTGAGAGCAGCAACAATCATAATGATTGTCGACTTCCTGCTGGGTCCAACCCCCAGAAGCTTCCTGAGTTTGGCCTAATTAATTATTCACAGCAGGGTAAAAATTGGGGCGGCGGGGGGGAGGGGGAAATAAAAATTCTTGCAGCCTTTATTCATTTATCGGGCAGCACATAATTAAAAAATGTACGCCAGCCTTTCCAAAGACCGTACACAGCAGATGGAATGTCTGGCAAAATAGATGCGGAGGCAGCAAGCGGGAGGGTAAATTCAGCACTCCTGCCCTCCCAACAGAGTGCTGCACTTAAAGGAAGGGTGGGTTAACGACTTGGGCAAAGCAGGTCCCATCTTCGAGGACATTCCCGGCCATTGTTTCACCAATCTGTATGTCAACATGATCTGCGTCCTAAAACAATGTCATTTTGTTCCGTTCATGGACTTACAGAGCGCTGGCTGCAGCAGACAGCACTGACACAGTTAAGGGGAGGTTTGACGCAAACATAGAGGGATATGGAGGCAAGGTGGGAAAGGGTCATTAAAGTGGGAGGAGGCTCACGTGGAGTATTTAAAAAAAGAAAGACTTGCATTTATATACCTCCTTTCATGGCCACTGGACGTCTCAAAACGCTTGACAGCCAATGTGGCTGTGACGAGGGCGACTGGATTTGATGTCACCCAAATCCAGGTCGCTGATTGGAGTGCGGGCAGGAGCTGGAGCAACGAGGTCGGGGCGAAGGAACGGCGAGAGTTCGTAAAGGGACCTCATCGGGGCCCAGGAGAGGCGTGAGTTCGGGACCCAGAAGAGGCTTGGGCCCAGGGGCAGCATGGGGCCAGCCCACACTGCGATATGTGTGCACACTAGGTCCGTGCAGCAGAGCTGATCTCCAGTCGTCTTGGTATGGCGAGAAAGCAGGAATGGGGTACTGAGGTTGCATGTTCAGCCATGAACTCATTGAATGCTGGTGCAGGCTCGAAGGGCCTACTCCTGCACCTATTTTCTATGTTTCTATGTTTCTATGGTTAACCCTTGCCACTGGAACAAGACCTAGCTCTGTCAAGCCCGTGTGGTGGCTGGTGTGCAATGGCCACCACACGTTAAAAAGATCCATGCACAGGCATCTTCCACCCTTCAAGATGTAGTTCAGTGCTGGAATATTAGGTCCTTCATTGAAATATCTGTGAACTCATCCCTTTTTTGACGTGGAAGTGGGTCATCCTTGTTTCAAGGGACTGCCTATGATGATGATGTAGGAAATGCAGCAACCAATTTGCGCACAGCAAGCTCCCACAAACAGCAATGTGATAATGACCAGATAATCTGTTTTTTTTGCTATGTTGATTGAGGGATAAATATTGGCTCAGGACACTGGGGATAACACCTCTGCTCTTCTTTGAAGTAGCAGCAATGGTAAATTTTCTTTTATTTATTTTATTTTTGAAGTTACATAAGGTTCCATAAAGTTTTTCTACAATAGGTAGGGAATCCATTCAGATGGGGATAGGAGCGGGCTGCGCTGCTTTCTTTAACTGCAGGTAAGGGTTTTTCCTACAGTGTTTTTAGTGTGTGTGCCGATTTAAAAAATATCGCTGATCAGGAAACTGGGCCTTATGTACTTTTCAACGTCCACCAACACCAGAACGTATGGCGCCAAACATTCTGTCGCTTGTAGTCGACACTGGTGCCCCATAATTGAGGAATCTCTAAACTAAACTTCTGCGCCAGAAAGAAAGAAAGAAGAAAAAAAAAAAAGAAAAAAAAAAATCGCTGGGCAAAATTCAGCCTATAAACTGAGCTTTTGAGAAAGCCACTAATCTGCTTTGCTCTAACAAGCTGCTGGTACATTATGACCCATGTAAACGTTTAGTATTGGCCTGTGATGCTTCGTCATATGGAATTGGTTGCGTACTCCAACAAGCTAATGAGTCGGGTAAACTTCAACCAGTCACGTATGCTTCAAAAAGTTTGTCTAAAGCAGAAAGAGCCTACAGCATGGTAGAGAAAGAAGCACTAGCCTGTGTGTATGGGGTTAAAAAGATGCATCAGTACCTGTTTGGTCTTTGGTTTGAACTGGAGACAGATCACAAATCGCTCATTTCACTGTTCTCTGAAAACAAAAGGTATCAATACCAATGCTTCACCCCGCATCCAGAGGTTGGCGCTGACATTATCCGCTTATGATTATGTCATTCGCCATAGATCTGGCACCGAGAATTGTGCCGATGCTTTGAGCCGTCTGCCGTTGCCCACATCGGAGGTGGAAACGTCACAACCGGTGGACCTATTGTTAGTTATGGATGCTTTTGAGAGTGAAGGAACCCCTGTCACGGCTCAACAAGTTAAGACTTGGACCAGCCAGGACCCGATTTTATCAGTGGTAAAGGGTTGTATCCTCAAAGGTGATTGGTCTGCCATACCCAAGCAAATGTGCGAGGAAACCAAACCTTACTTTTGTTGCAAACTGTCTATTCAGTCGGATTGTATACGGTGGGGCAATCATGTTGTTATGCCCAAGAAAGGGAGAGAGAAATTTGTGTGTGAGCTACATAGCACACATCCCGGCATTGTAATGATGGAAGCCATCGCCAGGTCTCATGTATGGTGGCTGGGAATTGACTCTGAGCTGGAATCATATGCGCATCAGTGCAACACTTGCATGCAGCTCAGCAAAGCACCAGCAGAATCGCCACTGAGTCTGTAGTCATGGCCATCCAAACCATGGTCCAGGATCCACCCAAACTTTGCAGGTCTCTTCCTGGGGAGATGTTTTTAAGTTGTGGTGGATGCATATTCGAGGTGGATAGAGTTTATAATCATGTCATCCAGCACATCTACAGCTACCATTGAGAATCTCAGTGTCATGTTCACGACACATGGTCTGCCTGACATCGTTGTTCGCGACAACGGATCATGCTTCACCAGTCAGGAGTTTCAAGAGTTCATGAAACTCAATGGTAGCAAACATGTAAGGTCAGCACCGTTCAAACCTGCATCCAATGGCAAGCAGAACGTGCTGTCCAAATCATAAAGCAGAGTATGAAGCGAGTAACCCAAGGGTCACTGCAGACCTGCCTGTCATGCATACTGCTGAGTTACAAGACAAGACCACACACGCTTACCGGGGTCTCGCCTGCTGAACTAATGATGAAGTGAGGTCTTAAGACTAAGCTATCTCTTATACACTCTGGCTTGAATAATCATGTTGAATATAAAAGATAAAGTCAGCAAGGGTATCACGATCGTGCAGTTGTGTCACGCGATATTTCTGTAAATGATCCTGTATAAGTTCTGAATTATGGTCAGGGTCCCAAGTGGATCGCTGGTACTATCATGGCCAAGGAGGGCAACAGAATATTTATTGTCAAGCTCAAAAATGGGCAAACGTGCAGGAAACAAATGGATCAGACAAAGCTGTGGCACACAGACGAACCGGAACAGTCGGAGGAAGAGACAATCGACGACCAACCAACCTACCCCCAGTCATCAGAGGACTCAGTGGTCATCAGTGAATCGGGACTTTCAATCCCTGACATGGCCATTGCCACTCCCACCAGGTCAGCCACCCAGCCACCAGTCACAACAGACTCTGAACACTCACCCAAGGCTGGAGTTGAACTGAGACGGTCAATCCGGGAGTGTAAAACACCGGACCATCTCAATTTGTAAAAGACTGTGTTACATCTCAGAGGGGGGTATTGTCATGTATGTACTTTTGGGATCACTAGGCACTAGATGGTGTCACTGTTGGAGACCATTGGGCTGCACGCACGTGTGTGCAGCCCAAGTATAAAAGGCCAGCCATTTTGTATATTAGTTACTTTGGGCCTTAATAAAGCAGAGCCAAGGTCATACCTCTTGGAGTTAAACACTCAGTCTAACAGTTATTGCAGCTAAATTAAAAAGTAGGACCTCAAAGGTAGTAATCTCAGGATTGCTACCAGTGCCATGTGCTAGTCAGAGTAGGAATTGCAGGATAGGCAAGATGAATATGTGGCTTGAGGAATGGTGCAAGAGGGAGGGAATCAAATTCCTGGGACATTGGAACCGGTTCTGGGGGAGGTGGGACCAGTACAAATTGGACGGTCTGCACATGGGCAGGACCAGAACCAATGTCCTGGGGGGAATGTTTGCTAGTGCTGTTGGGGAGGGGTTAAACTAATATGGCAGGGGGATGGGAACCAATGCAGGGAGACAGAGGGAAGTAGAAAGGGGGCAGAAGCAAAAGATAGAAAGAAGAAAAGTAAAAGTGGAGGACAGAGAAACCCAAGGCAAAAATTCAAAAGGGTCACATTACAGCAAAATTCTAAAGGGGCAAAGTGTATTAAAAAGACAAGCCTGAAGGCTCTGTGCCTCAATGCGAGGAGTATTCATAATGAGGTGGACGAATTAACTGAGCAGGCAGCTATTAATGATTATGATATAATTGGCATTACGGAGACATGGGTCCAGGGTGACCAAGACTGGGAACGCAACATCCAGGGGTATTCAGGAAGGATAGACCGAAAGGAAAAGGAGGTGGGGTAGCATTGCTGATTAAAGAGGAAATTAACGCAATAGTAAGGAAGGACATTAGCTTGGATGATGTGGAATCTGTATAGGTAGAGCTGTGGAATACCAAAGGGCAGAAAACGCTAGTGGGAGTTGTGTACAGACCACTAAACAGTATTAGTGAGGTTGGGGACATCAAACAAGAAATTAGGGATGCATGCAATAAGGGTACAGCAGTTATCATGGGTGACTTTAATCTACATATTGATTGGGCTAACCAAACTGGTAGCAATATGGTGGAGGAGGATTTCCTGGAGTGTATTAGGGATGGTTTTCTAGACCAATATGTTGAGGAGCCAACTAAAGGGCTGGCTATCCTAGATTGGGTGATGTGTAATGTGAAAGGACTAATTAGCAATCTTGTTGTGCGAGGCCCCTTGGGGAAGAGTGACCATAAAATGGTAGAATTCTTTATTAAGATGGAGAGTGACACAGTTAATTCAGAGACTAGGGTCCTGAACTTAGGGAAAGGTAACTTCGATGGTATGAGACGTGAATTGGCTAGAATAGACTGGCAAATGATACTTAAAGGGTTGACGGTGGATAGGCAATGGCAAACATTTAAAGATCACAGAGATGAACTTCAACAATTGTACATCCCGGTCTGGAGTAAAAATAAAATGGGGAAGGTGGCTCAACCGTGGCTAACAAGGGAAATTAAGGATCGTGTTAAATGCAAGGAAAAGGCATATAAATTGGCCAGAAAAAGCAGCAAATCTGGGGACTGGGGGAAATTTAGAATTCAGCAGAGGAGGACAAAGGGTTTAATTAGGAGGGAGAAAATAGAGTATGAGAGGAAGCTTGCTGGGAACATAAAAACTGACTGCAAAAGCTTCTATAGATATGTGAAGAGAAAAAGATTACTGAAGACAAACGTAGGTCCCTTGCAGTCAGAATCAGGTGAATTTATAATGGGGAACAAAGAAATGGCAGACCAACTGAACAAATACTTTGGTTCTGTCTTCACGAAGGAAGACACAAATAACCTTCCAGAAATACGAGGGGACCGAGGGTCTAGTGAGAAGGAGGAACTGAAGGAAATCCTTATTAGTCAGGAAATTGTGTTAGGGAAATTGATGGGATTGAAGGCCGATAAATCCCCAGGGCCTGATAGTCTGCATCCCAGAGTGGCCCTAGAAATAGTGGATGCATTGGTGATCATTTTCCAGCAATCTATCGAATCTGGATCAGTTCCTATGGACTGGAGGGTAGCTAATGTAACACCATCTTTTAAGAAAGGAGGGAGAGAGAAAATGGGGAATTATACACTGGTTAGCCTGACATCAGTAGTGGGGAAAATGTTGGAATCAATTATTAAAGATGAAATAGCAGCTCATTTGGAAAGCAGTGACAGAATCGGTCCAAGTCAGCATGGATTTATGAAAGTGAAATCATCTTGACAAATCTTCCAGAATTTTTTGAGGGTGTAACTGGTAGAGTGGACAGGGGAGAATCAGTAGACGTGGTGTATTTGGACTTTCAAAAGGCTTTTGACAAGGTCCCACACAAGAGATTGGTATGCAAAATCGTATTGGGGGTAATGTATTGATGTGGATAGAGAACTGGTTGGCAGACAGGAAGCAGAGAGTCAGGATAAATGGGTCCTTTTCAGAATGGCAGGCAGTGACTAGTGGGGTGCCATAGGGCTCAGTGCTGGGACCCCAGCTATTTATAATATACATCAATGATTTGGATGAAGGAATTGAGTGTAATATCTCCAAGTTTGCAGATAACACTAAGCTGGGTGGCATTGTGAGCTGTGAGGAGGATGCTAAGAGGCTGCAGGGTGACTTGGACAGGTTAGATGAGTGGGCAAATGCATGGCAGATGCAGTATAATGTGGATAAATGTGAGGTTATCCACTTTGCTGGCAAAAAGACGAAGGTAGAATATTATCTGAATGGCGGCAGATTAGGAAAAGGGGAGGTGTAACGAGACCTGGGAAGTCCTGGTTCATCAGTCATTGAAAGTTGGCATGCAGGTACAGCAGGCGGTGAAGGCGGCAAATGGCATATTGGCCTTCATAGCTAGGGGATTTGCGTATAGGAGCAGGGAGGTCTTACTGCAGTTGTACAGGGCCTTGGTGAGGCCTCACCTGCAATATTGTGTTCAGTTTTGGTCTCCTAATCTGAGGAAGGACGTTCTTGCTATTGAGGGAGTGCAGCAAAGGTTCACCAGACTGATTCCCGGGATGGCAGGACTGACATATGAGGAGAGACTGGATCAACTGGGCCTGTATTCACTGGAATTTAGAAGAATGAGAGGGGATCTCATAGAAATATCTAAAATTCTGACAGGACTGGACAGGTTAAATGCAGGAAGAATGTTCCCAATGTTGGAAATCCAAAACTAGGGGACACAGTCTAATGAAAAGGGGTAAGCCATTTAGGACTGAGATGAGAAACTTCTTCACAGAGAGTTTTTAACCTGTGGAATTCTCTACTGCAGAGACTTGTTGATGCCGGTTCGTTGGATATATTCAAGAGGGAGTGAGATATGGCCCTTACGGCTAAAGGGATCAAGGGGTATGGAGCGAAAGCAGGAAAGGGGTACTGAGGGAATGATCAGCCATGATCTTATTGAATGGCGGTGCAGGCTTGAAGGGCCGAATGGCCTACTCCTGCACCTATTTTCTATGTTTCTATGCATACACAACACTGAACAAGATGGATGCAGAGAGGATATTTCCATTCATAGGGAAAACTAAAACTAGGGGCATAGGGCCAGAAATTCAGTCCCGCTGGAAGGCTGCTGCTCCCCCCACCTTTATGTGGCCATTAGCACCAAAATATCTGTGGCTGGGCCACCCAATATTCAGCTCCAAAAGTGAACAAATGAGTTCCAACGCTAATGAACCCTTCCAAAGTGGATTTTTCAGCGTGTGGCTGTCTTAATTTGAGCGTTACCACCAATGAGAAATTCAGCATGCAGGTAAGGGTTTTTAATGAGCCAGCTGCTCCGTGGCCTTTTTAAAGGCCAGAGTTTACAGCAAGGCCCTGAGGGGGAAGGAGTTTGGAAGCGGGATGGTGGAAGAGGTGCAAGGAGAGCCAACAGGTTCACTGATATGGAGCTGGAGACACTGATGGATGGTGTGGAGGACAGAAGAAGAATACTGTTTCTGATGTGGGGAGACCTGGCAGACCGACAGAACATAATGCATGGAGGGAGATTTCAGGGGAGGTGTTAGGTACCTCCATATATGTGAGGATGCACCTTCCCAGGGGGCTGCTGGCCAGTATGCACCCGGCCCTTCCAGGGTGGCGATGGGTCGACGCCTCCTAGCTCTGGGGCGACGGGATCCTCCTCCTCCTCCTCCTCCTCGGGTGGTACTGCTGGCTTGACCTCCAGTGGCTGCCCTTCGTGGTGGGCAGGTTGTGCAGCATGCAGCAGACCACGACGATTATGGAGACCCTTTGAAGTGCAAGTGCCACCAGAGCGGTCCAGGCACCGAAATCTCTGCTAAGGATGCCTCTGCACAGCTCGATGATGCACCTGGTGACACAATGAGTGTCACTGTATGCATGCTCTGCCGCTGTCCTGGGGTTCCTCAGAGGAGTGAGCAGCCAAGTGGACAGGGGATATCCCTTGTCCCCAAGCATCCAACCGCAATCCTGATTCGGGCCGGTGAAGACAGCGGGTACTGGCGCAGAATGAACGTATCACGGCTGCTGCACGGTACTGATGGCGACACCTTCTCCTGCGTCCTGTGTCTGACCAGGTGTACCAGGTGTAGCCCTCCCAACATTCCTCCCATCCTCAGGGTGAACCCTGCTAAGCAGGTCTCCGCAGCCCACAGGTCTCCACTAAAGAGTCAGACCTGAAAGTTGTACAAAAGTACAGGGGTGTGCGCAAACCTCTGAGCAGCACTCAGCAGGTTTAATGGAACCAAAACAATTAATAAAATTACAAGAAAAGATAAATACTGCGGATGCTGGAAAATGAAATAAAATCACTAATAATTAATAAAACTATATCAAAAGATAACTACTGCGGATGCATGGTGGAAAATGAAATAAAAACAATCATAAGTGATAAAACTATTTACCTACCAAAGGGCCCCAGCGGTGTTGTGTTCGAGCATCGCATCGAAAACCTCGCCGGAGCACTGCCGGGAAAGTCCCACATTTCCCTCGGTGAATGTCACTGTGGTAGTCCCTTGCCAGTGGCCCCGCACGCTGCAGAGCTCACCGCCGGAAACTTACCTTTACTGTGGCTTCACTGCGTCATTTCCGGCGGAAGTGAACACCGCTCAAATCCCCCCCACGAGCTGAATATGGCTCGGGGAGGGAAAAGTACCCGACCACGGTGGCCAAAGTATATTTAAGGCGGAGATAAACAGATTTTTGAGCGATAAGGATATAAAGGGTTTTGGGGAGCGGGTGGGGAAGTGGAGCTGAGTCCATGATCAGATCAGCCATGATCTTATTAAATGGCGGAGCAGGCTCGAGGGGCCAAATGGCCGACTCCTGCTCCTATTTCTTATGATCGTAATCTGGTTTAATGATACTATGAGGGATAAATATTGGATAGGATACCAGGGATAACTTCTCTGCTCTTCTTCAAAATAGTTCTATAGAATCTTTTACATCCGCCGGCAGATTGAGCCTATACTCTCTGGAGTTTAGAAGAATGAGAGGTGATCTCATTGAAATATATAAGATTCTGAGGAGGATTAACAGGGTAGATGCTGAGAGATTGTTTCCCCTGGGCTGGAGAGTCTAGAACTAGAGGGCACAGTCTCAGGATAAAGGGTCGGCCATTTAAGACCGAGATGAGGCAGAATCTTTTCACTCAGAGGGTTGTGAATCTTTTGGAATTCTCTACCTGACAGGGTGTGGTTGCTGCAATGTTGAGTATATTCAAGACTGAGATAGATAAATGTTTGGACTCTACAATAACAACTTGTGTTTATATAGCACCTTTAATGTAGTGAAACGTCCCAAGGCGCTTCACAGGAGTATTATGCGATAAACGTTTGACACCGAGCCGTATAAGTAGAAATTAGCGCAGGTGACCAAAAGCTGGGTCGTAGAGGAAGGTTTTAAGGAGCGTCTTGAAGGAGGAAAGAGAGGGAGAGAGATGGAGAGGTTTAGGCAGGGAGTTCCAGAGCTTGGAGCCTCGGCAATAGAAGGCAAGGCCACCAATGGTTGAGTGATTCTAATCAGGGATGCTCAGGAGGGTCGAATTAGAGGAGCGCAGATATCTCGGGGGTGGGGGGGGGGTGCGGGTTGTGGGACTGGAGGAGATTACAGAGATAGGAAGGGACGAGGCCATGGAGAGATTTGAAAATAAGGATGAGAATTTTGAAATCAAGGCGTTGCTTAACCAGAAGCCAATGTAGATCAGCGAGCACAGGGGTGGTGGGTCAGCAGAACTTGGTGTGAGTTAGGACACGGGCAGCGAGTTTTGGATCACCTCTAGTTTATGTAGGGTAGAATGTGGGAGGCCGGCCAGGAATGTATTGGAATAGTCAAGTCTAGAGATAACAAAGTGGACCAATGAATCTGGGGATCGGGTGGGAATGTTGAGGTTGAAAATCAGCCATCATAATCATCATCATAGGCAGTCCCTCGAAATCGAGGAAGACTTGCTTTCACTCTAAAAGTGAGTTCTCAGGTGACTGGACAGTCCAATACGGGAATTACAGTCTCTGTCACAGGTGGGACAGACAGTGGTTGAAGGAAAGGGTGGGTGGGGAGTCTGGTTTGCCGCATGCTCCTTCCACTATCTGTGCTTGATTTCCGCAAGCTCTTGGCAATGAGACTCGAGGTGCTCAGTGCCCTCCTGGAAGCTCTTCCTCCACTTTGGGTGGTCTTGGGTCAGGGATTCCCAGGTGCCGGTGGGGATGTTGCACTTTATCAAGGCGACTTTGAGGGTGTCCTTGAAATGTTTCCTCTGCCCACCTGGGGCTCGCTTGCTGTGTCGGAGCTCCGAGTAGAGCGCTTGCTTAGGGAGTCTCGTGTCGGGCATGCGAACAATGTGGCCCGTCCAACGGAGCTGATCGAGCGTGGTCAGTGCTCCAATGCTGGGGATGTTGGCCTGAGTGAGCATGATCTTATTGAATGGCGGTGCAGGTTTGAGGAGCTAAATAGCCTACTCCTTCTGCTAATTCTTATGTTTTTAAACTTTAACAGAAATGAAAATCAGGTGGTATCTATAATGGGCGGTTGTACCACAACACCGGTTTCACACCCGGTGAGTTGAAGGTTGAACCAAGTGGGTAGCAGTCATGAGTGTCAACCTTGGCTGATTTAACTCCATCCCTGGCTCAGGGGCACGGAGGTCAACGTGTGCCTTGTCTGAAATGAATGAATTCAGCAGAGGCAAGGGACCCGGGAGCATCCTGGTCCAAATGTCTCCGCTCCGTAGCAAGCATTTGCCGACAACTTTTACTACAATTTTGAATTTCTTAGCATGTTATCTGGGTTCAAGCAGCCCTGGAGCCAATTGTTTTCAATGGTTACTACTTATTGGGTCATGAAAAACAAATACTATACGATAGCTAACGTTGGATCTTTATGATGCTGAATAAGCATGTAGTCTGGTAGAATTTTAAGTCTTACTGCATATCTGATCTTCATCAAAACTATAGTTATGGTCAGTAAGTGCACAATGCAATTGTCCATTTGTATTTCTAGTTCAACTGTTGATAGCTTTGTGATACGTTCCTAGAACTGACTGCTTGCCGGCAGCCCCTGTGAACCATGACGACCAGCCACAGGCAATCTAACAGAGTGCAGGGCTGACTAATCGCGGCAGCAGAAAGATTCAAAATGAGCTCAGAGGGTTGATAAAATATTTTCCGCCTACCTTACCGACAATCCCTTTAACTACCGTTCCCCAAGCGACCGGCCGAGCTCACAACGCCTCCTGCAGCTGCCAGTGTTGACACCCGGCGATGCTGCAGGGGGCGGAAGTGAATTTCGGATCCGGGGCGGTAACAGGGCGCTGCACACTGGATGACGTCATGATCTCCGCGATTCAGCAGATTGTGGCGTTAAGGTTTACCACCACCGCTAGCGTGCAAGAGAAGTTCGCGGGTGTCGGTACTCTCTCCGTGCCCAGTCAGAAAGCCAGTAGCGTTCCGTTATCACCTAACGGGAGGTGCAAAGGATGCTGATTTCTCCCCCAAAAGACATTTTTTACCCTTAATTGGGCTCAAGTTTTGGCCTGAGTTGCTCCTATTTTTTTGGAGCAACTGGTTTAGAATGGAGCATCTTAGAAATTGCAATTCTCGGCATTTAGTTTGCTCCAGTTCTAGTGAGTTAGAATAGTTTCATTTTAGAACAGATTTTTTTTTCCAAAAGGGGGCGTGTCCAGGCACTTGCGCCTGTTTTGCAAGTTTAGGCAGCGAAAATTTACTCCAAACTAACTTAGAATGGAGTAAGTGTAGATTTTTGTACACTCAGAAAAACCTTGCCTACACTTAGAAATCAGGCGTAGGGAACGAGAGATGGGGGGCGGGGGGAAGGGGGTTTACAAACATTAAACACTTCACTTTTACAAATAAAGAGCCATCATCAATAATAAATGATAAATAAATCAATAAATCAACCAATAAATCATCCAAAAAATAAAAACTATTAAAAATCAAACAAAATTAAAAAAAAATAATAAAAAATCAATCAATAAATAAATAATTAAGTTTCTACTCACCTACTGCAGCACCGGGAGCCCTCCAACAGCATGCTGGGGCAGGACCCCCCCCCCCCCCCCAGGAGATGCGGGTCAGGCGGGCCCCACCGCCGACACCACTTCGGGCGGGGCCTGCACCCAGCAGATGATCGCCGCCGCCGAGGACTTTGGGCAGGCCCCCCCCCAGTGAGATGCCGGGCGGGCCCCCCCCCCAGTGAGATGCCGGACAGGCGGGCCCCCCCCCCCAGTGAGATGCCGGGCGGGCCCCCCCCCAGTGAGATGCCGGGTGGCAGGCCCCGCTGCCGATGAGGGAAGGGCTGTCAGGCCACTCGGCCCGGGATAGGGGTGACATCCCTTCGGCCAGGGATAGGGTCGTCGCCTGGAGACAGGACGCACTGGAACGGCCGGAACTACTGCGCACGCGCGCAGCTGCCGACACTGTTTTTGGCGCAGGGCTGTAGCTCCGCCCCCAGCAGCTCCTGCTGCGCCGCGACAAACTGGAAATGGGCCGACAGATATCGGAGAATCGCAAGGTAAGTATTCGTCGCAATTTCTGTTCGACAAGTTAGGCGGGTCTCTCCGATGTGCACCGTTCTAGCGGGGATCCGAAACTTGAGCCCAGTGAGTGGTAGACATGGAGTAAGTACTCAATAAAGTCATTAACACTGTGCCCTGGCAAGAAGCTGGATAATTATCTTGCTGCTAAATGTTGTAATCATAGATTTGGTCAGAGATAGTTGAACACACTGGCTTCTGTCCTGCAATGGTCATGGGAGTGTTACCTGCGGAACCCGTCAGGTTTGAATGGTATAAAGCATGGTGTGCTTTCATATCCTGAAATTTTGCTTAATTGCCTTTGGAGATTAGGGAGAGATATTATGCAGCATTATCTTTGAAGTTTTCCCTGTACTTATTCACCAGGAGATTATAGAGGTGAGGAAAGCCTTTCCTCTCCATTGATAATGAATGGTTGTACATCTAACCCTGTAATAACAATGTGAATAGTGCATGGTCTCTTTGAAGGAACAAGCTTGAACATTTCCTTATTTCATTTTTTTATTAATAGCAGACTTAGAAATATTTAGAGGGAACCTGATATATCCTTTTAGAATTGACATTCTTTTAAAACTTTGAATGGAATGTAACTTTTTCCAACTGAAGAATATCAACAAAATACTGCGGATGCTGGAAATACTCAATAGGTCAGGCAACATCTGTGGAGAGAGAAACAGTTTCAGATCACTGACCTTTCGTCAGAACGTCTGAAGAAAGGGTCATTGACCTGAAACGTTAACTCTGTTTCTCTCTCCACAGAAGTTGCCTGATCTGTTGCATATTTCCAGCATTTTCTGTTTTTGTTTTATAGAATATCAGCTTTAGTTTGGGTCTTTACCGAACTTTTCCCTATCAGTTATACCTGCACATCAAGGGAGGTTGGAATAGAAAAGTGAGGAAAATACACAGAGCCACAGGAGATATTCAGACAGGTGATCAAAAGCTTGGTCAAAGAGGTAGGTTTTAAGGAGCATCTTACAAGGTGACAGAGGTAGAGAGACAGGGAAGTGTAGGGAGCGAATTCCAGAGCTAAGGACCTCAGCAGCTGAAAGCATGGCCGCCAATGGTGGAGCGATTAAAATCGGGGATGCACAAGAGACCAGAATGGGAGGAGGGCCGAGATCTCGGAGGGATGTGGGGCTGGAGGAGGTTACTGAGATAGGGAGGGGCGAGGCCATGGATTGAACTTTTTTCTCTCTCTCTCTCTCTCTCTCTCTCCAAGAAGTGCTAAGTCTCTGTAATGGGCTTGGGGAGGGGAAAGGGATTTAGAATCCAGCATTGTCACAAGTCATGCTGTACAAATTTGGATTCCAAATCCCTCCCCCCTCCTTAAAGTCATTACAGAGACTGAGCACTTCTTGCTTATTTAGAATAGAATCATACAGCACAGAAAGAGGCCATTTCGCCAATCATGCCTGTGCTGGCTCTTTGCAAGACCTAACAAATTAGTCCCACTCCCCTGTTCTTTCACCATGGCCCTACAAATTTTTAGTTTTTAAGGATATATTGAATTCCTTTTTGAAATGTACAGATTGAACCATCCTTATCTGGGACTCCCTTATCGGGACCACCCCTTGTCCAGCACCACTCCCAACCGCTCCGACGTGAACAAATTGAAATTCTTCCTCGCTGCCGACTCCCACAATCGCTGGCCTGACCCCACGATCCACCGTCCCCTCCCTACCACCCCCCCCCCCATGATCTCTCTGCCGCACTCCCAGCCCCAAGCCAGCCAGCCCCGATATCCCCTTGCTCAGCACCTGTACCTTCTAATTTAACGTGCCCTCCCCTCGTCCGGAAAAATCCCTTATCCGGCACAGGCCAGGTCCCGAGGGTGCCGGATAAGAGGGGTTCAACCTGCACTGTTGATTTATATATAAATAATAGTGATTAATTAACCTGCACAACCTAATAATGACTTGCTGTCTGGCTACCTCAAGATGATAATCTGTTAATGAACCATCCCCTCCTCGGGGCTTCATAACATTCACAGTTTTGATGTTATCCATTGGTTCAGTGAAGAAACTTGATGTTTTCAGAATAGCATTGTGGTGCGTTGCTTAAAGTGTTTATGGTTAATTGACATCAACCAGCAATCTCTGTATTTCAATTTCCCACTAAGTACAATTTTAAAATCTGAAAAGTTTAGGAACAAGCACAAGAAAACTAATGAGTGGTAGAAAGACTTCGAGTTGATGTTGAAAATGGAATCCTGTTTGATTCTGCACTCAGGGCCACATTTTTGCAAACTTGTAGTTAATAATTAATCAGCCATGTGCAGAAAAAAATGGAATTTACAACCTGGAAGCTATATTTTGAAACATGCAAATGGGAGCCTTCAGCAGTATTTGGGAAGCTGTTACTGTTCCTTGAAATTTGTCTTAGGGTTAAATATTTTTGTCCTCCCAAAGTTCGAGTTTCCACTAATGAAGGTGGGGGTGGGGTGGGAAGAAAGGAAGAGGGTCCTGAACTTTTAAAATGTTAAATGGAATAAATTTTAATGGACAGAAAACCATTTGAGCTGCAAATTGGCAATACGGACTTCTGGGCCCAAACTTCCAATATGGGCCTGGAATTTCCTCCGTGGGCCCACTCAGGAAGTTAGACCCGAGAAATTACCCATTCCTTCGCCCTTTCTGTCCATGTCAAGTTACACTCAACTTCCCCGTTTGTAGAGCTGTTGAGTTGGGAGTGGCTTAGCCAGTCACAAGACTCAATAAAACCCCAGC